>NC_044042.1:50921954-51235138 GCF_901765095.1 Microcaecilia unicolor
GAGAAAAATGAAAAGCAAAAAACACCGTGAGCTGACCTTGACGGGTACTACATCTTATAATGCTCAAGTGCAAAAGCTCAGAAAAAATGGCGCCAGTTATATACTGAACACCCAAGCATGCGTGCTAAAGAGCCTGTCAGGTAACTAACAGCTGTTCCTGAGAGCCAACAAATCGCGCCAGCGAATGCCCATGCATGCGTGCTAAGGAACCTGTCAGGAAACTAACAGCTGTGCCTGACAGCTACCGGATCGCATAATAAACAGTCCAATATTCCGGTGCCCACTGAGATCAAAAATGAAAAAAACAAGTGAGAAATAAAGAACTAAAAGATAAAAAATGCAAAATGCAAAAGAAAAAGAGAATAAAAAATGATAATCCTTCTGTCTGTATTGAAATAGCTGTGCTCCATCAGAAGAATGCAGCCCAATCAATCTTCACATTGAGGCCATACGGTTCTGTGGACTTAAGCCGAAATATCCAACGTTGCTCCAACTGTATCAATCTCCTGTTGATGTTGCCCCCACGGGGTATGGGGGTCACGCTATCAATCACTCTAACAGAGAAGTCCTCCAGGGAATGCGAGCATTGTAGACAGTGGGACACCAGGGGTGCCCCCACCCTCTGATGTAAAATACTATGTCTGTGCTCGTTGATGCGGATATTCAATGATCTAGTGGTTTTACCGATGTATAATTTCGGACATGGGCACCGCAGTGCATAAACCAGTCGAACTCTCACATTACTATTTTAATTACAGTCTGGCAGTGGGAAGCGCTGGTTGTTTAGATATAATTTCTTTTTTTCTTTTATTCTTGCCACGTTTTCTGGTATTTACACAACGCAATAAGAAAAATAAAATAAAAAAAAAGAGATATAATTAGTTTTGCACAACCATTTTGGTTGGCTGGGGTTTTTTTGACCGATTATTATGTAGAAAAGAACCGTGACCAGGACAATTCAGTTTTGAAGTGGAAGGTCACCACTTTCTGAGGTCTTTTCCCCCATTTTTGACTTTTTACTTTTCAATTGTATGGTGTTAATTCATATCGAAGTTTACGCTTGCTTTTGGTTGCATTTCTGTGTTTAGTTTTGCACATACCAGACAGTAATGAACCTCACTCCTAAGCTAGGTTATGACGGGTATGATCTCGCTCTCTCAAATTTATTGCTAGTGCTTGACTTAATACTTGTGTTGTGAGAGAGAGAGAGAGAGAGAGAGAGAGAGCCTCCTGAAGTTCATAGGGTATTATATGTACAGACAAGGTGTACTTGGAAATTCTCTTTGATTAATCTCTGAAGTTCAGTAGGTGATTTTTCTCAGCTGTGCTATCGTCTACCACTTCTCTACTTTTTGTTTGAAATCTGTTAAGGAAAACAACCCTTCTTGGCCTCAGAAGCCAAGGGATCATCTACTGCATTGTGTATTATGAGGTGCATGCACAGATTACAAGACAGAAAACCAGCTGCTCTCCATTAGGGTGGACTATTAATAATCTATTGGCCTGATTTTCAAAGGCACTTATTCGAGTAGCAGCACCTACTACCTGAATAAATGCCGCTAACTGGGGGTCAACCCTTGATTTTTAGTGACATTATCCAGATAATGCAGATAAAAATCATTGCAGTCCACCCTGGGGCTGTCTGGGTGGTACTGGGGTAATCTGAGGGCAGAGTGAAGGTGGTCACTGGAGTTATCTGGTTAGCAGCGATAGTCAACTGTCCTTTTTCTAAATAGCAGGCTGAATATTGCCAGTATCTGGATAGCACCAGTGGTCACTGCTATATCTGGACATTCAGCACAAGTCACAATCTGGATACTGCAGCTGACTATCCAAATTTATTTCAGCTGTAGTAGCCAGCATTTAAAAAACAGATTGACTATATAGGCTGAATGTTGACCTATATATTTATAATGCATTTGTAGATTGGAAGTGGCATCTGTCTGCTACCGGCAAAGGACATAAATGTGGCCGATACAGCTGAAAAAGAAGCTGCAGGAGACGCTGTGTCATGTAATGGTTACATTAGATATTACAGCTGAGTTTGACACAGTATATCATGGATTATTGTTGGATAAATTATGAGGTCTGGGAATAATTAGGAAAGTACTAGATTGGTTTAGACCATTTCTGGAAAATAGATCTTTTTAGAGCTGATGACCCAAGATGTTTCTAACTGGGTGGAAATATACTCTGGGGTCCCGCAAGGATCATCTTTGTCCCCGATACTTTTTAACATCTACATGATTTCTCTTTGTAAACTCTTAGCTGGCCTAGGAGTCTTTTACAGACTTTATGCAGATGACAGAGAGTTTTTCTTTCCAATCAAGGGATCAGTTGATGAAGCATTAGATTTTTTTTTTTTGAAACTCTGTCTTTCTACTATCAGAAATTGGAGTCCGCAATAGGTTGAAATTAAATATGTCAGAAACTCAGGTTTTAATTCTTACACATCAAGCTGCTGTGGATTATCCAGGTAAAGTTTAAGATCTGAGTCTCAGTAGTTCAACTGGTTAGAGAAATTTAAATGTCTTGGAGTGACTTTAGGTTCCTCTCTCTTGTTTAAAGTTCATCTTAGATTGTTAGTTAAGAAGATCTCTAATGAAATAATGGTATTGAGAAGACTGAAAAATTTGTTATCGGAGTCTATCTTTAGGCATATTGTACAAGCTCTTATTATGCCGTTGTTCGATTACTCTAACTCATTGTTTCTGGGAGTACCAAATAGTGTAGTGAAATCTTTACAATTGGCACAGAATGCTGCTACTCAAATTTTGTCTAATGTCATGAGTGTCTATCATATTTCCCCTGTATTGCATTAGCTATGTTGGTTACCAGTGAAATGGTGTATACAATTTAAGATTTTTGACTTTAATTTATCAGACTTTGAATATTGAGGTCCCTGCAACACTGGAAACAAGCCTGAGAACTTATTGTCCACCATGAGTGTTATGTTCACAGATAAGAAGATTATTTTTGGTCATTCCCTCATTTAGACATATCCGGTTGGAGAAGTATAGATCTAAGACATTCTATGTTGAAGGAGCACAACTGTGGAATTCACTTCCTGAGTGCCTGCGTACCATGCAAAGCTACCTACAGTTTCGGAAACAGTTGAAGTCTTTGATGTTTCAACAGGCATTTTGTTGATATTTGGCTTTAAGGTTTCAGTTTTTAGTTTGATTGCAGTTTCTTTTGTTATTGATTTTATGTAAGTTTATTTTATTCTGTGTGTTGATTTTTAAACTGCCTAGTACTTTGGATAGTGCAGTATATAAACTGTATATTAAATAAAAGTAAACAGAAGAGGCATGTTGCTGCCAGACTGTGGGCACTGACATGTTGCAGGACAGTGGGAACCCTTCCGTTGCACGATTCCCTAATATGGCTGTGCCACATGAACGTTATCTTACCACAACATCACTTTGTATTTGTTCACACCGGAGTCTGCAAACGCCTCTCCGGTACCATGTAAGCCACATTGAGCCTACAAATAGGTGGGATAATGTGGGATGCAAATGTAACAAACAAACAAATAAATAAATAATAAACCAATGATACATGGGTGCTGAGGAGAAAAGAAAAACATTTTCAGTGGCCTCAGGATTCACCTCCACCCAACCTGACTTAGGCATTGCTTCCCTTTCCTTCTCCCTGCACACACTGTCCCTTTCTCCCTCCCTCTGTTCATCATATTGCCCCATTTGTTTCTTCTTTCCATCACTGTTCCCTCTAAGCCAGTGGTTCCCAAATCTGATCCTGGAGGCACCCCTGCCAGTCAGGTTTTCAGGATATCCACAATGAATATTTATGAAAGAGATCTGCATGCAGTGGAGGTAGTGCATTCAAATCTCTCTCTTGAATATTCATTGTGGATATCCCAAAATCCTGACTGGCTGGGGTGCCTCCAGGACCAGGTTTAGGAACCACTGCTGTAAGCTGAGCAAAAGTCCTCCCCCTACAGTCCTGCCAGCGAGGGGCGCTGCTTCACTATCACATTTTCAATAGTGAGGGGAATAGGCCACCTCTGGTAGACTCCAGGAAACATACCCGTCCCTAGTGACTGAAAACACAGTATTGATGAACCACCCCCTACTGGCAGCAATGCAGTTCAAGGACTCTCGCTCAGCTTAGAGGGAACAGTGTTACTGCTTTCCATCCCCAAGGCAATCTCTCTCTCTTCCTTAACCCCAAAGTATTCTCTTTTCCTCTCATGCAGTCTCATTCTTTTTACAGCATCCATGGGAGCCCCACCTCCTGGAGGGGTACTGCTCGCTGGATTGGCTGGGATCTCTTCACTGGGCTACATGCATGCTGAGAGGGGAGATAAGAGTAGTTGAAACACATATCCACTCCCCTTCCATTTGTACTTCAGTAATAGAGGTGGTGTGCTTTGCATTAGGTACACTGCCTGCGATGACAGCTTGCACCCTGACTGCTATTTTTTTTTTATATATGATGACTGAAGCTAACAGTAAAACCATCTGGACATAGACCCTGAATTCATCAAAGTAAAATTAAGGGCCAAGCAAACTGTTATCCTGCAAAAAAAAAAAAAATGTCATGATTCAGTCCAGTGCACTATAATGATACAGTAGGACATGACCCTTTTTCAATTTTTCATAGCTCATGGGCTCCAAAATAGCTTCATGGATTTGGAAAGCTACAGTGCAGTATTGCTATTGTAGTGCTTTAAATTTTGGACAGTGTTCATATAGTAGTTTCATAGATTTGACAAACTACACTCCACATTCCTGTGGATATGCCACAGAATTGTGTAGTATTCCAATAAAAACTGGGAAATAGAAGGGAGAGACGGGTGTGGATGGGAGGCAGAAACAGAGAAAGAGAAATAATACAGTAGAAAGTGAGGGATAAGCAGGAATGGGAATAAGGAAGCAATGAAAGTGAAAAGGGGAGGACATAAAAATAGGGGGAGGGAAAGAGAGGGTCTTTTGGGAGCAAAACAAGGAAAGAGTTCTTCACCAAAAGGGTAGTGGAGGTATCAAACAGCTTCTCGGGGAAGGTGGTGGAAGAACAAGCAATTACAGAAGTTCAAAAAAGCCCGGGATAAACAAAAAAAGGTCCTTACTGGTGGGGAAAGAAAAATAAAACCTGAGATCAAATAGAGTGTACCACAGAAAGAGCAGAATGGGCCACCATGCTCTATTTTTATAAACTGAGAGAGAGAGAGAGAGAGAGAGAGAGAGAGAGAGAGAGAGAGAGAGAGAGATGGTTGTTGTGCCAAGAATAGAATTTCATTAATAGACAAACCCATTAATCAGAGATTAGTCTGATCCTGTGAGAGCCAGAAGAATTACAGGTGGGGGTCTGTGCCTGTCTGCATGTCAAACAAATATATCATTCTAGACATTATAATAAGCTCCTTCTAATATTACACTCTTATTGTGCAAATCCCCCTCTGACGGACTTGGTATCACTTTCTGATGTCTGGGAAATGTAATTCCGGTGCTGTCTGCCATGAGAGGTGTTTTGGGGAGTGGAAGGTGAATTTAAAATGACAAATGTTATCCTTTCTTGCTCCCATTTGCGCAGGAAGGCTCCTGAAATTACACAGCTCAGGCAGAGTGCAGAGAAAGGACATGGCTTCAGTTTTGTTTGGCTGTCTGACCTGTGGATTATCTTGTAAAATCTAGGATCAGGTACTGTAGTGGCATTTGTACTGTGTTGGGAAATCTCTGTGTGCAATTGTGGATAGAAATGCAGACGGCTTTTTGACAGTGGGGGCAAAAGTAGGCCTCAGCATGGATCCTTTTCCCCATCAGCACCCACGTAGCCCAATGGAAGGTGTCTTGGTGAATAATAATACTTTTGGGCAGTGGCTTCTTTGCCACCTGGGGCGAATCGCAGCTGCACCCCTCCCCCCGGTGCATCACCCACCCCAAGGTACATCACACTCCACGAAGCATATCACTCCTCCCCCCAACTTTCCTCCTAGCAAGTGGTGTGCAACTGTTGGCTCTGCCGGTCCCATGCCCCAGAACAGGAAGTAATGTCAGAGGGGGCAGGGGACCGGCAGAGCCGCCAGCCGTGTGCCTGCTCTGTGCACCCCCTTGCTGCTTGCATCCGGGGTGGACCGCCCTGCCCTTTGTTCGCTACTGCTTTTGGGATGCAAAATTCAGCCCATGGCAGTCAGCAATTTTTACGCCTATATATTTACAACTGGGCCATCTGGATACAGCTCTGAATATTCAGGTACTCGGCAGCTGCTGGCACTTATCCAGCACTTGTCCAGATAGTTATACAGCAGACTGAATACTGCCACTAACTGGTTAAATCCTGGCTCCACCCAGTGACATAGTTAGGGGGGTTGCCAGGGGAGTGGCCACTCCCCCAACTGGACTTCCACTGGCAGCTATTTTTTACACAATCCATCACGTTTTAAACATGCGCCAGTGCTGTTGGAAGTCCGCTCTCCACTCCCCCGGTGCCTTCAACCTGGCTACGCTGCCCCGGCTGTGCTTAGATGGTGCTGAGGCAGTTGCCCAGATTCTCAATGGCCCTGGACAAGCACCACTGAAAATCTGGGTAGGACCCTGTCAATGAGACATCCGGGCAGGAATTGCCACTTTCCAGATCTATCCTGCTGAACATCGGCCCCATGGTTTTTATAGTACAACTGCATGTATGCACTGTACAGTGCTGACAAGTATTCAGGTACAGCACGTTTCTGCCCCAGAGAGCTTGCAATCTAATGAGTACCTGAGGCAATGGGAGATTAAGCGATTCACCCAATCATAATAAATGGTGCCAAAGGCGCCAGGACGATCCGTGCTAAGCTACTACTACTTACTACTACTACTTAGCATTTCTATAGCGCTGCCAGGGTTACGCAGCGCTGTACAAGTTTAAACATGGGGAAGGACAGTCCCTGCTCAAAAGAGCTTACAATCTAAAGGTAATAACTATGTAGTCAGTGTAGGTATCAGGAATGGGAAGGTGGTTAGGCGCCAAAAGCATGGGAGAAGAGATGGGCCTTGAGTAAGGACTTGAAAATGGGCAGGGAGGGCGCATGGCGTATGGGCTCAGGAAGTCTTTGTACGTGCAGGACGTCAGACTCACAGAAACAGAACAAAGCCTTGCAGATCAGCCAGCAGCTCGGCCACTGGCTGATCTGCAAGGCTTCGTTCTGTTTCTGTGAGTCTGACATCCTGCACATTGTATGTACAGGACGTCAGACTCACAGAAACAGAATGAAGCCTTGCGCCGGAAGAAGAGGACCTCAGCTGGCGGGGGTTGGGGTCCCCCGCCAGCAAAGGTAGCTGACGGCGGCGGTGGAGGAGAGTTGGCGGTAGGAGGGAGGTCGAGAGGGTCGGCAGCGGGGGGGGGGGGGGGGTCAAAGTTGGTGGTTGCGGTGGCGGCGGGGTGGTCAAAAATGGAGGGGGGTCAGTGGCGCCGGGGGGCTAAAATGTGTCCCCTCACCTCGGGCTCTGGAATCCCCTCCCGCCGAAGTCTGGCTATGCCTCTGGTTCACACGCAGCTTTGGAGGTGTGTGGCCATGAGGAGTGGGCAGGCCAGGGCGTTCCCACAATTTAGATGCAATGTTATAGAGTACCTGGATTTGCGCTCCTGCTATCAGTTGGGCACCAGCTTTGATTAAGCGATTCACCCAATCATAAAAGGCTGTAGTCAATAAATGGTGCCAAATTTAGGCGCCAGGACGATCCTTGCTAAGCTACTGTTCTGTAAAGGGTGCTGTGTGCAGAGTGTCCTTTATAGAATGCTAGCTTAGTGCGCATTTTGGGAGAAATTCTATATATGGCACCTAAAAATTCAGAGCTGAAATCAGTGCTAAGCGTATTCTATAATCGGCGCCTAGATTTAGGCGCCGATTATAGAATACGCTTGGTTGATATTTCAGCGCCTAAATAAGACCTCATTACTTTGTAATCCCCTATTTCCGTTTTGACTGATTTCCCGTTTTTTGCCTTCTGTCTGCTTCCTTTTGTTGTTCCTGTTTTCCCATCCGTATTCTCCTATTTAGCTGCTTTCGTTACTGTATTTGTTAATTTTCTATAATTATTATATCCTGCTGTATTATGTTTTGATGTATTAACTTTGTTAGCCACATTGAGCCCGCACAAGCTGTGAAAATGTGGGATACAAGTGAACCAAATAAATAAATAAATGCACATCCATTTAGACCAGTGAAAACATGGTGTAAATAAATCCCAGTGCGTAGATTTAGGCACACTGGGCCATATTCTATAACTAGGCACGTAAATTTCAGAACACCCACAAAACGCCCATTTCTCCGCCCATAACCATGCTCCCTTTTGCCTGCATGCCTTAGACGTTCAGCACACATTGTTACAAAATACGCTTAGCGAGTTGTGCACCTAAATTCTTATCAGTGCCAATTAGTGCTCATTATTGCTTGTTAAGTGCTGTCATCAGCGCTCATTAGCTTGTTAAATTATGCACATTGTTATAGAATCCATGGGTTCACACCCAACTTTGGGTGTGAGCATTTATGCCTCCTAAAAGCTGGTGCCCAACTGATAGCAGGAGCGCAAATCCAGGTACTCTATAATATTGCATCTAAATTGTGGGAACACCCTGGCCTGCCCACTCCTCATGCTCACACACCCCTTTGGAGTTGTGTGATATGAAATTTAGGTGTGGAAAATAAACTAGCAGATCAGTATAATATCCAAAAAAACTTTATTGAAGATACCGTGTCTCATACACGGTATCTTCAATAAAGTTTTTTTGGATATTATACTGATCTGCTAGTTTGTTTTCCACATTGGATTTTGCAGATTGGTTGCCTTGTTGTTTTCTATGAAATTTAGGTATGCATGTTATAGAATGGGGCATAGGGCAGATCCGTATGTAATTCCTAATTACTGCCAATAAAGTGCTTGCTAACTAATGGGAAAGCAAAACCAATGCTGGGCGGACTTCTACAGTCTGCGCCCTGATCGTAGCTGAATAGAAATGGATGGGCTGGTGTAAATTTTAAAGGTCTGCGATGTTAGCTTCAGAACTTTTAGTACAGGAACAGTGCTGGGCAGACTTTTACGGTCTGTGCCCTGAGAAAGGAAGTAGTAGTATTACATATCATGTAAAATGAGTTTATCTTCTTGGGCAGACTGGATGAACCGTTCAAGTCTTTATCTGCCGTCATCTACTATGCTACTATGTAATTGACTAATTAGTTTACACGTGGATCTGGGATCAGTGACCTATATAAAATCTGGGGAAAGTGTCAGTGGTAGAAATGAGATGTGAACTCTGGCTTCCCTGGTTCTTAGCTGTTTTAACCACTAGGCCATGTTCTCCTCTTGTGGAAATTGTGAGATGGAGTCAAAGAGCAGCACAGTGGAAGCTGAAGAGCTAGGCTGCTCCAAAGAACCCCACTCGCAGGAAGAGCCATGGCAGCTGTATGCCACAGGGGCTGGGAAGATGAAGAGGGGGAGAGAACTTATTTTGGGTGAGGGGGGAGGATAAAGGGAGGGGGGGGGGAGAGTGAATGTTGTTGTGGGATGGGGGTGGGGAAGAGGAAGGCGTGACAGAGAGCCTAGGCAGTGGGGCAAATGCTGAAGCCACTGCAAGTATTTTTCAGGTGACTGCCAACATAGATGCAGTAGGAGCATCACTGTATTTTTATCATCCTTATTTAGTCTCCTGCATGCTTGTCCATTGGAGCCCTTCACAATTACTGTTGATGCCTGTACCACTAGCAGGCTCAATTTGAGGGTCTTTGTGGACTCATGGAAGGGGTCATGAATTAAATATGGATTTCACTCCAAATGAGTTAATTTGGCACATTCCATGACAGGAATGAACCTCATGCCTATGCTGTGGTATGTTGAAGATTAACTAAATCTCTCCGATTCACTGCTTATTTCCAGTCTTTGCTTTGTGCTAAAGAGAGCCCTCTTCTGGAGTTTATAAACTGTATTTTATACAATACTTGCTTTAGGGATGTCCAAGTCTACAGAAGTGGTAGCATTAATGCTTATGAAAGCAATTTACCCTTCTGTAGATAAAGTATATATCCCAGTACATTCCAATGTTTTGTTCTACAAGGCTTATTGGATTGGGCGATAGAAAACACGCTGGTAATGTTACAGCACTTTTTATACACACTAGTCCCAGATAGAGCCATCTGCAGGTGCTGGCTTTGCAAGGTGGATCGGTGATCTAAGTGTGTAGGTGCTCTGTTGATAGGTTCCCATCTAAACAATTAGAAATAGCAGATTCTCAGTTCTGTCTTCCATTTGTCTTGTTCTTAGCTCTCCTCCTTCCCTGATCTCTCTTCCTTTCCTAAAGTATTTGAGACACAAACAGCATATGATAACAGATAGGACAGGGAGACCCACCTAGTTTCATTCCTGGTGCATTGCTGGAGATGAGCATTGTAAATTATGTAGTGTAGAAGCATGTTAAATAAATGATCAACTGAATGCTCTAGGGTCTACGGCAATGCACTAGCATTGAAACTGGATGGACTAGACGGGCCTTTTGATCATTGACTAACATCATTTTCTCTGTTTCTATGTTTGCAATGATTTTGTTTTTTTGATGTGGGGAAAATGGTGCTTGGGAAAGAAAGGGGAGCTTAGACCAGAATTGATGGGTACAGGTCAGGATTAACCCTTTAGTGGGTTCCCTGCTAAAATATTAATATATTTTAAAAGTCCTACAAACAGGATCTTACATGATTCTGACTTCAGAGGAAAACTGATAGAAGAAAGAAGCAGCAGTTAAGAAATGTTGCTTGCCAATTCCTCCTGTGACTGGAAGAGCTAACAGATCTCTGTGAGGAAAGGTGTCTTTGGTCCCCCTCATTCCCTTTCTGTCATCTCAGAGGGCGCCTCTTAAACATTTAGACCCTAGGCACATACCTAGTTTGCTTGTGCCTTAACCCTGCTCTGTGCAGAGTACTGTTTTAAATACAGAATTTATTTTTGTTGAGGATTACTGTAAGATTATGTAAAATAGCCTTCCTTTGCAAGCTTTTATAGATGTAAAGATAAGGTTTAAAGATTATTAATTGCACCTTGAGCTCTGGCTTTTCTGAAAGCAGAACCTGATACGAATGAGATTGACTGACAGAATCTCCTCTTCACTATAGATTATTAATTCACATTATGTTTGAATTTCCAAGGCTTGCTTGTTCCAACAGTTGAGAAATATTACATTGTGCTTGGCACTGTATCAATGCAAAGCCACAGTGCGAGTTTTCCAAAGCCGAGGGGGGATTACAGAGGATTAAAGTTTATCATGCAATGAAATTTCAATCATTTTCCATTCTGCAAAATTGTAAATTTGATTTTAGTTTCCAATTTCATATGGGATGTATAATATTTTCTAGTAATAATTGTTGGCATATACAATGGGTATGATATTGCATTTGATTTGGCACCCTGTAGTGTGATATTCCTTTGGCAATGCACTAGATCTGACACAGTATAAAAAAAGTATTCCAAGGGTAATGCTATGGATTTGGCATGGATTCTATATAGCGCAAATTAAGTTGCACATTAAATCCAGTCATATTCTGGATTTGACGTGGAAGCAAACAAAAGAGCAGATCACTAGGTGGTATTAATAAGACTTTATTGGAGAAATAATCGCCCGACACAGGTGTTATATATGTTGTTGATTCATTTATTTTATTACTGTTTGTTATTTTAGAGCCCCTGATGCAGCCCTTGTGGGCGAAACACAGTCTGTGTTGGGCGATTATTTCTCCAATAAAGTCTTACTAATACCACCCAGTGATCTGCTCTTTTGTTTGCTTCCACGTTGGATTTTGCGAATCATCTGCCTTCTTGTTTCCTTGGACCATATTCTGGATTTGCGCATGCAACTTAATTAGTAAACAAGCCAATCAGTACTGATAATTTCCAATTAACAAGCAATCGTTGACAAGAATTGGCATTAGCTAGAATTTACGTGCACAACTGTCTAAGCGTATTCTGTAACGTGATGCGCGAAAATTCTAAGTCGCATAGTTAAAAAGGGGGCGTGACCATGAACGTGGAATGGGTAGGTCACGGGTGTTTCTAAAATCTATGTGCATTGTTATAGACTACACCCGGTCCGTGCTAATTTAGGCATCAGGATTTACACCAAGTTTTACTTGGCATAACTGCCCAGACTAAATTTAGTCATGTGTTACTAAAACCGGCTGTTCTACAGATGGGAGGTGTATTCCATTTGAGATACCCTTGTAAATGTATCATTCGATACAATTCACTTAAATATGTTTTTACAGAACCTTAATGTGCAAAAAGTGGGAGTACGTAACAATAATGTGCAAAAAGTGGGAGTACGTAACAATAATGTTGCCTCGAAAAGGGTTGAAACAGCTTAATATAAATATTTTGTTTGTCCTTAGTCATAGGTGCATATACTTTGAATTTGTACCTTTATTTCTCCTCAATATGATTATCTTGGAATCCATTATTATGTGGACTTGAGTATCATTACTTAGATAAATTGAATGAGTTCTTGTAACTTTTTTTCCTTCTAGATACTGTTTTTGATCAAGTGTTAATTCTTGATAATGTAATGTGAAAAGATTATTAAAAAAAATTAATTTAGTCATGTGGACAGGCACTCGGCATATTGTATAAATCGTGCAGAAATTTAGGAATGTTCTATAAAGTACACCTAAATTTAGGCACTTTTCTCAATGCTGACTTTTTTTTAGATGTGATATATAAAATCTAGTCCTTAATGGACTGATATTTTATATAGCAATATATTTTGCAGAAATGAGAATGAAAAGAGTTGAAACGAAGTGGAAAATGGGCAGTTTAACTGAGCTCCCAGTAGGTGTCTCTCTTTACTAAGCCATTTGACTTAATATTTATTTTTTTATTACATTTGTACCCCACGCTTTCCCACTCATGGCAGGCTCAATGTGGCTTACATGGGGCAATGGAGGGTTAAGTGACTTGCCCAGAGTCACAAGGAGCTGCCTGTGCCTGAAGTGGGAATTGAACTCACTTCCTCCGTTCCTCAGGACCAAAGTCCACCACCCTAATCACTAGGCCACTCCTCCACTCCTGAACATATGTGCAATGCTTTAGGTGCTGAGTAGCTGGTGAACATCTGCTAGTACATTGTAGCTGATAACTCTGTTAGGAATCCCAATTCTTATCCAAAGTTCAGGATGAGTTGACATAACCAAAGATTCCCAGCAGCTCTAGCAGGGATGGAGGCTGAGATGATGATTTCAGATCATCAGTGAAAAGCTTCCTTTGAGTTCTGCGTCCGCCTGGTCAAGAACATAAGAATAGACATACTGGGTCAGACCAATAGTCCACCATCCTGTTTCCAACAGTGGCCAAGCCAGGTCACAAGTACCTGGCAGAAACCCAAATAGTAGCAACATTCCATGCTACCAATCCCAGGACAAGCAGTGGCTTCCCCATTTTATTTATTTAGATTTTGTTCACACCTTTTTCAGTAGTAGCTCAAGGTGAGTTACATTCAGGTACTCTGGATATTTCTCTGTCCCAAGGGAGCTCACAATCTAAGTTTGTACCTGATGCAATGGAGGGTTAAGTGACTTGCCCAAGATCACAAGGAGCAGCAGCAGGATTTGAACTGGCCACCTCTGGATTGCAAGACTGGTGCTTTAACCACTAGGCCACTCCTTGGTCTGTCTCAATAGCAAACTATGGACTTTTCCTCCAGGAACCTGTCCAAACCTTTTTTTAAACTCAAAAACACTAACTGCTGTTACAATATCCTCTGGCAAAGAGTTCCAGAGCTTAACTATTCTTTGAGTGAAAAAACATTTCCTCCTGTTTGTTTTAAAAGTATTTCCATATAACTTCATTGCGTGTCCCCTAGTCTTTGTACTTTTTGAAAGAGTAAAAAAAATCTGTTCAGTTTTACCCATTCTACACTCCTCAGGATTTTGTACACTTCAATCATATGTCCCCTCAGCCATCTCTTTTCCAAATTGAAGAGCCCTAACCTCTTCAGCCTTTCCTCATTTGAGAGGAGTTCCATCTACTTTATCATTTTGGTCGCTCTTCTTTGAATCTTTTCTAATTCTACTATATCTTTTTTGAAATATGGTGACCAAAATTGAACACAATACTCAAGGTGAGGTCGCACCATGAAGTGATACAGAGGCATTATAGTATTCTCAGTCTTATTTACTATCTCTTTCCTAATAATTCCTAGCATCCTGTTTACTTTTTTGACTGCAGCCTCACACTGGGCAGAAGATTTCAGCATACTGCCTATAACACCTGGATCTTTTTCTTGGGTGCTGACCTTCAAGGTGGACCATAGCATCAGGTATCTGTGATTTGGATTGTTCTTCCCAATATGCACCACTTTGCATTTGTTCACATTAAATTTCATCTGCCATCTGGATGCCTAGTCTTCCAATTTCCTAAGGCCTTCCTGCAGTTTTTCACAGTCCCCATGTGTTTTAACAGCCTTGAATAGTTTTGTGTCATCTGCAAATTTAATCACCTCACTCGTTCTGATTTCCAGATCATTTATAAATATGTTAAATAGCAGCGGTCCCAGTACACATCCCTGTGGCACTCCACTATTCACCCTCCTCCACTGAGAGAAATGGCCATTTAACACTACCCTCTGTTTTCTGTCCAATAACCATTTCCTAATCCACAACGGAACATTGTCTCCTATCCCTGTGGCCTAATACACGTATTTTGAACTTGGCTTTCCCCTGTAGAACAAAAGGACACACAGCAAAAGAAGGAAAATGCAAATAGGAAAACTAAAAAGCAGGAACAGTTTAAAATTAATAGTAAACAACCCTCTCTGTTGCTGGTAACCTTCTCCTCTCTGTTATACTACTACTACTACTTATCATTTCTATAGTGCTACTAGATGTATACAGCGCTGTACACTTTAACATGAAGAGACAGGTTGGCTATCACCTGGTTCCTTGGGCCAGAATCAAGACAGATTTGATCGCTCTTCTTTAGTCTGTACGTCTCCTCCTGTCATCCTTTTGTGAGTCCCACAGAGGGCTCCTAGCCTCCTTGGTATTTTTTTGAAATGAGTCTCAAAAATAGACACTCGTCTACAGCAATCTCAAACACTTTTCTAGGATTTGGGAGTAAGTACTTGCATTCTGTGCACTCTGGACCCTTTCTCAAAAAAATCTCAAAAATACAAACTCTCTTCTTCAAGTCTGCACTTTAGGATAAAGCACAGAAGAAAACCAGAAAAGTTTCCCCAAAGTCAAAATTGTCACAACATTTCTCATAGCATCCTTACTGTTTGCCAAGGACGCACCAGAGTGCAATCCCTTAGAGACCAGTGTGGACTTCCAAGGTGTTATACTGGGAACAATCTCGAGTATACCAAATACACTAGTGCAGCTTGAAACCTCCAGTTAAACCCTTGTTGGGTTTCTCCGGACTTGCTGAGAATACAATACAATACTTATTTATTTTTAAAAACCTGTAGCCTAAAACTAAACAACTTACAATAAAACATACATAAACTAAAAAGAAATGTATAAACAAACCAAGCCAAGGGGATCCAAGATGGCGACTAAGCAGGTTGTGTGAGATAGACGCTCCCTTTGAATACTAAAAACGTACCTTTTTTCTTCAAAATATGCCGAAAAGGAAGGGTAAACCGAAGGGACCACCCCTCCCGAAGCAAATACCCTCCTTACCGGGACAGTCGTCTATCTCCTCATTTTTGGTTTCAACCCCGTGTACGGGCGTTTCCGCTACCGGGGCAAGGAAGAGCCCCCGTCTGGAGAGTGATTTATCACTCAGCCCTTTGGGACCTGCTACTCCTCCTCCCCCACAACCGGACAGAACTGCTGTACCGAGTTCTGGAGAAAAAACAGACTTGAAGGGGTGGCGTATTCCCTCAATGGAAGTGGGTAATGAAAACATCTTGGTGGAAGGAGAGATAGTACAGAGATTTTCATTAATGACATCTGGCAATACAACGGCAAATGCGAATACAAATATTGATCTACAAGAAGAAATTTCTCTGTGTACTATGGCGGTTCAACCGTTAGTAATGCCTTCTGAAAACTCGCTGGAATCAATCTGGTCTGCCCTTGAATCTCTGCATAAGGTCTGTACATCCTTTATCTCTGTTTCATTAAATAACACAACTCAATTAAGAACTTTAAAAGAAAAGGTTGAAGGCGTTTTGAATAAACAGTCTAACTTAGAAAAAGATGTTACTAAAGTATTAGAACAACAGGCTCAAGTCTCTGGAGATCGGTTATTGCTTTACCGAAAAATTGAAAACTTAGAGAATTCATCTAGAAATTTGAATCTTCGTATATTGAATTTTCCACAATCTCAATATGTTACTCCGAGAGACATGTTTATAAAATTCCTAAGAGAGGTTTATAAATATTCAGAACACTCTCTTCCACCTTTGCAGAGATTATATTATTTGGATTTGAAATCAAAGCAGCAACAAATGGTCTCAACGCAGCAGGATAACCTTGTGGGGACATTAAATGTTACAGATTTTCTGGAACAATCTATAGAGAACATTGAAACCAGGGCAACTCTAGTTGTGTCATTTGTATTCCTCCAAGATAAAGAAGCTCTACTAAGACTATATTTCAAAAATATTCATCCTGAATTTAAAGGAAGTAAAGTTTCGATATTCCCTGATATTTCCAGATGGACACAACAGAGAAGAAAGAGGTTTTTGGATATGAAACAAGAATCTATTGAGTTAAAAGCATGTTTTCAATTGAGATTTCCTTGTAAATGTTTGTTATTATTTAAAGACAAGAGATATGTTTTTTTTTTTTGTTTTCTTAACATGCAGAGCAGCAAGGAACAGCTTTAGATATGAAGCGGTCTAATAAATAGGGGTAACCTCCTGCTTATTTCTTTTGGACTAGTTCTACAGTTAAACCAACTTCCAATGGTATTATTATTAACATCTTGGTATTTCTCCCCTCCTATTTGTGGACTGTTCTACCCAATTATGTTGTATTATAAGAAAAAAGTATTTTTTTTCGCTTCTTCTTCTTTTTTTTTTTTTTTCCTTTCTCTTTTTTCTACTTTTTTCTTATTTCTTCTGTTCCCTTTCATGGTATTTTTATTCAGATATTGGTGTATCTTTTCAAAGATTGTCTCTTTGTTATAAATGGAAACTTAATAAATATATATAAAAAAAAAACAAGCCAAGCAAAACAGCCTGTACAATAATTACATAAAAATAACACATTAAGAAAAACCTACATAAACAAATATATATTTTACCACTTTCTTAAACTGCTAAAAAATGTAGAAAGATAAACATGCCTTAAAAGCTTATTCCATAAAATCTTTTTTTTTAAAACACTGTGAAGAATGCACATTCTGCCACTCCTTTCATTTCTAGCATGGAGACACACATATTTCACTACTAATCTTCAAAGTTCAGCGTGGATTACAATATAAGGAGCAGGACATTTCCAGGACTAACATTAAGGTTATAAAGGCTTATAGACATATTTAGTTAATATATTTTCAACATAGGAAAGTTTTTAAACATTTTTTCCTACAACTCAGATAATTACATTCTTGCATTATTTCCATGGGAAGATTATTCCAACAAACCTGATATGAAAACTGCAGTTGGAACAATGTCTGTAATTTAATTCCCCTTGTAGATAGGAAGTATTAAATGTAGGAATTCTTGCACATAAAGTTTAAACCAGTGGAGGAAGTAATACAAAGGAAGCCGTATAACTGAATTCTATGAACTAAGGAGCATAACTTGAACTGGACTTGAGTCTGAACTAGAAGCCAATGTAAAGATTTCAAAAGTGAGGATTTATTTATTTATTGCATTTGTATCCCACATTTCCCCACCTCTTTGCAGGCTCAATGTGGCTTACAATACATCGTGAATAATGGAAGTATATTAGAAAATAGATAATTAGTATTACAGCAGGATTTTTGGTAACATGATAGTGATATAACAAGCATATATTGTAAAACAGTTCTGACTATATGTGGGGGAGTTGTGTATATTCACTTTGGTTGATTGTTGTGGTATGCCTTGTTAAAGAGATGGGTCTTCAGTAGTTCGCGGAAGTCCGTTAGTTCGTAGATCGTTTTTAAGTTGCGCGGCAATGCATTCCATAACTGTGTGCTCAAGTAGGTAAAGTTTGACGCGTGCATTAGTTTGTATTTTAGACCTTTGCAGTTAGGAAAGTGCAGGTTAAGGAATGTGCGGGGTGATCTTTTGGCATTCCTAGGTGGTAGGTCTATCAGGTCTGACATGTAGGCTGGTGCATCTCCGTGAATGATTTTGTGGACTAAGGAGCATATTTTGAACGTGATTTGCTCTTTAAGTGGGAGCCAGTGTAGTTTCTCTCGCAAGGGTTTTGCACTTTCGTATTTTGTTTTACCGAATATGAGTCTAGCTGCAGTGTTCTGGGCTGTCTGAAGTTTCTTGATTATTTGTTCTTTGCAGCCGGCGTAGAGTGCGTTGCAGAAGTCTAGGTGACTGAGCACCATAGATTGTATCAGGTTGCAAAAAACTGACCTTGGGAAGAAAGGTCTTACTCTTTTTAATTTCCACATAGAGTGGAACATCTTCTTAGTTGTGTTTTTCGCTTGATTCTCAAGTATTAGGTGTCGATCGATGCTAGCAAACCTTTTTGCATTACATGCTAATTTGGCCGCAGTATTCTGAATCACCTGCATTTTTTTCTGAAGAGATCCCAAGCAACCTATATGGAGTAAATTACAATAGTCTAATTGTGCCCCAAGGATTAGATTGAGAAGTACAACCTTAGTGGGATGAGCTGCAAAGAGGAAGTTGAAACAGCTGTATATGGGCCTCTAGTGATAGGGTGGGGGTGGGGGGAGTCATGTGAGAATTGACTAGTGTGCGGGGGGGGGGGGGGGGGGGGGGGGATTGGATTGCCAGTGGAGGTGGCTGGGAGGCATAGGTATATCAATGGAATTTGAATACTGGAGGGTACATATTGGTGGTGTCGTGAGTTACCTGATGCTAGGGTCCACCTTAAAAGTCAACACAAGAAAAAGATCTAGGTGTCATTATAGACAATCCCCCGGATTCTATATAACGCGCCTAGAGGTCTGCGCGGATTCTATAACAATGCACATAATTTAACAAGCTTAACAACAAGTTAATGAGTGCTGATAACAGCACTTAACAGGCAATATTGAGCCCTAATTAGCACTGATTAGGATTTAGGTACATAACTCGCTAAACATATTCTGTGTAGGCAAAAAGGGGTGTGGTTATGGGCAGAGAAATGGGCATTTTGTGGGCGTTCCAAAATTTACATGCCTAGTTACAGAAGTTACTGAAGAAGCAACGACAATGACATTGACCCTGACTACATCTCCCACATCAACCCCCACATCACCTATCCCTACCAACCCATCCATTCTTCCACTTCTCCATCCAATCACTACCCCATATCGCCTATATTTACCGACCCATCCAAGCTATTCCTATGCTACATTTAATTTTCCTACCTATCTAACAAAATTCTGTATAACCTAATACTATGTAAGCCGCATTGAACCTGCTTTTAGTGGGAAAGCACGGGATACAAATGTATTAAATAAATAAATAAATATGGCCCAGTGCACCGAAATCTACACACCAGGATTTATGCCACATTTTTGTTGATGTAAATGGATGCATGCAGATTTAGGCGCTGAAATATCAACTAAGCGTATTCTATAATCGGTGCCTAAATCTAGTTGCCAATTATAGAATACGCGTAGTCGGCATTGATTTCAGCGCCGATATATTTAGGCACAATATATAGAATCTCCCCCAAAATGCTGAAGTCTGCTCAGTGTGCAATGGCGGCCAAAAAAAGCAAACAGGATGCTAGGAATTATTAGAAAACGGATGCAAAATAAGATCAAGAATATTTTAATGTCCCTGTATCGCTCCATGGTGTGACCTCACCTTGAGTATTGCATTCAATTCTATTCTGGTCACCATATCACAAAAAAGACATAGTGGAATTAGAAAAGGTTCAAAGAAGAGTGACCAAAATGATAAAGAGGATGGAACTCCTCTCATATGAGGAAAGGCTAAAGAGGTTAGGGCTCTTCATCTTGGAAAAGAAACGGTTGAGGGGTGATATGATTGAGGTCTACAAAATCCTAAGTGGCGTAGAATGGGTAAAAGTGAATCAATTTTTCACTTTTTCAAAAAGTACAAAGACTAGGGGACACTCAATGAAATGACATGGAAATACTTTAAATCAAACAGGAGAAAATATTTTTTTCACTCAAAGAATAGTTAAACTCTGGAACTCGTTGCTGGAGGATGTGTTAACAGCGGTTAGCGTATCTGGGTTTAAAAAAAAGGTTTGGATAAGTTCCTGGAGGAAAAGTCCATATTCTGTTATTGAGATGGACATGGGGAAGCCACTGCTTTCCCTGGGATTGGTAGCATGGAATATTGCTACTAATTGGGTTTCTGTCCTATACTTTTGACCTGGATTGACCACTGTTGGAAGCAGGATACTGGGCTAGAGGACCACTGGTCTAACCCAGTATGGCTATTTTTATGTTTCTTATGCTGTCTGTCACATATATCTCCCCACACATATACGCTGACCAGTTGGTAGCTGTGAGAATTGTGGATCACAGGCCTCAGGGCTTACCATCTCAAAGGCTGCCAGTACTGGAATGATCTGATAACCTTAACTAAAGGACAGGAAGGCGGAGGGGGCCAAGAAAAATCAAAATATAATAAGAAGTATACAGACAGAAATGGAACCTCTGTAGCGTGTGCTACCTTTCTAAAGGGCCAACAAAACAAATGTAATGGATGAACTTTCGATGCCTTACAGGCCACTTCATCAGATGTATGGAAATAGAGAGAGTCAGAGGCAGTGTGCATCTTAATCTGAGTGCATTTATTTATTGCATGCACTTATCTAGTAATGAGTGTATGTATTGTTTGCTTAGTGCAGCCAGCAATCTCTTTCCAGGAAATGAAAAATATCTTTTGGGAAGGAGGTAATCCAACTCAGTGGGAGGAGGCATAAACTGAAACACATTGCATTTTTCCTTCACTGTGGCACTCACGTGTATGCTTTCTTTTTCTGAGCAGTTTCCAGTCCCCTGCTTCCATATATGCCAGAGTCAGTCCCTGCATTGCCGCTCTATAAATACCGTTGGTTGGAATGGGCTCCCTTTATGTCTGTGGGCAGCTTTCCATCTCCCCTGGATAAGCAGCAGACTCCGGGAACATAAGGTCATATCTAATCCCAGCACTCCATAACACACCACTGATTGTACCAAGAAGGGCATCATTGTTCAAACAGCATGGTATCATTTCCTTTTCTTGTTTGGCCAAGAATATTGCATAGTAGACTGCCTCAGACCAAAATGTTCCTGAAGTTTTTTAATATATTAATTAAAAAGATGTTTGATGATGAGATTACAGATATTTGGTTATTTTGTAAACAGCAGTAATAGCTCTGAGTGGAAAGGTGCATTAGAAATGATTGTACTGCGAAGAGTAAAATGCAGAAGGAACATGCCATCACCTGCTCACTGGGTTGCAAAGAAGTATGGAAAGGAAGAATCAGCCTGGTTAAAGAAATTTGTGGTTTTAAATAACTTATTTTCCTTTCTATCTTCTTGCCTTCTTACTGTTCCTTGACAGGCCAGATGTAGGTAAAGGCAACATAGGCAACTGCCTCAGGTGTCAATTTTCATAGGTTCTGGGATGCCCCTATTGTTACCATCCCACCATTGAAGCCTGCTGTTGCACCATTCTTCTGAAAAAAACTTGTGCATCTTCACAATGGTGCAGGCAGGGTCAGAGCCAGAGTTTCTGGTGCCCCCTGCAAACTAGAAATCGGTGTTCCTCCCCCACCCCCAGGTCAGGTATACATATAAAGTAGCACATATGAGTTTATCTTGTTGGGCAGACTGGATGGACCGTACAGGTCTTTCTCTGCTGTCATCTACTATGTTACTATGAGGGGCATAATCGAACTGGGTGTCCATCTTTATGGGCAGCCCGGCGAAGGGGTGGAGCATCCCGTATTATCGAATCAAGATGGGCGGCCATCTTTCGTTTCAATAATATGGTCGGGGATGGCCAAATCTCAACATTTAGGTTGACTTTAGAGATGGCCGACCTCGGTTTTCGCCTATAATGGAAACCGAGGACGGCCATCTCAAAAACAACCAAATCCAAGTAATTTGGTCGTGGGAGGAGCCAGCATTTCTAGTGCACTGGTCCCTCTCACATGCCAGGACACCAACCGGGCACCCTAAGGGGCACTGCAGTGGACTTCACAAATTGCTCCCAGGTGCATAGCTCCCTTACCTTGGGTGCTGAGCCCCCCAACCCCCCCCAAAACCCACTACCCACAACTGTACAACACTACCATAGCCCTTAAAGGTTAACGGGGGCACCTAGATGTGGGTACAGTGGGTTTCGGGTGGGTTTTGGAGGACTCCCATTTACCACCACAATGTAACAGGTAGGGGGGATGGGAATGGGTCCGCCTGCCTGAAGTGCACTGCAGTACCCACTAAAATCTGCTCCAGGACCTGCATACTGCTGTGATGGAGCTGGGTATGACATTTGAGGCTGGCATAGAGGCTGGAGAAAAAATGTTTTTTAATTTGTTTTTTTGGGTGGGAGGGGGTTGGTGACCACTGGGGGAGTAAGGGGAGGTCATCCCCGATTCCCTCCGGTGGTCATCTGGTCAGTTTGGGCACCTTTTTGAGGCTTGGTCGTGAACAAAAAGGGACCAAGTAAAGTCGTCCAAATGCTCGTCAGGGATGCCTTTCTTTTTTCCATTATCGGCCAAGGACGGCCATCTCTTAACCACGCCCCCGCCCCGCCTTCGGTACACTGCTGACACGCCCCCTTGAACTTTGGTCGTCCCTGCAGCGGAAAGCAGTTGGGGACGCCCAAAATCGACTTTCCATTATGCCGATTTGGCTGGCCCTGAGAGAAGGACGCCCATCTCCCGATTTGTGTCGGAAGATGGGCGCCCTTCTCTTTCGAAAATGAGCTGGCATGTTATGTTCCCCCCACCTCCAGGGCTGCTACTGTTGCCAGCAAGCTACCTCTACTGCCATGCAGTGCAATAAGGAACTCTAGTACCAGTCTTGGCATCTCCAGTGTCATGAAACTTGCACCAGTGATCCTTCATACACTGCATGGTTTAAAGGTACAGATCCGAGCTGTGTATGCAGACTGAGCCAGCACAAGAGGTAATAGAGAGGTTTTTGGCACCCCCAAATGTTGGTGCCCTACTGCCATGCTGACTGCATTTACCCTCCTGTTTACAAAGCCACGCTAGCTACTGCCAATGCGGTAATGCCAATACAGCCCATTCACTTTGAATGGGCTATGTCGGCATTGCTGCACGGCTTTGTAAACAGAGGGGTTACTGTGTTCCACCAGACCTGGGTATAAGGCTTGTGAATACTGGTTCACCATTCTGTAGCACCCCAAAGGCTGAGGAGAAGAATTGGCCAAGGGTGATCCAAAAAGTAGGGGACAGCAAGCTACCCAGTCTTCTGAAAGTTTCTAGAGAAAACTCCCCCTTCCCTGTTGTCTATTGGTGCTGATGTTGGAAATCTAGTCTTGTTCTTATTCTATTCTATTGACTTATCAGTAGCCCATTCCCTAAATAAGGATCTAGGTGCCTTAAGAATCAAGAGACTGGCACAATCAGCAGAAAGTTCATAAGATAAAGAACAAAAGGAAAATGTATTCATTAGAATAAGATTTTGAAAAATATAAAGCTTTCAACATGCAATGGAAATTAAAATAAGAAGTAGCCTGTCTAAGCTTCAAAGATAAACTATTCCAGAGTTTGGTAGTCTGAAAACTGAAAGTGGACTCAACAACATGCTTTAACCTGATCCCTTTAATAGATGCAAATTCCCAAATGTGGGACTTCAAACTCCAAACTATCTTTAGAAGTTAAGATGTTTAGAAAGCTCAGAAAACAGATATGTACAAAAAAAAGTCTCTACTCTCTTAAGCTCATTCCTTTGACTTTATCCGATTGCTTTCCAAACCTATATTCTGTAAGTTAAGAGCTCCACCTGCTTTCATGCACCCTTAAGTCCAGATGTTGCAGCTATGTCTGTAGAGTTTTGAAATCCTCATATTTCATGTTCCTGATAAGTCTCTTCCCCCATTCATTCTGAAGTTAAAAAAAGGTTTATGAGACCATCTTGTGTATGTGTCTATGTGTTCCCCCCCCCAAAAAAAAAAAAAATAAATAAATTTTGTACTTAGAGGCCCTTTTATTATAGAGCAGTAAGTTTTTTGTATTTACTGCGCTTTAACAGCAAAAATTAATGGCTGTGGTAGGAAAAACAATGGAGTTGCTGCTGAAGGAAAAGATAGTTAACTTTCTAGAATCCAACCGGTTGCAGGATCTGAGGCAACTTGGCTTTACCAAAGGAAAATCTTGCCAAACGATTTATTTCTTTGACTGGGTGACCAAAGAACTGCATAAAGGAGAAATGCTAGATGGAATCTACTTGGATTTCAGCAAAGACTTTGATACAGTCCCTCACTGAAGGCTCATGAATAAGCTGAGAGGGCTATACTTAGGACCGAAAGCAGTGAACTGGATCAACGCGTTAAATGTTTAACTAGCATTAAAAATTTTAACGCAGTTACTGCATTCCTCTGTCTCCATACCCCCCAAATCCAGCTTTGCCTCATCTTGTCTCCCTGTCCTCTCCCCCTCCTGCTGGCTTACTCATTTTAAATGGTCTGGAGCTTATGCGCCAATTCCCTGCTTTTCTCTTTTCACCGCAGCTGTAGCAGCAGCAAGCAAAAGACAGGCGCAAAGATGTTCCCCTCTGTGGGCTGCCCCTGCCTCTGCCAGACCCAGAAACAGGAAGTTAGGTATAGATGGTCTGGAGCACTTGCACCGATCCCTTGCTTCTCTTTTCACTGTGGCTGTGGCGGCAGCAATCAAAAGACAGGCGCAGGGACGTTTGCCTCTGCGTGCTGCCGCTGGCTCTGCCGGACCCAGAAACAGGAAGTTACATCAGGCGTAATATTTGTCATGCATCTGTGCCATTAAATGCTGCTTCTAAAATGATCTTTGCATAAAGTTCCTGGGTTTAGACATGTTTTGGGTTTTGGATAGAGTACAGGCAGTCACACTTTATGCACATTTATATCTACTTCTAAGCCTGCATAAATGCAACTTTACTTTGTTACTATCAGCCTTATTTTCGAAAGTGATGGGTGCCCAGATTTTGACCCAAATCGGGAGATAGGCACCCAAATCGGTATAATTGAAAGCCGATTTTGGGCGTCTTCAACTTCGCAGAAATGGGCAAAGTTGACGGGGCGTGTCGGAGGTGTGGTGAAGGCGGGACTGGGGCGTGTTTATCGGCTGAGGAGAGATGGGCGCCTTCGGCTGATAATCGAAAAAAAGGCATTTTTAGCACGAATTTGGGTCATTTTTTTTGGACCCTTTTTTTTCACGAACAAGTCCCAAAAAATTGCCCTAAATGACCACATGAGCACCGGAGGGATTCGGAGATGATCACCCCTGACTCCCCCAGTGGTCACTAACCCTCTCCCAGCTCAAATCTGCACAAATCCGATGCATTTGCCGGGCACAAACCGTGTTATCGAAAAAAAAGATGGGCGCCCATTTTTTTCTAAAATACGGGGTGTCCCACCCCTTCATGTACCCATTCTCGGACATAGACGCCCATGGAGATGGGCGTTCACATTCGATTATGCCCCTCCATGCAAACTAATCTTTTTCAGAGATGGGACAATGGCAGAACTAGACGTCATGAGTTGAGATTGCAGGGTGGGAGACGTAGGAGCAATGTCAGGAAATATTTTTTTACAGAAAGGGTGGTGGATGCCTGGAATGCTCTTCCAGGGAGTTTGTGATGGAATTCAAAACTGCAGGGGATAAACACAGAAGACTTACCACCATCCCAGTAAAGCAAAACTTAAATGATCTCATAGGTGGAGTGAGCTTTGATCACAGATTCAGAGGTTGGGAAGTTAGACCAAAGTTGAGAAGTCTTCTATGATCTGGGTCCCATAAATGGCAAAAACAGATCAGGATCAAGGCTGAAGTGGGCTTCGATGGCAATTCCAGTAGTTGGGAAGTAGGATTGGTGCCAAGCAAACTTCTATGGTCTGTGCCCCAAAATTGGCAGGGAGAGAGAGAGATCAATTATACCAATGTTTAATCATGAAAAAGTGGAACCTGTGCAGAGTGCCAGATTCAACTCTGGCCACCTTGTTGGGTAAACTGGATGCACCATGCAGGTCTTTATCTGTTAACATTTACTATGTTCAATGTAGGCACAATTTCCACCACTTTACCCCACGTATTATATAAAGACACAAATGCACCTATGTGTCTTTATAAAATATACTAAAAATTATATTACTGTCCTTCAGGGCAAGAGACACAGACTAACATAAAAAGAGTCAGAAGATTTGCAACAGAATGGACAACACGAAAAGTGATCTAAAAAGATTAGAAGAATGGTCTAATGTTTGGTAGCTAAAATTTAATGCAAAGAATTTTAGAGTGATGTTCATGGGTGTAGAAACCCAAAAGTGCTGTATTTGTTAGGATTGGTACAGACAGGGAGAGGGACTTTGGGATGATAATGTTGAAGGCTCTTAAGGCAACAAAACAATGTGACAAGGCAGTGACCATAGCCAGAAGGATGCTAGGCTGCATCGAGAGAGGCATATCCATTAGAAGAAAGGAGATGTTAATGCCTTTGTACAAGTAGTTAGTGAGGCCCCATTTGGCATATTGTATTCAATTTTGGAGGTCGTATCTCACTAAGGACATCAAAAGACTTGATGTGGTTCAAAGGAAAGTGACAAAAATGATATGGGGCTTGTGCCAAAAGACATATGAGAAGAGACTTGAAGACCTGAGTATGTATACCCTAGAGAAAAGAGAGGGATGGGGGGGGGGGGGGGGATATGATATAGATGTTTAAATGTTTAAAAGTATTAATATGCAAACTAATCTTTTTCAGAGATGGGGAAGTGGTAGAACTAGAGGTCATGAGTTGAGGTTGCAGGGTGGGAGACTTAGGAAAAACGTCAAGAAATACTTTTTCACTGAAAGGATGGTGGATGCCTGGAATGCCCTCCTGGGGAGTTTGGGAAGACAAAAACAAAGAGGAACACTATATAGAAATGATAAGTAGTAGTAGTGAAACGGAGAAAAAGGATGGAACTCAATTAAAGCAAAACTTAAATAACCTCATAGATGGATTGAGCTTTGACAGCAGCTTCAGATGTTGGGAAGTAAGTCCAATGCTGAGCAGGTGTCTATGGTCTGGGTCCCGTGAATGGCAAAGACAGATTAGGATCAAGGCTGGAGAAGGCTCTGATGACAATTCAAGTAGTTAATAAGTATAACTAGTGCCAGGCAAACTTCTAACGTCTGTGCCTCAAAATTGGCAGGGA
Organism: Microcaecilia unicolor; assembly: GCF_901765095.1. Taxonomy (NCBI): domain Eukaryota; kingdom Metazoa; phylum Chordata; class Amphibia; order Gymnophiona; family Siphonopidae; genus Microcaecilia; species Microcaecilia unicolor. Next base: position 50,949,387 of record NC_044042.1, read on the forward strand.
GAGATAGATATTAAGAATGCCAGTGTTTAATCATGAAGAAGCAGAACCTGTGCAGAGAGCCAGGTACAACTCTGGCCACCTTGTTGGGCAGATGGGATAGACCATGCAGGTCTTTATCTGCCAGAATTTACTATGTTACTACATCATTAGAGATAGTCAAAGGCACATATTACTTAGAAAGACAGAGGAGGATAGCAGCTGATAAATATGGAAGTGACAATGGGTGAAAATAAACAAAGAAGGGAAAAAAATGAACGAGAAAGGAATGAGAACTCCCAAGCTGGTGTCTGTGCTGCTAAACTATTAAATGCCTTATTTTCTGAACATTTTGTTCTCTTGTGTCTTTATCTTGAGTCTGGGATGCACCGAGAGGCCATGTTGGCAACAAAGACACAAGGGACGGTATCCATAACATGTCTCAAAAACAATGATCTCAACATGCTGGGCACATTCCTGGCTTCTTCCCCATTACTCCATGTCTTATCTGTTTGGGGCTTAAAGCCTCTTGTAAACTTTGCATTTTTCAGCCTGATTTGGATTTTCTGATGGCTAAAATTCTTGGTGGTACTGTCATCCCAGAGTTGAAATTTCTCCTCAACTTTTCTTTCTGCTCTTTTCTACTAATTCTTGAAAAGATAATTACCTTTCTTCCTCTTTTTGGGCTGAAAAGGGCAGGTTCTGGTGTGTTAGGTAATTAACAGAGCCATGAAAACTGGTACAATTGTTTCATACTGTTTACTCTGCAAAATTCAAACCTTTCCTTCCTCCTAAAATGTCATGGCTTTTAACTAAAATTTCAGAAATAAATTTTTCTTCACAAATTTCAAGAAATAATTGCCCACAATTTAGATAAGCTGTACAGCTCTCCCTCTCTCCATGCCTGGAGGGGAATGTGTGCACCTGCCATCTGTTTGCTGGCATTATTTCTATAGCAAAATCTCTGAAATTTTGGGGGCTTGCTGATTTTCTGTCTCAGTGAAGCCTTAGGTCAGGGGCAGCAGAACACATTTTTTGTTTGGGGGTGCCAAGCTCCTTCCCACAGCCTCAACCCCAACCCTGTCCCCCAGCCCTTACCTACCATTCTATAGTCCCTTCCCTCTCAATTGCCTCCCCCCACCTTGGTGTTCAGAATTTCTCTCCTTGCTTCCCTCCCTCCCTCACCCACTCTCTTTCCTTCCCTCCCTTCCCTTCAGCATGCTTCTTTCACTCCTCCGCTATGGTCTCCAGCATCTCTCTCCTTCCTTCTCTCACCCCATCTTTAGCATCTTTCCTCCTTCCCTCTCCCCATGGTGTCCAGCATGTCTTTTCTTCCCTCCCTCCTCCCCATGGTCTCTTGTATTACTCTCCTTCCCTCCTCCCCCATGGTCTCCAGCATTTCTCTCCTTCCTTCCTTTCCTCCCTCTCCCTATTGTGTCCAGAATGCTTCTCCTTTCCTCCTCACCCTATGGTGTCGAGCATCTCTCTCCTTCCTTCTCTCCCCTCCCCATTGTGTCCAGCATGTGTCTCCTTTTCTCCTCACACCATGGTATCCAGCAACTTTTGCCTTCCTTCTCTCTCTCATCCCATCTTCAGTATCTTTCTCTTTCCCTCCCACCCGCTCCCTATGGTATTCAACATGTCTTTCCTTATCTTCCTCCTTCCCATGGTATCCAGCATTGCTCTCCTTTCTTCCCTTCTCTTCCTTATTGTGTCCAGCAGGTCTCTCCGTTCCTCCTCACCCCATGGTGTCCAGCATCTCTCTCCTTCCTTCTCTCCCTCACTTCATCTTCAGCATCTCTCTCCTTCTTTCCTTCCCCTCCCTATTGTGTCCAGCAAGCTGATTTTAACCTAATGCACACATGAAAATGTAGTTGTGCTTTTCATATGGAACCTAGTAGTGAAATCAGAACATCATCTCCACTGTTCCCTCTAAGCTGAACAGGAGATCTTCACCTACAGTCCTGGTAGTGGAGGGCGCTGTTTCACTATCACATTTTCAATTGTGTGGGACAGGCAAGCTCTGCAGAACTCTAGGAAACTTGCCTGTCCCTAGTGATAGAAAACACAGTGTTGAAGTACCACCTCCCACTGGTAGCAAGCAAATGGAGGACTCCCACTCAGTTTAGAGAGAAAACTGAACATCTCAGTGTATGCAACAAGATTAAACTTGGACTGGCTCAACTTGTCCTCCAGGACATGGAGCTATCTAGCTGCCTTGTGCTTGAAGAGAGCCATGCTTACTTCTGTTTTCTGTAGACTGAAGGCAAGAGTCAACTTATGGAACCTTGTGGCAGTGATGTCACAGTAGGTGAGAATCCAGATTCATTTGCATGAATTATTAGCAGGGCAAATGTTAGACAGACTGGGGCCCAGGAGGACAGAAATTTGCAGGGAGACCCCAAAGATTACCCCAACAGGCTATGCTGCCTTCACTTGGATGGTCTTACGGACAAGTGGACTAACCTATTTTTCACACTTAGGGTAGTTGGCTTAGTTGTCCATTTGGCAATGGGGATAGCTCATTAAATCATGTGCAAAAATCTGCACAATTCATTGGCTTTTAGCTTAGCCCACTTGTCTATAGTTAAATATTGATGCACTGGCTTCAAAAAGCCAGAAATCAGCAAAATTCAGGGCTAGCCTACTTGTTCATAAGACCATCAAGTTTTATGCAAGCTTGAGGCCCCTTCAAGCCCTGCTAATGCTGGCTGTGGTAACTGGTGTGTGCAGTCTGATATCAGACACATCTAACAGTTTGCATTGACATCTGGAAGCAGATGTTAATCTGTATCATGTATACTATTTTCAATAAATTATTTTTAAAACAAAAGAAAGAAAAAAACATTTTGCTCATTTTCATTTCTTGTTAATATTCTATCTCCCAATTCCCTGAGCCTCCCCCCCCCAAATATTAATGGCCCAGGTTGCTCCTGCTGTAATAATGCAATAATTGCAAGTGATGCTGGCAGATTGTGGCCATTACCATTGTAAATGTCTGCCTTACAAGAAAATGGTGCCAGCCTGGACCTACTGCTGCCTGTGCCATTGTGAATTTTTGTCGTGTAAAATGGTTCTGACCTCAGTTCTCTGGCACCACTTGTAATTGCTGCACTAGTGGGGCACAGTGGCAGACCTACCTTGGCAGTAACTCTTCATGGATTGGCATCTTGCTCTGTTCCACTTCCCACACCAGCTGCGATATGGCTTGTCCCCCTTCCTTTCTCAACCCCTTCCCTGAGTGTACCTTCTTTTTTTTTCTAAAAGGTGGTGGTGGCAGCGATTCCCATATGCTATCCTATCGCTGGCTTCTCTGTACTGCGTCCCACCGCTAAGAAACAGGAAGTTACATCAGAGAGGTGGCTTACAGTAGAGAGAAGGAGCTGGTGCCAGTGGCAGAGCAGTGTATGGGAATCACTGCTGCCGCCAACTTATGGAAAACTAAAAAAGGTACACTTGGGGAAGGGAATTGAGGAAGGAAGGGGGGGGGATGCCAGACTGTGGTCGGGGGGAGGGGAAGAAAGAGAAGGTGTGAAGGGAGAGATGTTGGGCAGGGGCCTAGAGGTGCCATCTTATCCTTGCTTCAGGTGGCAGATTGCCTTGGACCACCCTTGATGAGGCAGAAGCTACTGGGGATTGGCTGTGCCCCTGAAGAGGCATTAATAGAGTAATAAGGTCTGATGGGACTGGGAGGGGGATCAAAAGGGGCCTGGGGAGGATTTCTTTTTTCGTGTCAGGAGCAGAGATCCTATATTTTAAAATGCCGTAGAGGCATATTTTCAAAGCACTTTGGGAGGCTAAGTTCCATAGGTTTCTATGGAACTTTGGGAGGCTAAGTGCATTGAAAATGAGCTTGATTGTAGTTTTAATTTCTTTTTCTAAATTTTGCTTTTGTTTTTTTTTACAAATTATGTATTTATTACATTTGTACCCCGCGCTTTCCCACACATGGCAGGCTCAATGCGGCTTACATAGTAATAATTTAAAGAATTACAAAGTCTTAAAAATAATGTACAATTTGTAGTGAACTCAATATTGATGGGGTTAACAGATAAATAAATTGATCATGGGAGGAATTGGATGTAGAAGGAAAAGAACGCAGGGAGGTAGGCGTAGGAAGATGGAGAGGAATGGATATGGAATAGCAATAAGGATGATGGAAAACATGGTCAGTGTATAAAAATCTTCAAAGAATCATGTGGGTAGGCTTTGGTTAGGTTGAATCGTTAGGGTAGGCTATCTTGAAGAGATGGGTCTTTAGTGCTTTTCTGAAGGGCAAGAGGCTGTTAATGGTACGGATGGGTCTTGGTAGAGCATTCCAAAGCTGGCTACCTGAAAAGGAAAAATTGGATTCATAGAAGGATTTGTACTTAATACAAATTAAGGAAACAAAAGAAACAAAATGGAAAAAGGGGAAAAACAATGAAATAAAACATATGAAAAATGTCTGTGTGCATCCTTGGTACTTTTCTCCATCTTCTATATGTCTGTATCACCCCCACTCTTTCATTCACACTTTCCCTTTTTGCCTCTGTCACTCAGGGCTTATTTTAAACACTGCCCAAGTACTCAATAATGGAAGAACAAATAGGCTGGTGTTTTCTATAAGCCTTTACCATATGAACTATCTTCCTTATCTCTGGTTATGTCAGCACTGCCTGTGGAAGGGTGAATATGTTGATTAGAGAGGCTCGTCTGGATTCCAGTGGCATGTGAACTTCTGTGTGTTAGGAGATTACACTGACACACATCATTATGGCACCAGTTGGAAAGAAGACTTCTAGTAGCTATTAGTGTGTGATTGTGCAAGGAGGGAGATAGCTGTCTGAGGAGGCTACCTTCTAGTTAAGCTGACCTTCTAAGGGAGAAGTTGAACAGTTCAGACATGGAGTACCAACAAGTAAGCAAGGGGAAGGTTTTGAGCTTCTGTTTCTGTGCAACAATTTTAAAGAGCGGAAAGACATAGAAAAGCAAGCAAAATGTTTCCATGGAATTTATTTTATCATTACATTACTGGAGGCTGCTACACAAGTGCCACTATAGTTAAACAGTAGAAGATTTGCTAAATTAAGTCCATCAACTAAGTATTTTGGCTAAACTTGTTTGTCTGAAACTATCACTACATTGATTAAGCAAGTTGCAGTCAACTTGCTTTAAAGCAGGAGGAAAAGGACTTCAGTGGCTCGGGCCACATTTAAATTCAATTTTGAACTAATGGCCTGCCCTGCTTCGTCATTAGTCCTAAAAAACCTCCAGTGCTTAATAACACCTGGTATTCTATTTTCAGTTTTTAATATTTTTTCATTTTGTTTTCTTTAAAAGAAGAAACCGCTCGTTTCAACAAGATTCCAGATACTTATCTGAGGCAGCTCTAACCCACGCTACAGCATGGCTGTTTCACCCTTGCGTCATCAGGAACGTGTTCATTTATGCTGCACTTTCAATACCCCCTGTCCCGGAAACTGTTCAATTCTATGAGCATGAACACGCTCCTGATGAAGCAAAGGAGAAACAGCCATGCTGTAGAGTGGGTTAGAGCAGCCTCAGATAAGTATCTGGAATCGTGTTGAAACGAGCGGTTTCTTCTTTTAAAGGACTAATGACGACATACACACACACATATACATAAATTTGTGTGGCTTTCAGGATCCATTGTTTACTTTGACATCAGCTGCTCTTTGCTGTCCACCAGAAGTTGCTGCTACAAGTGATCACCTAATCTTGCTTAATAGCTGGGCCAACCCTGGTTAAAAGATAGGAAACAGTGTGGTCAGTTTTCCCAGTGCAGAAGGATAAATAGTGGAGTGTCCCAGGGATTTGTACTGGAACCATTTTGTTTATTATTTGCATTAATGACTTGGAAAGGGGACTGGAAAGCAAAGAGGTCAGATTTGCAGATTACACAATGGGCCCTGTTTACTAAGGCATGTTAGCATTTTTAACACATCTACAATTAGCGCACGCGCCAACTGTGTAGGCGCCTATAGGGATATTGTAGGCGCATTCACTGTTAATGCATGTACATGGTTAATGCGCATTAAAAATGCTATCGTGCCTATAACGTGGCTTCAGGGGCGTATCTGAAAGTCGGCGGTAGCGGGGGCCGGAGCCAGAGTGAGGGGGCACATTATAGCCCCCCCACTGCCGCCGCCATTTACGACCCCCCCTGCCGCCATCACCTACCTTTGCTGGCGGGGCACCCCAACCCCCACCAGCTGAGGTCTGCTTCCTCCTGCCACTTTTAAGTTCTTCTTCGTCCTAGGCTCCATCACTCCATGCTGTTCAAAGAAGTTGGCGCTGCTACCTCAATCCACTTTCGGAGTCTGACGTCGCTGCACATTGTACGTGCAGGACATCAGACTCACAGACTCTGTTTCTGTGAGTCTGACGTCCTGCACATACAATGTGCAGCGATGTCAGACTCCGAAAGTGGATTGAGGTAGCAGCGCCAGCTTCTTTGAACAGCACGGAGTGACGGAGCCTAGGACGACGAAGAACTTAAAAGCGGCAGGAGGAAGCGGACCTCGGCTGGCGGGGGTTGGGGTCCTCCGCCAGCAAAGGTACCCACGGCAACGGCGGGGGAGGGTTGGCGGCGGTAGGGGGGTCCAGGGTGAAATCTGCGGGGGCCCAGACCCCTGTGGCCCCATACAGATACGCCCCTGCATGGCTTAGTAAACAGGGCCCAATGTTATTGAGAGTGGTCTAAATGCAAGCTGACTGTGAGGAGTTACATGAGGACCTTTCCAAATCAGGAAACTAAGCACCTAAATGGCACATGAAATTTAATGTGAAGAAGGACAAAGCGATGCTTTTAGGGAATTATAATCCCAAGTGGAGGTACACAGTGCTAAGTTCTAACTTGTCATTACAACTCAACAAGAGATCTTGGAGTAATTGTGTATAACGCAGTGAAATCTTCAGCTCAGTGTGCAGCAGCAGCCAAAAAGCAAAGAGAATGCTAGGAATTATTCAGACAGGAACAGAGAACACAGGTTATGCTAATATTATTTTATCGATCCATCGTACAATTGTGCCTGAAGTATTGTGTGCAGTTCTAGTAATCTGCATGCCAGCCCGAGTGGTATATCAAGGTTTTAAAAAACATAAACATAAAAACTAAAATGGTAGAAATAGAACAGATGCAGAGAAGGGAAAAATGGTTAAGGAGGCAAAATGGTTCTCGTATAAAGAAAGGCTTGAAGAAGAGAAAACCGAGAGGAGACATGATACAGATTTATAAAATCATGAGTGGTGTGGCATAAGTTGATAGGAAATGGTTATTTATTTACTCTAATATACTAAGACTAGGGGACATTCCATGAAACTAATTAGTAGCTGTTATAAATTAACTCTTAGAAATTATTTTTCAGTCAAAGTCTAATTAAGCTATGGAATTTGCTGCCTTAGAATGTGGTCTAGACTAGTAATTTAGGAGAGTATAAATAAGATTTGGAAAAGTTTCTTCTTGTTGCGAGCATTGCATCTGTGGAACCTACTGGGCAAGAACTGGATTTCCAGGTTTCCAGAAGAACAAAGATTTACCCCCTGTTTACAAAGCCGCGCGGTAATGCAGACATAGTTCATTCAAACTGAATGGGCTGTATCAGCATTACCGCACTAACAGCTGCTAGTGCGGCTTTGTAAACGGGTGGGGTGGGGGGTAGTTTATTTTGAAGTACACATGAGACAGAAGTCTTTAGCAATAACATGCGCTCATACCTTATGACAACCCCAATGAAGCAGTAAAGGAAAATACACAGATTAGGGCTGTAAGTATTTCCCCCCTTGCTGTTCCTAATAGTGCATCAGTGTATCTAGTTGATGACTGACAGCCTTCTATTCTATCAGCCCATAAGAGTGAATGGTTGGTGGCTTTGGTTTTTTAAATCTTTTTTTTTTTTAAGCCATCTGCAGATCTTACCTGTTTTGCTTCTTCTGCAGCTTCTGCCCCATCTCTCTCCATTATCCTTCCCAGCATTTGTTCCTCCCCCCCTCCTGATTCACCCCCCCATCAACATCCTGGCCCATACGTCCCTGTTTTGCACCTTTAAGGAATACAACTCTAAGGGAAAGTGGGTGGATTATGTAAGGAATTCTATCTTGCTGTCCATGGAGAAAACCTGCTAAAGGTAAGTCATTTGGTTTTCTCTGACGACAAGCAACATCAAATCCTCATAGGTGGGACTCCCTAACAAAAGGCTGTTTTTAACACAAAAAAAGGAAAAATGGAAAAGCAGATGGCCAGTAGGCAGACAACAAAACTATTTTAGTTGGCAACAGGCCCTTTTCTGTTTTTGTACCTTTTTTGTTTTTAATGACAACTTGAAGTCAGAAACATAGGCACTGAGAGAGATAGGTTTGGATTCTAAACCTCTAGGGATGTCTGCATGGCAAAATTTTCTAGTTCAGTTCATTTTTGGATGCCAAATGTTTTGTTTCATTCAGGTTCATTAAAGCTAATGGGACAATAAATTTAGTATTCTAACCAGTGGCGTAGCTAAGGGTGGGCCTGGGTGGGCACAGGCCCACCCATTCTTGCCTCAGGCCCACCCAGTCAGCAGCCCATGAGGCCCCCAAAACTCTTCATTGGCAGCACCTCACTAATCTCTCTCTCTCTACATTTGTGGCCTGGCATCTGCCCTTCTCTCTACCCCCCTCCCAGTCTACTCTGGGCCCACTCAAAATGGCAGGTCTGCCTACGCCCCTGACTCTAACAGAGGGATTTCTATCCATATGTAATCAAACTTGCTTAAAACTTGCTGGCAGCCATCTATCACAGAGGCAGAGGTATATACTCAGGAGAGAGACCTTGGGGTGTTGGTGTCAGAGGATATGAAGGTGAAGAAACAATGTGACAAGGCGACGGCCATGGCTAGAAGGATACTAGGCTGCATAGAGAGGGGTACAACCAGCAGAAGAAAGGAGGTGTTGATGTCTCTCTACAAGTCGCTGGTGAGGCCCCACTTGGAGTATTGTGTTCAGTTTTGGAGGCCGTAACTTGCTAAAGATGTAAAAAGACTGGAAGCGATGCAAGAAAAAGCTACAAAAATGGTATGGGATTTGTGTTGCAAACCGTACGAGGAGAGAATTGCTGACCTGAACATGTATACCTTGGAAGAAAGGAGAAACAGGGATGACATGATACAGATGTTCAAATATTTGAAAGGTATTAATCCGTAAACAAACCTTTTCCTGAGACTGGAAGGTGGTAGAACTAGAGGACATGAATTGAGGTTGAAGGGGGGCAGACTCAAGAGTAATGTCAGGAAGTATTTTTTCATGGGAAGGGTGGTAGATACGTGGAATGCCCTCCTGCGAGAGGTGGTGGAGATGAAAATGGTAATGGAATTCAAACGTGTGGGATAAACACAAAGGAATCCTGTTTAGAAGGAATGGATCTATGGAATCTCAGCAGAGATTGGGTGGCAACGCTGGTAATTGAGCAGACTTCTACGGTCTACACTCTGATCGTAACTGAATAGACAGGGATGGGCTGGAGTGTAAATTTTAAGGGGCTTCGATGTTAGCTTCAGAACTTTTAGTACAAGAACAGTGCTGGGCAGACTTCTACGGTCTGTGCCCTGAGAATGGAAAGGACAAATCAAACTCGGGTTTACGTGTAAAGTATCACAAACCATGTAAAATGAGTTTATGTTATTGGGCAGACTGGATGGACCGTTCAGGTCTTTATCTGCCGTCATTTACTACTATGTTATGTTATATAGGCAAAGGACACTTATAGATACTTGAAGACTTTTAAGTCACTGTGAAAAGGGCAAAGCAGGGCAAACAGTGAAATGAAGATCCCAAGGCACCTGTAAAAGAGCAAAGCAACACCAACAGCAGCAGCAGAAATATCCCTCTCGTTCAGTTTATTTCCTATCAAGATTCTCACTATAGAGCCCACCTTTTCTCTGACACACAAACTTGGTCAGTACTTAGAACCTCTGTATCTGAGACATGAATGTGTTCCTTGCTTTCTGTCTCTAAACCTGATAATTGTAACCCATTTTCCTCTGAAGCCTACACCTTCCCTCTGGAATCTGAAAAAGAAATGGTTATCAAATGGTACTGGTCTCGGATTCATGATGACATCATCATTCATGACTTTTGGAAATGAAGCTAGGACAGGTTTGTTTGGCTGCTTAACAAAAAGTTTCAACATGAAAGTGCAGGCAATCCCTGTTTCTTCCCAGGAGGGCTCACAATCTAAGATTGTACCTGAGGCAATGGAGGGTTAAGTGACTTGACCAAGATTACAGGTACAAATAAGTACCTGTATATGTAAGCCGCATTGAGCCTGCCATGAGTGGGAAAGCGTGGGGTACAAATGTAACTAAAATAAAAAAATAAAAATTACAAGGCGCAGCAGTGGGATTTGAATCAGCCACCTCTGGATTACAGGACCGGTGCTCTAACCACTAGGCCACTCCTCCACTGAATGGTTCCATTGTAAGATATTAATAATAATATTAATTGATTTATTATCAATTAGTATTAATTTTATTAACAATATACTGTTGTGTAAACTACTTAGAATTTGTTGGTAAAGCGGGTTATAAATGCCAAATTAAATTAAATTATACATGTTTACTAACTCTTTAAAAAATGGATAGATTTGTGAGACAAGTCTTCCTTTGGCAAAATCCATGTTGGTTCTGTCCCATTAAACTATATTTATATATAAACATTCAGTAATTTATTCTTTAAAATAGTTTCTACCATTTAAGGTACATAAGCATTGCCACACTGGGACAAACTGAAGGCCCATCAAGCTCCGTATCTTGTTTCCAACAGTGGCCAATCCAGGTCACAAATACCCGGCAAGGTTCCAAAAGAGTTGAACAGATTTTATACTGCTGATCCCAGAAATAAGCAGTGGATTTTCCCAAGTCCATCTTAATAACGGCTTATGGACTTTTAGGAACTTCTCCAAACCTTTATTAAGCCCTGTTAAGCTAACTGCTCTTACCACATTCTCTGTCAACAAATTCCAGAGTTTGATTACACATTAAGTGTAGAAATATTTTTTCTGATTTGTTTTAAATTTACTACTTAGTAGCTTCATTGCAAGCTCCCCCTAGTCCTTGTATTTTTGAAAAGAGTAAACAAGCAATTCATGTCTACCCATTCCACTCCACTCAGTATTTATTAGACCTCTTTCATATCTCCTCTCAGCTGCCTCTTCGGCTGGCACTATTGGCAGTCGGCAACTGCTTCCTGGTCTATAGTTTTCTAGATTACTCCTTTTTTTTTAAAACTGCCAATACCTTAGCAACTCTCTAATGAGATTCCAGTGAGTCATTATGAGGACTGAATTTGGAACAAAAACTTATCCTGATGCAGAGAGGACACTCGAAACATGATCATTTTTGGACTCTTGTCTTTCAATACAGTCTTGATTCTCTGACATCATCGTGTCTCTTTCTGTTTTCCAGCATAGCACAGAGGGACGTTTCGCAGCTGAGACAGTTTGTTTCAGACCCAGGACCCTGCTTTTACAGTAAAACAGCACCGTTGTGATCTGGGACTTCACATTTATTGCCTTTGTTTTTGCATTGTTTGATGGGTTACCATTGTTTTCCATATTATCCAACTTTTCACTTATCTGACAACGGGTTTGTCCCATTTATGTTGGATAATCGAGTCTTTACTGTATTTTTAAAGATTTTTGAGCGTGACATAATTTTTCACTTTTTTCCTTTTGGTATTATGGCTTTTGAATTGCTAGTAGGATTATCTTATTATATATTTCCACTATTCATGATGTATTGTAAGCCACATTGAGCCTGCAAAGAGGTGGGAAAATGTGGGATACAAATGCAATAAATAAATAAATAAATGAAAGTGTTGCACAATTTAGTTGTTTTAGACCTATGATTAGAAAATAGAGTAAATCAATTGGCCATGAACTCTTCTGTCTATGCTGGTCCCCCTTTTATATCTATATGTATATAAAGAACTTGTATCTATATGTGTGTGTGTATCTACTATATAAATGAAGAGTGACTGATGTGCCGCGCATGCGTGGCACATCACACATCTCTCCCGACGTAGTTAAACTTACAGACAGGAACACAGCTGCGGGTGACCGGCAAGCACTGGGCGGGGATCGTCTGACAGCGGCTCCGAGGCACAGACCGACAGGCTCGATTAGCTGCTGCCGCCGCTGCCGCTTCTGTGACCGCAGACCGGCCTGGGAGCCGGCGCTTCCCTCTGCGACTTTCATACATACATACACACACACATACAAAGAACTTGCCTTGAGTTTAGCTAACCATAAAATTATCCCAACTGACTCTATACCACGCATCTTGTTCCCATCATATATCTGTTATTGGTCTCTCAGCTATAATCTTTAGCATCATATCTATGTTAGTTGAATGTTCTAATGCATGTTTATTAGGTGTATCATTAGTATTAGACTAACATTATATTATACCTCTGATATTTGAATTCCAGTGTTGTCAAATGTGTATCTTTTTGATACTGTTTCATGGTAGTTCTGTTATTAGGTTTTATTTTACTCTTTTCAAGTTTATCTCATTTATTGTATTTATGTTTATTCTTGGGTATTTTACTATTGTTATGCTGTTAACAAAATTGTAAATTTAATGTTAAACTGTGCCTGCTGTACACCGCCTTGGGTGAATCTCTTCATAAAACAGTTAATAAATCCCAATAAATACATCAATTATATATATGTATATACAGTGGGGGAAATAAGTATTTGATCCCTTGCTGATTTTGTAAGTTTGCCCACTGACAAAGACATGAGCAGCCCATAATTGAAGGGTAGGTTATTGGTAACAGTGAGAGATAGCACATCACAAATTAAATCCGGAAAATCACAGTGTGGAAAGTATATGAATTTATTTGCATTCTGCAGAGGGAAATAAGTATTTAATCCCTCTGGCAAACAAGACCTAATACTTGGTGGCAAAACCCTTGTTGGCAAGCACAGCGGTCAGACGTCTTCTGTAGTTGATGATGAGGTTTGCACACATGTCAGGAGGAATTTTGGTCCACTCCTCTTTGCAGATCATCTCTAAATCATTAAGAGTTCTGGGCTGTCGCTTGGCAACTCGCAGCTTCAGCTCCCTCCATAAGTTTTCAATGGGATTAAGGTCTGGTGACTGGCTAGGCCACTCCATGACCCTAATGTGCTTCTTCCTGAGCCACTCCTTTGTTGCCTTGGCTGTATGTTTTGGGTCACTGTCGTGCTGGAAGACCCAGCCACGACCCATTTTTAAGGCCCTGGCGGAGGGAAGGAGGTTGTCACTCAGAATTGTACGGTACATGGCCCCATCCATTCTCCCATTGATGCGGTGAAGTAGTCCTGTGCCCTTAGCAGAGAAACACCCCCAAAACATAACATTTCCACCTCCATGCTTGACAGTGGGGACGGTGTTCTTTGGGTCATAGGCAGCATTTCTCTTCCTCCAAACACGGCGAGTTGAGTTCATGCCAAAGAGCTCAATTTTTGTCTCATCTGACCACAGCACCTTCTCTCAATCACTCTCGGCATCATCCAGGTGTTCACTGGCAAACTTCAGACGGGCCGTCACATGTGCCTTCCGGAGCAGGGGGACCTTGCGGGCACTGCAGGATTGCAATCCGTTATGTCGTAATGTGTTACCAATGGTTTTCGTGGTGACAGTGGTCCCAGCTGCCTTGAGATCATTGACAAGTTCCCCCCTTGTAGTTGTAGGCTGATTTCTAACCTTCCTCATGATCAAGGATACCCCACGAGGTGAGATTTTGCGTGGAGCCCCAGATCTTTGTCGATTGACAGTCATTTTGTACTTCTTCCATTTTCTTACTATGGCACCAACAGTTGTCTCCTTCTCGCCCAGCGTCTTACTGATGGTTTTGTAGCCCATTCCAGCCTTGTGCAGGTGTATGATCTTGTCCCTGACATCCTTAGACAGCTCCTTGCTCTTGGCCATTTTGTAGAGGTTAGAGTCTGACTGATTCACTGAGTCTGTGGACAGGTGTCTTTCATACAGGTGACCATTGCCGACAGCTGTCTGTCATGCAGGTAACGAGTTGATTTGGAGCATCTACCTGGTCTGTAGGGGCCAGATCTCTTACTGGTTGGTGGGGGATCAAATACTTATTTCCCTCTGCACAATGCAAATAAATTCATATACTTTCCACAATGTGATTTTCCGGATTTAATTTGTGATGTGCTATCTCTCACTGTTACCAATAACCTACCCTTCAATTATGGGCTGCTCATGTCTTTGTCAGTGGGCAAACTTACAAAATCAGCAAGGGATCAAATACTTATTTCCCCCACTGTATACTTACATTTCATTGAATTTTGATGCTGCTAAATTAGTTATATCTATTGAGTTTAGTTAGATTTGTATTGCTTTGGCATTTTTCATTGACTTTTTTGGGAGCTTTATTTGATTTCTAAGGATAGTATACCAAGCATAGGGGGTTCTTTTACCAAACTACGGTAAGCACTAACGCGTGTTTACCCATCTTAAAAGTGCTTGCCGTGTGATGTGCCCCTACCAAACTAAGGGCTTCTCATGTGCCAAATGAGAGGAAGCCCATAGGAATTGAATTAGCTTCCTCTCATTTGCCGCACTGGGAATCAATAGCACGGCTTTATAAAAGAGAGCCTAAGAGGGGCATAATTGAACGCGGACTCCCATCTCCATGGGCGACTATCTCCAAGGACGGGTATGCGAAGGGGCGGGACAGACCGTATTTTCGAAAAAGATGGGTGTCCATCTTTTGTTTCGATAATATGGTTGGTGCCGGGCAAATGCATCGGATTTGGGCAGATTTGAGATGGGTGGTATCGGTTTTCAGCGATAATGGAAACCGAAGCCACCTAGCTCAAAAACGAACACATCCAAGGCATTTGGTCATGGAGGGGCCAGGATTCGTAGTGCACTGGTCCCTCTCACATGCCAGGACACCAACCGGGCACCCTAGAGGGCACTTGTAAAAAGTAAAAAAAAAAAACAGTAAAATACCTCCCAAGTCCATAGCTCCCTTCCCTTGGGTGCTGAGCCCCCCAAATTCCCCCCCCAAACCCACTCCCCACAACTCTACACCAGTACCATAGCACTTATGGGTGAAGGGGGGCACCTACATGTGGGTACAGTGGGTTTGGGGGGTGGTTGGAGGACTCCTATTTACCACCACAAGTGTAACAGGTAGGGGGGGGGGGTAGGCCTGGGTCCACATGCCTGAAGTGCACTGCATCCACTAACAACTGCTCCAGGGACCTGCATACTGCTGTGATGGAGCTGGGTATGACATTTGAGGCTGGCATACAGGCTGGAAAAAAAAGTGTTTAAAGTTCTTTTTTTTTTGGTGGGAGGGAGTTAGTGACCACTGGGGGAGTCAGGGGAGGTCATCCCCGATTCCCTCAGGTGGTCATCTGGGCAGTTGGGGTACTTTTTGGGGACTTGTTCATGAAAAAAAAGGGTCCAAAAAAAGCAGCCCAAATTCTCGCTACTGCTGCCCTTCTTTTTTCCATTATCGGCCAAGGGCGCCCATCTCTCCTCGGCCGATAAACACGCCCCAGTCCCGCCTTCACCATGCCTCCGACACACCCCTGTCAACTTTGTTCGTTCCCACGACAGACTGCAGTTGGAGGCGCCCAAAATCGGCTTTTGATTATACCGATTTGGGTGCCCACGGGAGAAAGGCGCTTCATATAACGGCCCTTAATTTCCTGTTGTCTCCTTCCAATGTCTCAATGTTCTTTCAATTGATTTACTCCTTAACGAATTTGATTTTGACTCGTTTAACTCTTCACAATGTAATCCATAACCTGAATTGTAACAAACTGTATTTCCATTATTCATAAAGTATTGTAAGCCACACTGAACCCGCAAAAAGGTGGGAAAATGTGGGATACAAATGCAATAAATAAATAAAATAAATAAATAAAATCTCCCAATTTGGGTCGAAATATGGGCATCTTTCTTTTTCGAAAATAAGCCTGTAAGGGTCCCTTTTACTAAAGTGCTCTGAAATCTGGGCTTAGCACGAAATTTTAGTGTTTATGCTAAGCCAAAATTTACATGGCACTTTTTTAGGGCATTTTCCATTGCATCAGGTACAAACAGATTTATAAGCCCTATGGGGACAGGAAAATACCTGAATATAATTCACCTTGATCTACTACTGAAAAAAGGCATCCCATCCTACCCCCCCCCCCCCCCAAAATCTTCCTTTTAGAAACCAGTTATGTTAATCTGCATAGTCAAATGTGGTGTGGTTCTGTCTCTTCAGACTCAGTTACTGGCAAACAGCTCATGAATGCTGCCAAATTATGTAAAGTATTCATCTGTCCGTCTCCAGTTACTCTGATGCACCACACTGATGGGTTATCATAAGAAACCTTTGCACTTTAGTGTTGCAAACTCCTGCCAATGTCTGTTGTTCAATGGAAGGATTTCATTCTCAGGGCTGCCTAGAACAAAACCAAACATTTCTATTTAATGAAAAAATAAAAAAAAAATAACAAAATTAGAACTATAAATCTCTTCTGTTTTGAAGTTCTTTTCAGTCACACTAATAAGTAATGAATAAAGATATGCTCAGCAGGATTGCGGCCGTAGTACAACTTCCTATTCTGGGGATATGAAACATCCTGTTCCTCTGGGATGCTTGTATGATTACATCTATTAAGAGAGTGTAGTTTGAGGACTTACAACAGGTTGGCCAAGTTTGTCAGTTGATATGTTTCATTTTTGATGTATAAAGCAGTTGAAATATTCAGAAAAACAGAGACGGGAAAGAGAAGACATATTTTAAATGGGGTGGTTTGTGTGCCTTGCAGCAGTTCTGTTTAATGGTTTCTCTCAGGGGTGATATCTCCAGATCAGAGGCGTAGCCAGACACCCAGTTTTGGGTGGGCCTGGGCCCAAGATGGGTGGCAGAACTCCACCCTGTCCCACAAGTGATTTGGTCTCTCCTTCTCTTGCCTGCATGTCATATGGTCTCTCAAACATCCCTGTCATGTGGTCTCTCAAACATCCCCCTCCCTGCATACCTTTTAAATAGCAGATTTTCACTGGCAGCAACTAATACACACTGCTCATGTTGGCCCCACAGCCTTCCCACTGATGCAACTTCCTGTTTCCGCATAGGTGGGAATACGTCAAAGTGAAGGCTGTGGGGCTGGTGCGAGCAGTATTTATCAGTCGCTGCTCAGTGCAGGCGAAGATTTGCTATTTACAAGGTATGCAGGAGGGACAGTTGGGAGTTTTTGGCTGGTGGGGCTTGGGGATCCCTCCCAGCCACATCATTGGTGTGCTGCTACAGGGTGGGCCTGAGCTCAAAGTGGGTGGGCCTGGGCCCAGCCAGGCCCACCCTTGGCTACGCCACTGCTCCAGATGGGTTAGGTTTGCTCATGACATGACAGTAATGAATCTCACTCTTAAGCTAGAGAAACCTGGGATTGATTCCACACACTGGTTTCTACTCTTCAGTTCAGCTGGGGCTGGAGATAGCACAGTGTTTGTAACCTCCAGAAGAAAAGGTGAGACTGGAGTGGAGGTGGTAGTGGTGGCTTGAAGGAAGTCTTAGCAATTTCACAATAGGGACATCTACTTACTATGCTCATGCTGCACAAGGGTGTTCCAAAGGAGCTACAATCTATGGCCTTTGACCATGACTGTTGCTTACATGGCTGGGAGAAGAGGATTAAAAATAGAAGGAAATCCTCATGGACAGTTGCAAATGAAGTTGAGGGTTTGTTGGCATTATATGGAGTCAAAGTATTATAGAAATGTAACAGGGTGTACATTTCATTACCATAGCTTGAAGGTAAAGAAAAACACAAGACCAGGGAAGAAACTACAACCACAGAATTCATGCCTGTCAGTAGGGTATCGGGCAGGGTTGGTTACCACAACAACTACAGAAGGTGTAACCAGAAAAAGGAGGCATCTGTAGTCCCATAAGAAGAGAAAACAGGGCCTTTTTATTCAGGGAGAACATAGTAGATGATGGCAGATAAAGACCTGTATGGTCCATACAGTCTGCTCAACAAGATAAACTCATAGTATAAGGTAAGATGTGATACTACTTGATCTTGATTTGTCCTTGCCATTTTCAGTGCACAGACCATAGAAGTCTGCCTGGTCCTGGCTTTGCTTCCTAGTTACAGGGGTTGCCATCTAATTATCGCTAAGCTTGTTTGGTTCCATGCAGTAGGTGTTTTTCTATCCCGGGACGGCTCACATGCTGAGTTTGTACCTGAAGCAATGGAGGGTTAAGTGACTTGCCCAAGATCATAAGGAGCCACAGTGGAACTTGAACCAGGCTCCCCTGGTTCTCAGCCCACTGCACTAACCTGGTTCGAGGTGTACTTTTCTACAACTTTGAGGGTTCTTCTAACCCTTTATATGCAAGCTCTGTGGTATAGCTCTAGCCTTTCTTAGTCTTGGGTAGATATTTAAAGGGGTTGAAGTGGCCAAGGGGGGGGGGGGGGGGGAGGGAAATGGGACTTGATATACCGCCTTTCTGAGGTTTTTGCAACTGCATTCAAAGCGGTTTATATATACTCAGGTACTTATTTTGTACCAGGGGCAATGGAGGGTTAAGTGACTTGCCCAGAGTCACAAGGAGCTGCAGTAGGAATCAAACTCAGTTCCCCAGGATCAAAGTCCACTGCACTAACCACTAGGCTACTCCTACCTGCTTAAACCCTGATCAGCAGGCTGGGAGGGGATATTCAGCAGCTCTTAACTGGGTAGTGCCATTGCATATCTCTCTGACTGCCTGGCACTGTCTAGTTAGTGGTGGAAGGGTGGAACCAGAAGATATGCAGGCACAGAACATAGTCAGTGTCTGTGCTCACATACCCAACCAGGCAGATAGGACCGCACAAAAGCAGTCCTATCTTTGCCCAGTGGGGTATGCAGGTACCAGCACTGAATACTGACTGGTACCAACATAACTTCCAGATCTGTTCTGTCTGTGCTGATTTTTGTGCATTGTTAACTGAGTTCCCCTGGATTCTATATAGCATGAATTAAGTTGCACGCACAAATCCAGCTGTATTAGTTAAGCCAATCAGCACCAATAATTGCCACTTAACAAGCAATTATTGACACTAATATACATTAATTTGAATTTATGCACAGAACTGTCTAAGCATATTTTATAACGTGATGCACGTAAATTCTAAGTTTCTTAGTTGAAAAGGGAGCATGGCCATGGGTATGGGATGGGCAGATCATGGGCATTTCTAAAATCTATGCACATTATTATAGAATACACCTGGTCCACACGTAATTTAGATGTTGGCATTTACACCAAGTTTTATTTGTCGTAACTGGCTGCAGCTAAATTTAGTCGCATGGATGGGCACTCGGCATATTCTATAAATCATGCACCCAAGTGCTCTTCCAAACAGCAGCCAACAGAACTTTCGTCGAACTGATGCCATGACCATTAGGCCATTCGTGCTCAGTGCTTGCGCATGCATGAAAACTGAGCATGTGCAGAGGGGCCGGTGTTGGTGTCAGCTCGAGGCAAGTGCTGCCAGCTGCCTTTTGGAAGAGCGCCGGCTGCCTGAGGAGGAGGAAATCTTCATTTGGCGGAGTTTGAGATCCCCGCCAGCCATAGCAAGAATGCCACAATTTTGGGTGGGCCCGAGTCCAAATTGGGTGGGCCCCAGCCTATCCAGGCCCACCCATGGCTATCACTGTCCTGAATTATGGTTCCACAGTTACAGTTCCCTCTGACCTTTCCATGCAAAGAAGTGAGTGGATTCTCTAGCTAGAATTCCTTTTTAAAGCATGGCAAAAAATATCACCCTAGAAGGAATCCCTGCACAGTTTTGAAAAACTTTTAAGAACAGAAAGTCAAGGAATTTCTGATTGTACCCAGGAGTTCCTATGCTGAATTCTCTGAAGCAAACAGTGGCTCTGCATGCTAAAACAAAATGCAGCACAAGTATTAATCCTGAGTCCATCTTAACCATGGAGTGAAACCTATATACAACAGCCTGCTATTGTAACAAAGGGGTGGGACATTAGTATTGTAGTGAGGGGGTAGAGGAGGGTATGAAACTTTCCAGTCATTAATGATAAAAGTGACATGATTATCAGTCTAAGCTCTGGATTCCATTAGCTACTGCAGGGCTTGGCTTTGCTAACAGGAATCCTTCTGCACTACATCAATGGCTGTCAGAGAGACATTTGTGTTAAAGTTGGCAGATGGACCTGGATTATTAGAAACAGATTGAGACAGTCTCTCATCCTTATACTCTTGTCCCACTGCACTAGGGGACTTGTGGTTGGTTAAGGGTGGGCCAAATTTCCAGTGTACTGGTTTTGCCACATAATTGGCTTTTTTTTTTTGTAATTCTCTTATTGCAAAATTTCAGAATAAACACATTTTGATTTGGTTTTGGAAATTTTTTTGGCATGCAATTATAAATTAAAATTAAGGAGGTTTTGGCAAGCTAGAAAGTACATTAGGAACCCTTCTCCTAATTTAACTACTACTTATAATTTCTATAGCGCTACTAGATGTACGCAGCGCTGTACACTTGAATATGAAGAGACAGTCCCTGCTCGACAGAGATTACAATCTAATCAGGACAGACAAACAGGACAAATAAGGGATAAGAGAATTACGTCCAAAGCTCTAGACCAACCTCACACTTTGGCCTGCAGATCATTTCCGGACATGTTTTGCTGAGGAGTAGCCTAGTGGTTAGTGCACTGGACTTTGATCCTGGGGAACTGAGTTCAATTCCCACTGCAGCTCCTTGTGACTCTGAGCTAGTCACTTAACCCTCCATTGCCTCTGGTACAAAATAAGTACCTGAATATATGTAAACCGCTTTGAATGTAGTTGCAAAAACCACAGAAAGGGAGTATATCAAGTCCCATTTCCCTTTCCTCATGCTCATTTTCACTTGCACTTAATTAATACATTTTCTAGTGCTGTCTTTGCTGGGTTCCATTGTAGCAGATCAGCTTCTCTTTCATGACAATCTTCTCTACTTGAGGTCATTTAGGACTCTCCTTTATTTTCTCCCATGTCACTCCTTTTCCATCCTTTGGCCATTTGCCTTTGTTTGTATTTGTCTATCAGCTATATACATCTAATCATAAGATCTCCTTTTGCAAAAGTAACTTTTTATCATGGACCAGAAGATGCCTTGCATTTTGTCCTGCCTTCTGATGCATCTTTTATTTGGCACAATAGAGAATACCTACAATCTAAAATGCTTCACTTAATTAAGAATGTTCTGGGTTCTGATGGCTCTCTTAATTGTTAAAGGAAACAATATATGGGCAGTTGCAGTACAAGTGGAGTAGAGGAGTGGCCTTAATGGTTAGCACAGGAGGTTGTGGACCTGAGTTCAGTTCTTGCTGCTGCCTAATAGACAGCAGTGGGTTGAGATCCTGGGGAACCAGGTTCAATTCCCTCTGCAGCTCCATGTGACTCTGGGCAAGTCACTTATGAGGGTCTTTTACAAAGGCTCGCTAGCGTTTTTAGCACATACTAAACACTAGAAATGCCCATATTTTTTACATCTATGATTCTGAAATGGATGCCTTGGCCATACATACCTGGCACATAAATCTCCCTATCTCTATGTATTTTAGAACAAGCTCTACATTGGCAGATCCTGTTCTCAAATGCTAGTGGAAACTGAGATGTCCGGACCTGGACTTTTCAATTCTGATTTGTATGTTGTTTTTTTTTTTTCTAAAATTTGCCTGTATATGTCTAGGTGACCCACGCAAACAGCAAGTATAACTTCAAACATATAACTTACATGTATCAACTTATTTATGAACTAGGAAAAAAAGGCCCGTTTCTGAGCGCAATGAAACGGGCGCTAGCAAGGTTCTATAATGGTAGGGGCCCCCTCCTTCTGAGCTGCTTGCCTGCCTCCGTGTGACCGTCGGACGTTGTTCGTGGTTCGCTCTGTGTGGGGAGGGGTTTTTTTTTTTTTGCTGCACCTCCGTGCCTGTGCCATTTCCATTTCGGCCCTCGAGTGTCATTGCTTCGCCCTCGACGTCATCACATTTTGACGTGAGGGCGGTGCAGACACTCATGGACACACCGGATATCTCGGGCGCCTCAACTTCCGTGGAGGCTTCATTAGAACGTTGGGGTTGCCTTTTATATAGAGAGATATTTTATATGCTATTTAAATGAATGGTGTTGCTAAATATACATGTGAATTGAAAATGTGTAAAATTCACCATGGGGGCTGGGTATTGACCTCCCGCTGTCCAGTTCAGGTTGTTATCTTTCAACAAAACCCACAAACAATGCACAGATAAGAGAAATTGCATACCTTGGAAGACACATATCCTTTTATTTTGTGAAATCTTCAGTTCAGTTTTTTTTTTAAATTGGTTACATAAGAACATAAGAATAGCCATACTGGGTCAAACCAATGGTCTATCTAGCCCAGTATCCTGCTTCCAACAGTTGCCAATTCAGGTCTCAAGTACCTGCAGAATCCCAAATAGTAGCAAGATTCATGCTACTGATCCCAGGGACAAGCAGTGGCTTCCTCATGCCTATCTTAAAAATTGCCTGTGCTACATTATTCAATATTTTGGTTGACGAAGGTAAAGAAGATGTCCCTTCGTGCTTGTGTTTTTGTTTCTCCAGTCTTGATTTATTGTGATGTGTCTGTTATACATGTGAGTGAAGTACAGAATAAATTGTCAATTTACAGATGATTAATGAGACACAGTGATTCCTGCTAGGTCTCTGTAAAGCTTAAGGTACATTGCAGATGGTCCTTGTATAGGAGATTTATTCTTTCTGCTGGGTTGTATGTAACATATAACCTGGCTGGAAATTCAAGTGAGGATTTGTCATCTGCTGTTTCTTTTTAAAAAATGGCATGATTTAATGGGCAAAGCATGCATTCAAGAAATATGGGAACCTACAGTGAGTAGTGATTCCATGAATGAAAAAGGGGAGGGGAGAGAAGGGAGAAATGGGGATCAAAGTAGTAAACCAAGAGGCTTAGGATATCTTTTTGATAGAGTTTGATTTTGGTGTTTTTCATTCCATGACTGTAACAGAGCAGTGTGTAGTATGAATGTCTTATTTTCTTAGTTATTTTGTTTTATTAAGTGCAAAATGAATGGTGACATGCATAAATGTGCCAGAACAGAGCTTGGTTTTCCTCTCTGGAAACACAGTAACATCATTCTCCTTTCAATGACTCCACGGCCTTTTTCTGTGATTTTGGCATAGCATGCCCTCCTGAATAGAGTTTGCAATGGAGCCAGGCAAACCTCAAGAAGTTTATCCAGATCTGGGTTTTCCCCACTGCATGGATCAAGAAGTAAGTCTGCTTTTCCCCAAGAAAAGCAGGGACTCCAAGCACGTACTGGGGCAAACTCAGGAATGGCCCAGTTGGGTTGACTGGAACAATTAGTTAAAGTCACAGTATTTTGGCAGTAAACCTAAATTAGTAAAGTCTATTTATATATTCTTGTGAGGATTTAAGTGACATCAGTTTTTGGGGTTTTTTTCCGAAGAAAATTTGAATAGGACAACAATGTATTGAACTCCCTCTAGTGGCCAGAGTTCAAAACTGCAACTGTAGGTGGAGAGCAAGAAAGGAGGTGGAGGGGGGAGGGGGAGATGATTTTGATTACACTCACACTTTTTTTTCAGTAGTAGCTCAAGGTGATTGACATTCTGGTAAAGTAGGGAGCTCAATAACATTTAGGGATATTGCATGCTTACTGCAGGTTAAAAGAGCGCGCCCTTGGTAGTTTTCGTATCTGTGCATGGTTCCAACAAACCAAAAAAATACTTTAGGATTTTTTTTAACACTGGGGCCATGATTGGAGGTGGAGAGTAGGCGTGCCCAGCGCTAATTGGTTAGCATAGCTACATTGCTGCACGCTAACTGATTAGCATGTGGTTAGCGCGGGAGCCCTTACAGCCTAGAAAAAAGCTGTTGGTAAGGGCTTCCATGCTAATGGCCCTGATGCAGGCTGTATAGGCCGAAAAACGAGTCGTGTCGGGTCTCCCTGCTTTGCTTTACAAGAACCTTTCAATAAAGACTTTTGTTTGGACACCATCTACGAGAGGTTCCTTTCCTTTGCTCTACTGTTTCGAGCTTGGTGCTTTCTCCTTCACGTAGAGCAATTTGACTTCCATTTGTGACCGAAACCCATGCGTTAGTCATAGCACAGGCCACTTTTTAGCACAGTTTAGTAAACGGGTTCGTTAGTGCTTTAAATTGGTTCATTGTCTTTTAAATTGGTGTCTTCAAAAGAGTTGATTTTGTGCAGTCTCGATATTTACTGATAGTGCTCTTCTTAATACTTGCACTGTTCCAAATAGAGTATCATGCTGGAGCTCATGAAGTATATACAGGCCCTCCACTGCATGCAAATCTCTCTCATTAATATTCATTGTGGATATCCCAAAAACCTGACTGGCTGGGGTGCCTCCAAGATCAGGTTTGGGAACCACTGAATGCACTTGGAAGTTTCTTTTTAATCAGGCCAATAGTACCCAAGATAACTTGGCCATTTCTGTATCTGTTATTTTCCTGGTCTCTGATTGCAACTCTTGGTAGTAGATGATCTTGCTTTTGCTGCTTATTTTCTCCCCTAAAAGATGTTTGTAGACATTGTCCTTGCCCAAGGCTGAAAAACACTTAAAATTAATTAGGACACAGACATAAATCATGTTTAAAAAAAAATAACTTCCATACTTTTGAAGAGCCTGGACATGATTTGTTGTTGCCACTAGTCCACCTCTCGTTGCTCACACATTAAGGAAGATTGGTGGCATTTTTTTTTTTTTGGAAGGCTATATGCTACCAATTGTACACTTTTTAGAGAGATAGAAGTAACTGTATTTCTGAGTATCTGACCAAGAAATATCATTGCAGTCAGAACTAAGGGCCCCTTTTACCATAGGCGTAGTTTGACTGTTTTATTTGGGGGGGGGCAAGGGATGGGGCGGAGCATATTAGCATATTCATTTGCATATATACATATGCAAATGAATATGCTAATATGGAGGAAGGAAGGGAAAAAGAGCTGGCTTTTTGGGGGAATAACCATAATGAATATGTATGAGATATCAAGCCAGCTCTTTCTCCCTTCCTTCCTTCCTTCTTTCCTCCTTACCCAGCATTCCCTCTTCATCTCCAGTAGTATTTCCCGACCCCCTTTCCCATACCATACCAGTGTTGACCTTAGAAATGCATAGGCTCTATATGTAGATCCTTCAAGAGGTAGTGTGTCGTGATTTAGGCTCTACACCCTTTCTGATGTTTTGGTGCCACCTCAGTAAGGCCAACACACAATCTCTCCACTGCAAAACGCTATACACAAACTTGTACAAAAACACACTCATATTCTTACTAAACCATAACAGCACTAATTCCAAGGACAGACTCAGCATGCAGCAATACCAGAAAAATTGAAACTTACATGCAAAATATCACAGATACGCATTTCCAAAAGCTGACATATTCCAATTAATAAATTCTGAATAAAATACTTTTTTCTACCTTTGTTGTCTCATCATTTAGTTTTTCTATTCGCTTTGGTCCCAGTGTCTTCTGTTTTATGCAGTGCCTTCTTTATGCAGTAGCCCTGTCTCTACCCTTCCTCGAGTTTCAGTATCTGCCCTCAACGTGTCCCTCACCCCAATCTTCATCCTGTTATTCCTGTGTTTTTTGTTAATTCTCCCCTCTTCCAGCACCCTCTCTTTCTATTTCCTCCTTTCTATACAGCACCCTCTCTCCCTATTTTCACTCCTCTGACCAGTATATTCTCTTTCTCTCACCCTCTTCTGTCCAGCATATCCTCCTTCCCTTACTTCAATCCAGCATCCCTCCATGTCCCCTTCCCTTCCATGTCAGCTTCTCCATTATATCATTATTTCTCCTATGTCCAGCATATCCCCTCTTTGTCCCCATCCCCATACAATGTCTAGCACACCCCCCCATCATTTTCTTACCTCCCCATTTCCAGCATCTCCCCTGTCTTCTTACTCACCCTATGTCCATCATCTTCCAATATCCCTTTTTCCCTCCCAGCATTGTCCCTGTATGCCCTTATCCCCTCTCTGTCCAGCATTGTCCCTTTGTGTCCCTGTCTCTATGCTCCCTCAATGACCACAATCTCGCTTCTCTGTCTCCCTGACACTCTCTTTTCTCTTCCCTTCCCCCTTCTTCCCTCCTACCAGCTAATCCACATCTAACAATCCCTTCTCCGCCCCAATCCATCACCTCTTCCTCTCTGTTCATCATCCCCCCCCCCCAAAATATCCAGCACAGCAGACCTGCACCTCTCTCCCTCCATCCTGTAGATCCTCCTTCTGCCCTCCATTCACCCCTACCCACATGGTTCCATCACCTCGCTCCTCCCAAAGGTGCAGCTGAACAGTACCTCCATTTTTCTCCTTTTCTCACCCCCCCATCCCGGTTCCAGCGTCTCTCCTTTTTCCTTCCTCCTCACTCACTTGCATTGATCGCTGCCGGTAGCGGCACTGCAGCCAGCCAGCAATAACAGCAGTCTGCCTCGGCCTTCCCTGCTACATGTCCCGCCTCCTCTGGTACAACTTCCTGTTCCGCATAGGCAGGACGTGTGGCAGGGAAGGCCGAGGCAGACTGTTGTAATCGCTGCAGCACCGCTACCAACAGCCCCTGGTACCGAAGTTGAAGCGGCGAACGGCCGGCCGGCAGTAGTAAAGGCAGCAAGTAGCAGACAGGCTCGACTCCGCTTTCCTGCCCTCTCTGCGTCCCGCCTTCCTCTGATGTCATTTCCTTTCGGGCGGGACGCAGAGAGGGCAGGAAAGCGGAGTCGAGCCTGTCTGCTACTTGCTGCCTTTACTACTGCCGGACGCCCGTTCGCTGCTGCGGGTCGTCGTCGTTTGGGGGGGCAAAGCCCCCCCTCGCCCCCCCCAGTCTACGCCCATGCCTTTTACCAAGCTACGGCACAAGGGGGCCTGCACTGGCATCAGTGTGTATTGTTGATGTGTGCCGAGGCCCCCTTTTATCGTAGCAGGTAAAAGGAAGGCCTTTCTTTTCTTCAGAAAATGGCTGTGCGGCAAGTGAAGCACTTGCCGCGTGGCCATTTTAGGGGGGGGGACTTACTGCCACTCATTGAGGTGTAAGGGCTCCCGATCTAACCTGGTGGTAACCGGGCAGCACATGGCACTCTTAGATTGCTCAATGTAAAAACAGAAGAAACAAGTCCCCATAGGAATATAGAACGTAAAACAAAACAGCGAAGATGACTCAAACAATGGACGACACTCCAGATAAAACTCAACATTTATTGAATGATGAACAAGACTCGACACAGCTGTGTTTCAGCCTACAAGGCCTGCATCAGGAGTCTCTTGTATCCAATAAATCCACTTGTGACATTCGTCTTTCAAAAAAATGATTCTGAAATGGAGCTGCAGTGTCTCATGCGCCAAAGTAGAATAAAGCGTAAGCAGGTACTGACAACTTCAACCACTTCAATAGGGCTTGCCTCAGCTTGAATCAATAGCAAGCAATTAGCAGATCCCTAGCTATTGTAGGTCGAAACACATCTGTGTCATTCAATAAATATTGAGTTTTTTCTGGAGCGTCGTCCATTGTTTGAGTCATCTTCACTGTTTTGTTTTACACTCTTAGATTACTGCCGGGTACACATTGGTGCTACAAAAATAAAAATATTTTTGTAGCGCCGGATATGATGGCGGGCTGGGGGTGGGAACTACCGCTGGGCTGCTGCGGTAGCCCAGCAGTACTTCCTTTTTTAGCAAGTGGGAAAGCCTGCGTTGGGCTTACCACCGCTTTGTAAAAGGACCCTTAAAAGACCTAAATACTTATGATTACAATAAGATAAGTTAGCTTAACAGAAAATACACGATACTAGAAAAACAAAACTAACCAAGCCTTGAATTCTAACCACACAGTGCTACAATTGCTAAATACATACTACTACACTAACTACATATGAAAGGCAAAGCACTAAAACAATTAAATATGACACAAATATGACACATATAAATAATAAGACACTACCCTACAAAATTTCTCAGCCATGTTCAAGGCAAAATATCAGCCAATGTATGACTATCTGCATTTTCCCCTGCTCCAGTGCACGGTTTATCTCCAAAAATCACAGTATAGAGGCCACCATGCTAAAATAAGTTTGAAAGTACTGATATCCAAACACATAACCCTTAATATGAACCACATGTGCTAAAATAACTACTCAATGTCTGATTAAAACACTTCTGGCCAGGGTGCATCTCCTAAGTACAGGGAGCTCACTTGCCAGAAAGGATTGACTCAAACATTCTCTTTAGCTAGCATGGCCTTTTCTAGCACATAAATCCTTCTTAACGCAGAAAAGAAATGTGCTGGCCAGAAGGAGACAAATTAGGCTCTACCACTATATTACTAAAACAACAAGCAGCTGGTATCATATAAAACACTTTGGCATACAGAACTCTTTGTAAAATACTGTGACTGTTATATATATATATAAAAAAGCTCGGCTCCTAAGTTACCCTTATGAAGCCATGCTAGCGGCTGCCGCGCAGCAATGCCGACACAGCCAATTCACTTTTACGTCAAGCTCCATCCCTGGCCACCTTCAAATCTGGGCTAAAGGCCTACCTGTTTGATGCTGCTTTTAATTCCTAACTTGTCACCTGCTTGTAACCTTTATCTTGTCTTCCTCTCTTCAATAGTCCCTTTCCCATATGTCCTATCTGTCTGTCCCACCCTTATCCCTTATGTGTCCTGTCTGTCCTAATAGATTGTAAGCTCTCTTGAGCAGGGACTGTCTTTTCTACATGTTAAATTGTGAAGCGCTGCGTACGACTGGTAGCACGATAGACATGATTTATAGTAGTAGTAGTATGTAGGTGCCCCCCTTCATCCCTAAGGGCTATGGTAGTGGTGTACAGTTGTGGGGAGTGGGTTTTGGGGGGGCTCAGCACCCAAGGTAAGGGAGCTATGCACCTGGGAGCAATTTCTGAAGTCCACTGCAGTGCCCCTTAGGGTGCCCGGTTGGTGTCCTGGCGTGTGAGGGGGACCAGTGCACTACGAATGCTGGCTCCTCCCATGACCAAATGCCTTGGATTTGGTCATTTTTGAGATGGGCGTCATCGGTTTCCATTATCGCTAAAAACCGGGGATGACCATCTCTAAGGTTGACCATCTCAACATTTAAGTCGACCATCTCTAAGGTTGACCTAAATGTTGAGATTTGGGCGTCCCCGACCGTATTATCGAAACGAAAAGATGGACGTCCATCTTGTTTCAATAATACAGGTTTCCACGCCCCTTTGCCGGAATGTCCTTAGAGATGGATGCCCTTAGAGATGGTCATCCCCGTTTGATTATTCCCCTCCACGTGGTTTAGAACCTATCCTGCTCCTGAGATGATGGCAGAGCATCCAAAGTTCCTTCACCTCCAACCCCCCCTTCACTTTCCCCCAGGCTCTGGCTGAGTTCTTTCATGATAAGGTTCACAAGATTAAACTTGAATTCTCAACCAGGTCACCTCCATCTCTCCTTCCCTTAGTCCATTCTCTCAACCCTCCAACCCCTGCCTCCTTTTCTTCCTTTTATGAAATCACTGAAGAGGAAACTACACATCTTCTTTCCTCCTCGAAACTAACTACCTGTTCCTCTGATCCTATTCCCACCCATCTACTTAACACTATCTCTCCTACTGTCAACCCGTTTATCTGTCATTTCCTCAATCTTTCATTGTTCACTGCGACTGTTCCTGATGCCTTCAAACATGCCGTAGTCACATCACTCCTTAAAAAACCTTCATTGGACCCTACCTGTCCTTCCAACTATCTCCCTCCTCCCTTTCCTATCCAAGATGCTTGAACGTGCTGTTCACCGCCGTTGCCTTGACTTTCTTTCATCTCAAGCTATTCTTGATCCACTGCAATCTGGCTTTCGCTCCCTTCATTCAACTGAAACAGCGCTTGCTAAAGTCTCCAATGATCTGTTCCTAGCCAGATTCAAAGGTCTCTATTCTATCCTCATCCTTCTCGATCTATCTGCTGCTTTTGACACTGTTGATCACAGCCTACTCCTTGATACGCTGTCCTCCCTTGGATTCCAGGGCTCTGTTCTTTCCTGGTTTTCTTCTTATCTCTCCCAGCGTACCTTTAGTGTATACTCTAGTGGATCCTCTTCTACTTCTATCCCACTGTCAGTTGGTGTACCTCAGGGATATGTCCTGGGACCTCTTCTCTTCTCCATCTATACGTCTTCCCTTGGTACTCTGATCTTATCCCATGGTTTTCAGTATCATCTTTACGCTGATGACTCCCAGATCTACTTCTCCACACCAGAAATCTCAGCCGAAATCCAGGCCAAAGAATCAGCCTGCCTGTCTGACATTGCTGCCTGGATGTCTCAGCGCCATCTGAAACTAAACATGACCAAGAATGAGCTTCTTATCTTTCCCCCTAAACCAACCTCTCCTCCTCCCCCATTCTCTATTTCTGTGGATAACACTCTCATCCTTCCTGTCTCATCAGCTCGTAACCTTGGGGTCATCTTCGACTCCTCCTTCTCCTTCTCTGCACATATTCAACAGACTGCTAAAACCTGTCGTTTCTTTCTCTATAATATCAGCAAAATTCGCCCTTTCCTTTCTGAGCACACTACCAGAACCCTCATCCACGCTCTTATCACCTCTCGCTTAGACTATTGCAACTTGCTTCTCACAGGTCTCCCACTTAGCCATCTCTCTCCTCTTCAATCTGTTCAAAGTTCTGCTGCATGACTAATATTCCGCCAGGGTCGTTATGCTCATATTAGCCCTCTCCTCAAGTCACTTCACTGGCTTCCTATCTGTTTCTGCATTCAGTTCAAACTCCTCTTATTGACCTATAAGTGCATTCACTCTGCAGCTCCTCAGTACCTCTCCACTCTCATCTCTCCCTACATTCCTCCCTGGGAACTCCGTTCACTGGGTAAATCTCTCTTATCTGCACCCTTCTCCTACACTGCTAACTCCAGACTCTATTCCTTTTATCTTGCTGAACCATATGCCTGGAATAGACTTCCTGATCCGGTACATCAAGCTCCATCTCTGACCGTCTTCAAATCTAAGCTAAAAGCCCACCTTTTTGATGCTGCTTTTAACTCCTAACCCTTGTTCACTTGTTCAGAACCCTTATTTTATCATCCTCACTTTAATATTCCATTATCTCTTGTTTGTCCTGTTTGTCCTAATTAGATTGTAAGCTCTGTCGAGCAGGGACTGTCTCTTCACGTTCAAGTGTACAGCGCTGCGTACGTCAAGTAGCGCTATAGAAATGATAAGTAGTAGTAACAATTGGGATAAACAATGTCTGTAGAGATGTGCATGATTTTGTTTTGGTTTTTTTGTTGGCTTCATCGTCCTGAAGTTTCATGTAATGTGTTGTCCCCCTCATATCTGCTACTGTAACACATAAACCCTTGTCAGGCAGGGTCAGATGCTTGACTCGCTATGTCCTCATTATTCTGTGAATAATAAACATAGGTATGGATCTCCAAACAGCATCTCCCCTATCACACCGATCTGCCTTCTAGTTGTTGGTGTTTAAGATTTTACATATGGGTTCCCCTCAATTTTATTCCTGTACTTATCACCATTTACTCTAGCATGGGCCCTGCGTTTTAGCCAATAACATTTACTATAAGTCCCTTCGCTCTGAAATGTTTCTGTACATTTTGGAAATCGATGTTTAGTACTGTAGGGTCCGCAATGAGGAACTCCATTTCTTTGTCACTACGAACGGAGGTCTCATTTTCCTCATTTAAAGTTCTGCTAAAAAACCATTTGTTTCAACAAGCATTTCATATATGAAGTAGGCTCCCCACTTAGGACAACTGGGCAACTGTTGGTTGCTGGGATCTGTGGAGCACAGCGGGTTCAGGCAACCTTAGCGCATGGCTATTAATACAAAAAATAGAAAAAAAGGCATTTTTACAGCTGTGATAAAATGGTCTTAGCATCCAAGAAAGATCCATGTAAGGGCATACTAAGGGGTCTTTTACAAAGGTGCACTAAAAATAAGCACACGTTATATGCTAAAGACACCCATAGGAATATATGGGTGTCTCTAGCATTTAACACACACTAAAAACGCTAGTGCACCTTTGTAAAAAAAGAACCCCTAAGGCCACTTTTTACCGCAGCTTAGAAAAAGGTCCCCTTTGAGAGATATGATTCCGAATTGGCCTCCCTGAAAATTTACTAGAGCTGAGTGCCTAAATTTACTCAAAATTTCACTAAACTCCTAAATTTAGGAGCATAAAAAAAGTAGACGGCAAAGGGGATTGATTTAGGGCAGGGGGAAAAGATTTAGGAGCTTAAAATACATGTGGGTACAGTGGGTTTCGGGTGCGTTTTGGAGGGCTCCCATTTACCACCATAAGTGTAACAGGTGGGGGGGGGGGGGGGGTGGATGGGCCTGGGTCCACCTGCCTGAAGTGCACTGCAACCACTAAAAACTGCTCCAGGGACCTGCATACTGCTGTGATGGAGCTGGGTATGACATTTGAGGCTGGCATAGAGGCTGGAAAAAATGTTTTTAAATATATTTTTTTAGAGTGGGAGGGGGTTGGTGACCACTGGGGGAGTAAGGGGAGATCATCCCCGATTCCCTCTGGTGGTCATCTGGTCAGTTCGGGCACCTTTTCGAGGCTTGGTTGTGAAAAAAAAGGGACCAAGTAAAGTCGGCCAAATGCTCGTGAGGGACGCCTTTCTTTTTTCCATTATCGGCCGAGGACGCCCATCTCTTAACCACGCCCCCGTTCCGCCTTCGGTACACTGCCAACACGCCCCCATGAACTTTGGTCGTTCCCGCGACGGAAACCAGTTGAGGACACCCAAAATTGGCTTTCGATTATGCTGATTTGGGCAACCCTGAGAGGAGGATGCCCATCTCCCGATTTGTGTCGGAAGATGGGTGTCCTTCTCTTTCGAAAATGCCCCTGATAGATAGCAAGGTGTGATATAGTCAACGTCCTTTCTTCATTAAATTCTACCAGAACTTAGAGGCAGATGCACTAAAGCTAAATGAGCCTTTAATGACTCTCCAACGAGGAAAATTTGATCCGTTGCATGCATCAAAGGGCTTTTACCGAGGAAGCCAGCAGCTAACGAAAACGGAATGGAGATGAGCAATTAGTGTGAAAACCCCATTGAAACGACATGCACTAACCTTTTCCGATTGCCTTTACGCAGGAAAAAGGCAGGAAAACTAACGAGAGGTCTGGACCACTCGTTAGGTCAGCTCTGTGGCAGGAAAAATCATTAAGAGAAAAAATAAACAAACTTTGAGCCAATCCCAGCGCATTAGCAGAGCTAAAAGCGCTGTGATTGGTCCAAAGGACGTCAGAAAAACAAAAATAAATAAAAATAAAAAAGGATCGGGAGGGGCAAGGGCGCTCATCAGGAGCGTCCTGTACGGACGGCCTTGCCCCCCCCCCGCGCTCGCCACTTTCCGCCGCTCCCCCCACCCCGAAAAAGCAAAATTCGAGCAGCCCCTGCCCCCCTCCCTTCCTCACTACTCTGTCACCTCAGCTCCGCCTCCCGACATCCTCCGTCCTGTGCCCCGCCCCCTTTTGGGGTCGTCGCCGCCATTCCCCTCTTCCATCTGGCCCCCCTCCCTCTTACCGGGCCCGTGCAGCGCCTCTCTCCTCTGTCCGAAGGCGCTGCACGGGCAAGAAGAAAGCCTGATGCCTGCCTTCGCCCAGCTTCGATGGCGCGTCTTTCTCCTGCTGGGCCCGCCCCTGTCTGACGTCAGTAACCTACGTAGGTTACTGACGTCAGACAGGGGCGGGCCCAGCAGGAGAAAGACGCGCCATCGAAGCTGGGCGAAGGCAGGCATCAGGCTTTCTTCTTGCCCGTGCAGCGCCTTCGGACAGAGGAGAGAGGCGCTGCACAGGCCCGGTAAGAGGGAGGGGGGCCCGATGGAAGAGGGGAATGGCGGCGACGACCCCAAAAGGGGGCGGGGCACAGGACGGAGGATGTCGGGAGGCGGAGCTGAGGTGACAGAGTAGTGAGGAAGGGAGGGGGACCGGGGCAGCTAGCATTTTGCTTTTTCGGGGTGGGGGGAGCGGCGGAAAGTGGCGAGCGCGGGGGGGGGGGCAAGGCCGTCCGTACAGGACGCTCCTGATGAGCGCCCTTGCCCCCTCCCGACCCTTTTTTTTTATTTTTATTTCGATTTGGGAGCCATGTGCTTGTGATTTGACTGTGTTTTGACTGTTTGTGGCATGCGCAGAGCAGCTAACATAACGCTTGGCTGCTCTGCGCATGATTTGGGGGCTGATTAACGATGTGTATTGTGATTCTTTGGTACATTGTACGTTTCAATACCGATCTCAGCATGTGTGACTTTTTTTTTTGGTGCATTTTTCGTTATTTTAAAATCGTTAGGGACTTTAACGATTTAGATTTTTTTACGTTTGGTTGCTGCATCTGCCTCTTAATGGTTTCCACGTGAAGGTCTTGCCTGTTTGTACATCTTAACTAGAGATTGTAATCTCCCTTGAGCAGGGAATGTTTCTGCTTTGTTTCTGCTCTCTACTTCTTTTAGCACTATGTAAATGATTGTAGTTAACAACATAGGAACTGCAACTGAAGAAAGTCTTGGCCAACACAAAAGCTTGAGTTTAGCTCATCAGTGAAGATTCTGCTTCAAGACAAAAAGATTGCTGGTTTAAGTCCCAGCTAAAGACATTTCTGAGCAAAAGCATATAAAACTTAGTTAAAAGTGGTTGTTTGTAAAATTTTAGGGGGTCTTTTACTAAGCTGTGGTAGCGTTTTTAGCTCGAGGTAGAAATCAGCTGGCGGTCAACGCCGAGACACCCATAGGAATATAATCACAAGCACATCAAAACCTGACACATAAATGGTTAAAGATATCTGAATTTAAATGTAGAGATATTAATTGTGTAGCAAGGACAGTGGTTCATAGCCAGCAAAGAAAAAAAAAAGCGATACAACAAATGCAGATTTTGTAGCACTGAATTGGAAGCGGTCACACAATTTATCACTGGTGTGAAGCACTGATGTCAGAAAACTGAATGCAGAATTAATTTATTAATACAACTTGATATTCTGCCTATGAACAATATGTCCTTAGGCGGATCATAGCCGCCGAGAGGGGGGGAAGGGGTGACAAAATTCCCTGGGCCTCCAAGGGGAGCCCGGCGCTGCAGTCCCACCCGCACTCCGTCGTCGACTGTCTGCCCCCTGCATTGAAATCGCAGTCTCACCTCCATGAAAGCAGTGCTGCAGGCAGCAGAATGCCTCCCTTCGGGCTTCCTTCCCTGTGTCCCGCCCTCATCTGACGTAACTTCCGTGAGGGCGGGACACAAGGAGGGAAAGAGGGCCGAAGGGAGGTGTTCTGCTGCCTGCAGCACTGCTTTCACGGAGGTGAGACTGCGATTTCAATGCAGGGGGGCCGGCCCGGTGGCGGATGGAGGGGGAGCAGCGGTGACCTCGAGGGGGGGGGGATGGAGGGGGGAGCAGTGGCTGCGGCGACCTCAAGGGAGTAGAGGGGGGAGCGGTGGCGACCTCGGGGGAGGGGGAGCGGCGGCGACCTCGGGGGTGGCGGGGTGGCGAGGGCATCAGGGGCGGGGCCCTGGGGGCAACCTTGCCCTGGGCCTGGCCCAGTCTGAGGTGGATCATATGAAAACTGTCACATTACAGCAATCTAATAACAATCCACAGAATATTAAGCAACAGCTTTACCAAACAGCCAGAATTTTTACCCATTTTCAGAATTTTAGATTTTAGGCTTCATCCATAACCCAGGAGCACAATAATGAAATGCACACTATTTTGTAACCGTTAATCAAATACTTGGGTGCAGGGCTGCCGAGAGACTGGGCCGGGCCCAGGGCAAGGCCGACCCCGCCGCCCCGCCGCCCCTGAGGTCGCCGCCACCGCTCCCCCTCCCTCTGAGGTTGCCAATGCTCCCCCCTCCACCCCCCCCCCAAGGTCGCCGCTGCTCCCCCCTCTGTCCGCCACCGGGCCGGCCCCCTGCATTGAAATCGCAGTCTCACCTCCGTGAAAGCAGCGCTGCAGGCAGCAGAATGCTTCCCTTTGGCCCTCCTTCCTTCCTTGTGTCCCGTCCTCATGGAAGTTACGTCAGACGAGGGCAGGAGGGAAGGAGGCCCGAAGGGAGGCGTTCTGCTGCCTGCAGCACTGCTTTCACAGAGATGAGACTGTGATTTCAATGCAGGGGGCAGACGATCGACGACGGAGGGCAGGTGGGACTGTGGTGCCGGGCCCCACTTGGAGGCCCGGGCCCGTGGAATTTTGTCCCTCCTGCCCCCCCCCCCTCTCGGCGGCTATGCTTGGGTGAGCTAGTGTTACAAGAAGGTCCTGTTGCGAGGATTACAACTGTTGAACAGATTTGTAAAACGTCAGCACATATAATAAATATTCTGGCCCCTTATAATGTATGCATTTAAACTCCAACAAGACTTGAAACTGAATCCTCTGAGTCACAGGTACCCAATGAATTTGATTTATTAGCATTTATTTACCGCCTTTTTGAAAGAATTCCCTCAAGGCGGTGTACAGTAAGAATAAATCAAACATGAGCAATAGACAATTACAGCAGTCAAAATATTCACATAACAATACAAAGTATGGCATAGAATACTACTTACAATGTCAACACAATACGTAATAAAACATTTTAATAGACAGCCTAGGGTATAAGCAAAGATTGAACATATAGGAGTCCTTTTACCAAGCTGCGGGGAAAAAGGGCCCTGTATTAGCGGCAGGGGTCCATTTTTCCCCGCGCGCCAGGGCCCTCTTTACTGCAGCAGCTAAAAAAGCCCCCATCACACATGACCATGCGGTAAGCGGGCGGTAATCGGCATTGTATGCACACTGACGATTACCGTCCGGTTAACACATGAGACCTTACCACTGAGTGGAGGAATGGCCTAATGGTTAGAGCACTGGTCTTGCAATAGAGACGCCAGTTCAAATCCCACTACTGCTCCTTGTGATCTTGGGCAAGTCATTTAACCCTCCATTGCCTCAGGTACAAACTTAGATTGTGAGCCCTCCTGGGACAGATAAATATCCGGAGTATCTGAATGTAACTCACCTTGAGCTACTACTGAAAAAGGTGTGAGCAAAATATAAATAAGTTAATGGGTGGAGGTAAGGTCTCAGGCCCAAAATGGACACACACCAATTTTCATTTTGCCACACATCCATTTTCAGCCCAAAAAGAGAGGCCTTTTTTGCAGGTGCGCTAAAAAATGAACCTGCGCGTATCCAATACACGCGTCTACACCAGCACAGGCCACTTTTCGGCGCATCTTAGTAAAAGGACCCCTTACTGTGTTAAGGACTAAGGTTGGATTCTGAACTTCAAAGAGGTTGTTCAGGACAGACAGACTGACCAAACCTACTATCATGGTAGAAAATATCATGCAAGCAATAATGTAATATGAATGTGTGGATAGAAATCCACATAGCAGCCTTGCATGTCTCTTCCACAGAGGCTGATTTCAGGGGGACTGCCAATTATACCACTAGCCTGACACCATGGGGGCAATTCTATAAACTAACAGCTAATATTAACCGAAACACCAGTGAATTGTTGTGGGCATCGGGTGTATGATTGTTGTTTCAGTGCTGTTCCTGCGACTAAGCAGATAATTGATTGCATCTTTATACACATTTTTATATGGCTCTGTGCTATTTAATGAGCTTTTTTAAGCCATGAAATTAAAAAAGGGTTTCTCAGAGATTGATGAATAATAGAAGTTGGAACATGAACAGAGCGAGCAGATGATTGACATAGCAGTAAGAGGCTCAGATTTGAAATAGCTGGTGTTATAGGAGATCCAATGCCTGCTAACAATTCTCTGGTGTCACCTCTGCTCTGCTTTAAATGTATTATTTTGCCATGGTTAGCCCTACTTGATTTTGCTTTTTGAGTGTTTTGGTATGAGTAGGCTCTGGCACCCCATTTGGAGGAGTAGCCTAGTGGTTAGTGCAGTGGACTTTGATCCTGGGGAACTGAGTTCAATTCCCACTGCAGCTCCTTGTGACTCTGGGCAAATCACTTAACACTCCATTGCCCCTAGTACAAAATAAGTACCTAAATATATGTAAACTGCTTTGAATGTAGTTGCAAAAACCTCAAAAAGGCAGTATATCAAGTCCCAATTCCTTTTCCCTTTTTAGTTGTTGCTTCTATAAGTCATCTAGAAATGCCCGGTCTGGTTCACTACATCAAATACTTCTCAACCCTCTCCCAGAGGCACATCTGGATTTCCACAACAAATATACATGAGAAATGAGTCTTCAGTACATGTATTTATCTTATGCACATTCTTTATGGTAATCCTGAAAACCCAGGAAGCACAGAGAGATACTTTGGAAACCATAAGTAGATCAAAACCTGACACTAGAACAGAAAAGGAGAGGTGAACTTAAACCTAAAGAGGTTAATAATTGCAGTACAGGACAGCGAGTAATGGTAAGAGAGACAACTGCAGATTCTGTTAACTAGAAACAGTTGCTCATGTTGTCAATGGGTGAGGTATGCTGATTATCAGAATACCTGTATATAGAAAAGCATAAAAAGGTAGCACATTATAAATACTAACATCACTATACTGGAAAGCCACTGGGAACCATGACTAACAGAACTGTAGAGAATGAAATTTTGATTGCCTGGGGTATTTGCATTCGGAGTGATAAAAATCAAGAAACTTGAACATTGTGGTAAAGGAGAAAAACACAAGGACAGTATTGCTAATAGAAATGCCAGTGCCAAGCAACTAGACTGTACAACATATGGAAAGAAGATGCTATCAGAGACCAAGAAAATGTCACAGAATGATAGAGAAATTGTTCCACTGGTCTGATTAAAAAGTACTTTCAATGCATCTTGATATACTGTCTATATTTATTACACCTAGGAACTCCAGTAGGCAGCTCTCCCTGTCAAAGTACAATTATCTAGAACAGCCACTAGCAGTAAATTTAAGAGATTGATATCATATGCAATGTACTCTGGTTTGTAAGTGAGGTTCATTCCTGTCATGATATGCACAAAACCAGTGGCACATTAATTGATTTGATTTGCTTACTTTATTTTTTGTCTATTAGATTGTAAGCTCTTTGAGCAGGGACTGTCTTTCTTCTATGTTTGTGCAGCGCTGCGTACGCCTTGTAGCGCTATAGAAATGCTAAATAGTAGTAGTAGTAGTACAAGCAATCAGAATAGGAACATAAGAACATAAGCGTGACCATACTGGGACAGATCGAAGGTCCATCAAGTCCAGTATCCTGTTTCCAACAATGGCCAATCCAGACCATAAGTAAATGGCAAGATCCCAAAACAGTAAAATAGATTTTATGCTGCTTATTTTAGAAATAAGCGGTGGATTTTCCCAGTCCATCTTAATAATTGCTTATGGACTTTTCTTTTAGGAAATTATCCAAACTTTTTTTTAAACCCTACTAAGCTAACTGCTTTTACCACATTCTCTGGCAACGAATTCCAGAGTTTATTTACACGTTGAGTCAAGAAATATTTTCTCTGGTCTGTTTTAAATTTACTACTTAGTAGCTTCATTGTGTGCCCCCTTGTCCTAGTTTTTTTGGAAACAGTAAACAAGTGATTCATGCCTACCCATTCCACTCCACTCAGTATTTCATAGACTTCTGTCATATCTCCTTTCAGCCATCTCTTCTCCAAGCTGAACAGCACAAGCCGCTTTAGCCTTTCCTCATAGGGAAGGAGTCCCATTCTCTTAATCATTTTCGTTGCCCTTCTTTGTACCTTTTCTAATTCTGCTATATCATTTTGAGATGTGGTGAACAAAATTACACAGTATTCGAGGTGTGGTTGCACAATTGAGCAATACAAGGCATTATAACATTCTCGTTTTTGTTTTCCATTCCTTTCCTAATAATTCCTAACATTGTTTGCTTTCTTAGCCACTGCTGCACACTGAGCAGAGGGTTTCAACATATCATCAATGATGACACCTAGATTATTTTCCTGGGCTGTGATTCCTAATGTGGAACCTTGCATAACATAGCTATAGTTTGGGTCCCTGTTTCTCAAATGTATCACTTTGCACTTGCTCACATTAAACGCCATCTACCATTTGGATGCCCAGTCTCCTGCTGTCATAAGGTCATCTTGCAATATTTCACAATTCTCTTGCGATCTAACAACTTTGAATAACTTTGTATCATCAGCAAATTAAATTACCTCACTACTTATTCCCATCTCTAGATCATTTATAAATATGTTAAAAAGCAGCGATCTTAGCATAGACCCCCCCCCCCCCCCCCCTGGGGAACCTCACTCTCTACCCTTCTGCGTTGAGAATACTGACCATTCAACCCTATTCTCTTTTCTATCTTTTAACCAGTTTTTTAATCCACAATAGTACACTACCTCCTATCCCATTAGTCTCTAATTTCCTCAGGAGTCATTCATCAGGTACTTTGTCAAATACCTTTTGAAAATCTAGATGCACAGTATTGGCTGGCTCACTTTTATCCATGTTTTATTCACCCCTTCAAAGAAATGTAGTAGATTGGTGAGGGAAGATTTCCCTTGACTAAATCCATGTTGACTTTGTCTCATTGATCCATGCTTATGTATATGCGCTGTAATTTTGTTCTTTATAATATTCTCTAATTTGCCCAGCACCATCAGCTTCACTGGTCTATAATTTCCTGGATCACCTCTGGAACCCTCTTTAAAAATTGGAGTTACATTGGCCACCCTCCAATCTTCAGGTATGATGCTTGATTTTAAAAATAAATTACATATTACTAACAATAGCTCTGTAAATTCATTTTTTAATTCAGTCAGTACTCTGGGATGTATACCATCTAGTCCAGGTGATTTGCTACTCTTTAATTTGGCAAGAGAAATTTGGGAAAAGAATAAGGTTCCAGAACACACAAACTATACATAACTGAAAAATCAGTGCCATTCTTCTAAAGCCATTCACTTGACCAATAAATTGAGTCAAACTAACCTAGGGTACTAAGCAGGAATCTTGAATGAGTCCTATCCCATTTGCAGACACTGGTGCACAAAAACACAATAATGCAAATATATAATGTATCCCTGGCAATGGTTTAAGAGGAAGAAGCACAAGACTGCAGATCAGGCCATATTCTTCTCCACCATCTCGGTCCTAACTGTTCCTTTAAAACACAGAGGCCTGCACAGTTCAAAAGAACAGTTAGGCTCAGGGTGAGAAAGGAGGAGGATGCAGCCTGATGTGCAGCTGTGTACCACTTCCTCTTGCTGCATCAGTGGGGTGGGTGGGAGAGAGGGAGGTGGAGAAAGGTGTATTCAGTGTGTGCCATCAGGGGAGAGGTTGGAGAGAAGTGGATGCAGTGTGTGTGTGTGTCAAAGGAAGGGGGCTGGAGAAAGCTGCAGGAGGTGTGTGCCATGAGGGTTGGGGGAGAAAAGATAAGATGGGAGATTTGTGCTGGGGGAAGGAAACTTTTGGGGTGGACAGAACTGGACTCTTGCTAGAAGATAGGGAGAGGGAATGGGGAGGAGACTGTGAATTCTGAGGTGTGGGGAGAAAGAACTGTGGAAGGCAGAGAGCTGCTGGAGGGTAGATGACAGGTG
Organism: Microcaecilia unicolor; assembly: GCF_901765095.1. NCBI lineage: Eukaryota > Metazoa > Chordata > Amphibia > Gymnophiona > Siphonopidae > Microcaecilia > Microcaecilia unicolor. Next base: position 50,991,003 of record NC_044042.1, read on the forward strand.
AACAGAATGGGGATTTTGCAGGAGGAGAAAAATACAAGGTATTCACCCTGGAGAAGGAGCAGAGAAAGCTGGGGGCTGAACTTACCAGAGAAAGAAGGGCTACAAGCTAAGAGAGAGCTGGAAAAGGTGGAACCTGAGGAGGAAAACAACTGTGGTGGAGTAGAATGGAAGGGATTTCTTGTCTGAAAGCAGGGTCATGTCTGTATTAAGAGCTCTTATAATGATGGAATTCTGCAGAAGAAAATTACAAATAAAGGGCTCCATTTACAAATCGGCACTGCTGATTAGCATGCGCTGAATGCAAAGAAGCCCATGGGGAAATGAATAGGATTCTTTGCATTCAGTGCACCACTAATTGTAAAAGGAGCCCAAAGAGTGCTGAATTATGTATAATTTTCAAATGTTTGTGTGCAGAATTTTCACTTTTTGTGCGTGTGCAAGAATTCCACAAGGAGTAATAATAATACAATGCAGCAATATAAAACTAAATAAAATTCTAAAAAAAATCCCTACCATAGAAAAGTATAGAGATGACTAAAGTTCTGTCTGTGTAGCAGTACCAGAACTTTCAGCATTTTGCCAGAATGCTAGCAATTTATACCTTTCACTAACCTCTGCAACTTCCAGAACAAGGGCTGTATCTTTCTTCTTGATTGAAGAGTAGGATAATCTATCCCTTGGAGGGAAAACAGGGATTATATAAATACCCAGCCCAGTGGAAGGTCTTTTTCTTTGGCTTTCAGCCCTGAGCTGTTGTTCCAGAGTCATGCCAGGAGACTAACCATCATTCTTAACCTCCAAGCTGCAATACCTTCTTTACTGGGGAAAAAACAGTTTAGGACTAACAGTCACTGATCTGGAGAGGTTGGCAGTGGGGAGACAGTCTCAGAGTCTACCAAGCTGCTAGACCGCTTCCATAGAGTACAGGCATAGGGATCCAGTCCTCCAACATTGCCTGTAAGGAGCAGAAGGAATAAAAGATGCTAATAAACCCAATAGATGAAGAATTGCACCCAACGTAAAGACATCTTAATCCTCCAGACTTTTTTCTGGAATGATCCGTCAGTACCTTGAGAGTGCAAATATTTCTGAAGTTAAGGAAGAAGAAGATCTCATAGAATTCCTAAGTATTGCCTTTCACTTTGACTTTATTGCTGGAGTTTATGAAGGAATTGTATATAGTTATTGATATTATCCCAGTTGGTTATCCAAGCTGCTGTAAACTCTTCACAGTTTGAAGCAACCCTAACTGTGTGGGTTGTGTTATTGCCTGAGAGAGGAGTGTGGTGTGAGTAGCCAGCAAGTGTTTAGCTCTGCCAGCCCCAGCTCTGCCCTCAACCAATCCAAGTAAAAATACATTGGTGTAGAACGCTGATGTCCTACCCCTACAAAAGGATTACAAACATTTCATGATTAGCATCATAACAACACAGTAAAGCAGTTCAATACACCAATAACAAAATCTAAAATACATCTTGAACATATAATATACATCTGTTAAGTATAATTCATATATAACAATTGTAATCTGTAGCCTAGACCATCCTACTACTCTCACTCGGGAGAATAAGCTACTAATTCAAATACTAAGCTCAACTCCCACCCAACAACAAAAATTCCTGCCTTATCCTGTGGTCCCCACAGACCCACTCATCTCGCTTGCTCCCAGAGGACATCTCAAAGGGTCAACTCCCTTTGGTAGCGATCCACCAAGATCTTATGAGGCTGGAGATGACATCATACAGCAGACCGAGCCATCAGGAACGGAAAACAGCATTATGAACTGCGGAAAATCAAAATTATTGATCATCTGCTTAAAACAAATTACAAGAAAAATGGGAAAAAGGAATACTTATCCAAGTTTACTTCTAGATCTCTATCTTTTTTAGAGAAAAATAAATTAGACTGTTCTAGTGAATAAAGCTTGCTCAATTAACAATCCTGCACATCCCAGAATTTGTTTTGCACATGATCTTAGATTCAGTGGTGTGCATACTTCTTGTGACCACATGATTGCAAGGGAGATGTATACGTGAGAGTATAATGCAAGGTTGAGGAACAACAGAAGTGTTATAGGTAAGGAAAAATTGAAGCAGGAAGTGGTCAGACCATGGAACAGCAACAGGAACAGCTGAAGATACTAAGCTGGGAGAAGTCAAGGGAGTCAGATAAAGGTCAAGAAGACGACCACCCGGTACATGGGAGCAGAAACATGTCGTGTTTGGGACAGGTCCTGGAGAAGGTCAAAGAAATCTCTGGTGAGAGGAGCAGTTGGGTTATCTAAGTGAAAGTTAAAGTCTCCCAGAAATAAAGCATGAGGGAACTGGAGGACAAATTGAGTTAAGAAATCCTGCAGTGATTGAAAAACTGGAGCTGTGACCAGGAGGGAGGAGGGGGAGATATACCAGGAGGAAATGCAATGGGGGGGGGGGGGGATTCATGTGGACTCAGAATGATAGGGCCTCAAGTGGAGACAGAAGGTAAGGAATGGGATTTACTTGAATTAGATGGTTGGCGGAGTAAAGAACTGCCAAAACACCACCTCTCTTACCCGGTCGGGCAGAGTGGAGGTATGAACATCCCGGGGGCAGAGATTGTGAAAGGTAAGAGATATCACTGTCATGGAGCCAGGTTTCTGCAAGACAAAATACACTGAAGGAGTGACTAGTGATTAAATCCTTTAAGAACATAGACTTAACTCACAGGGATTGGACATTCAGGAAACCCAGATGGAGGGACAGAGTCTCCTGGGGAGCAGCCTTATGGGCTGGTCCACACGAAATAGCTATAAGCTGAGAGGTCTGAAAATATGGGCAGGCTGAGAGAGAAGGACACAGAGGACAACATACAAAGAATTATAGAGGGCAGAACTAGAACTAAGGAGCAGCAGGCTGGACCCAGAGAGACAAACTTACCTACCATGCTCATAGTGAAGCACGTACTCATCAGGGGCGTATCTGAACTGCGGCGGTAGGGGGGGCCAGGGCCAGAGTGAGGGGGCACATTATAGCCCCCCCCCCCGCCGCTGCCGCCGCCGCCATTGCCGATCCCCCTCCCCCCAGCTGCTGCCATTGCCAATCTCCCCTCGCCGTTGCTGTCGCCTACCTTCGCTGGCGGGGGACCCCAACCCCCGCCAGCCGAGGTCCGCGTCCTCCTGCCGCTTCATTCTGTTTCTGAGTCTGACGTCCTGCACGTACAACATGCAGCGACGTCAGACTCAAAAGAAACTTTCGGCGCCAGCTTTAGTGGAAGAAATGAAAGGACCTCGGCTTGGCTGGCGGGGGTTGGGGGTCCCCCGCCAGCTGACGGAATTCTTTTAAAGGCAGCTGGCAGCGGCAGGAGGACGCGGACCTCGGCTGGCGGGGGTTGGGGTCCCCCGCCAGTGAAGGTAGGCGAGCAACGGAGGGGGAGGGTTGGCAGCGGTAGGGGGGTCCAGGGCGAAATCTGTGGGGGCCCAGGCCCCTGAGGCCCCACGCAGATACGCCCCTGGTACTCATGCACGCATGAAGTAGCACAATAGGGAGCACAACCTGCTGCTTGATTGCACTCCTTAGGCATGCACCACAGTAACAGCTTTCTTTTATGCTGAGAAATACTGCTGCCACTTTCTGTGAGATATGGGGGCAGGGTCCACTATTGCAAGGGACCACCAAATGGCTTCTGGTGTTACTTTCGGTGAGTTTCATGATATAAGGGTTATAATGTCTGCAGAGGAATGGATCTTGCAGTGGTCAGCGGGGATCAGCAAATCAGATGGCTGATGTGGCTACCAATATTGGCCGCCTTCATGAACCCCGTTGGTTCTCAGTAGAAGGCATGTCAGTGCTAAGGTTCTGATCATTTGGAATCCTTCTCCCTTGCAAAACGTGCTCCCAGTGTTTCTGAGAAGAGAAGAATTTCACAGTTTGTCACACAGTTGTTCATCTGGTGGGGATGGGGGAAGGAAGAACCACATGTGGAGGATGGCTGGCTCACTTTTTCCTACATAGACCTTTCCATGGCGGGGGAGGCTGGACAGAACTAGTGGAAAAATGCTCAACACAGCTAGGGCTAAAATATTTTTGCAGTCAACAAGATGCAAACAGTAATTTTTATTGAGCATTTTCAATTCTTAGGTTTCAAGCTAACTGCATTTAATTGGAATACTTGTGTGAGGGAAGTCAGAGGGAGGCAGATTCTTTTAATATGTGCTGTAGGGAGGGAAACAAATCTCTTTTGTATCTTTTCAGTAACTTCTGCATTCCCCACATTCTCTTAGTTGGGTGTAAGACTAATAAGGTAGACAGGAGCTCGATGGCAGTAAAAGTGTCCAACTAAAAGATAAAATTCTGTTACTGATTACAATCCAATAGTCTAGCTTGTTAACAACAGTTAAAAAAAATGATGCTATGTTTTCTGTGAAAATGTGTAATTCTTTGTGACAAGCAGCGCAAAAATACGTTAGCATGATCTTGGAGGGCTGTCCTAACATTTAACACTCTTGTTACCCCTTCCCTGCATTTACTGTTCTATCTGGGATCTTCTATATTTTGCTTAACAGGGAAAGCAAACGGGTTTCTTATTGGTGATGCAGAATCCAGGGAAGAATTTTCAGTGTTCTAAAAAGAGCATGTGGGGAAAAAAAAACAGTGAGGTGAATCCAGGGAGGATAACAAAGAAGTCTTTATTGGGAATAACTAAAATACGACACGGCCATGTTTCGGCCCGAAGGCGTGCCTCAAGGGGTCTTAATGAATCCTCTATTTTGCGAGAACGCTGGAGAACATTAGCCGTGTTGCCAGCTAATGTAAGTGATACAAGTGTTTGTGTGTTCTTCCCCATGTTTAAACTTGTACAGCGCTGCGTAACCCTGGCAGCGCTATTGAAATGCTAAGTAGTAGTAGTAGTAGTAGTAGTTTTGTGCTAAAAAGACACTCTATAACACTCACACTGTTAGAAATCTTTGTTTCTTTTCAACAGCAGTGTGGTGCAAATTGTCATTGATCCACAGATTTTTTTTTCTTTTGTTTTGTTTTCTATTTACTTGACTTGGCCATTTTTTTCTCTGCAGGAGATCATGTACGTTAAGAATACCAGAACCTCTGCCCTGAAGAAGAATCCGAAACCTGGCCATGTTGTCGGAGGTTCTCTTCTGGTGAAAGTTGCTGCCAGCTAAGTGATACACTATGCATATTCTAATAGCTTTATTTAAAGACATTTTTACACATCAACACGTTTTTTGAGTGTGAAAGTGATATTTCTAACAGTGTGAGCTACAAGATATTCTGATGATCCCCTTTACAAAAATTTAAAATATCTAAGTGTATTTAGTATGACATTAAGAAAAGTTCTGATACGATGACATATGGATGATATTTGATATGTAACATTTAAGAAGTGAACTCCATCATTAAGTTTGCACCTATCAATTTTATAGAGTGTCTGGAACGGTGATATTAGAATACATCATTAATTTCTGACACTGAATGCTGGAATGACCATTTTAATCTGGTGTATAGTATGCAGGAATATGAATTACCCTTTTTGCACCCTTTTTTTTCCTAGAGAAAGTATACCCAATCCTTCTATGAGTGACCATGTGTGTCTATAACCTGGAGGGAAAAGCAGAGGGGAATTCTGAAATATTTTATTGGTTCAAAAGGAATAATAATAAAATGAAATCAAGCGTGATAATATGGCAAAAACCATTAGATGTCACTGACAAACAAATCTCAAGAGATGGGTTTTACAATTTAGCTACAGGTTGCCACTGCCCCATGATAACAGGTAATAATACTATGCTTATCCATCACTAGTTGGCAGTACACATATCAACCTGCAGCAGAATACACAGTTCAGACATTAGAACTTGAAGCAAAGAGGTGAATCACTATGAGCCACCCCAACAAGGGATAGGGGCGTGGCTGCACTTGGATGTGTATGTGGGGACAAGGCTGGTACATGAAGGCTGCTAATATTGGTAGCCACATCACTGCAAGATCCATTTCTCTGTAGACATCATAATCCTTATACCATGTAACTCACCGAAAGAGACACCAAAAAATCATTTGGTGGTCCCTTGCAATAGTGGACCCTGCCCCCATATCTCACTGAAAGTGACATCAGTATTTCTCAGCATAAAAGAAATCTGCCACTGTGGTGCACTATGAGTGCGCGCTTCACTATGGGCATGGTGGGTAAGTTTGTCTCTCATGCTGTAATAAGGCACAGCATTTTTTCAGTCCAGGGTCCCAAGCTCTGGAACTAGCTACCCAACCTTCTGAGAACCCGATTACCCCTTGACCGATTCAAAACAGAGCTGAAAACTTAGGTTCAGCTCTGCCCTGAGCATATCTCCCTCCCTAGTGTCTGTCCCTATAACCCCCTCTTTCCTATCGTGATATTGTAGTTCTCCCCCTTCTCCCTCTTGCTTCCTGTCTTTCCTTCTTTTCTACCTTTTATGAATAGCCTCTAGCTCATACTACTAACAGGCGGGGTAGGAAATTTTTAAACTTGAAACTACAAGGGTATTAGGTGCCCTAGGCAAACCTTCAGTCTTGTACCTCCCTCATTTAACTTTCAGGCCCCCTAGTATGCTCCTCCACCTGAGATTTTGATAACTAAACTCAATAGTCATGATCATTCCAACACCACCCTCCTAGAACAATCCTGTAATAACATATATATGTGTATATGTAAATATTAATATATATTAATAGTACATACACACACACACACATATATAAAAGAGGGAAATTTCCAAAAGCCATTCATGCAGGTATAAGGACTACTTGAACACTACCTGCTCTCCCTGTGGGTAGAAGTACAGGTTGATGGTTCTTTGAGTTCATGTTGATTGTCAATATCTACTGTATGTTTTGCTTTCATTACAGCTACTCTTTGCTGCTGCCCAGAAGCTGCCACCCTAGGTGACTGCCTAGATTTCGTAATAGTGAAGCAGGGTGTGGGTGGGGAAAACATGTGAAGTATGCCTCGTGGAATTATTTCCAATCTTTCCATATATCTGTATTGTGTATGTGTGTGGAGACTAGGATTGTGGTGTGCATGCTTGAAGTGATGTAACGGAGGATGATCCTGCACGTCCATCACTGGATAGTGGACCTTTTTCATGGATTTCTTTATAGCCCGTCTATTAACTAGGTGGGTAACAAAATACATACATAAAATAGAACACTATTACAAAAAATAATAATAATAGAAATCTCATCACCTAATTTTAAAATTATATGTACAAACATGATTTTTAAAAATGGAATGGAAATGGAGTGCAATTTGCATCGGTTATATTTTAATATTACAGGTTTCAATAAAGCCTCTGAAACCAACTGCTGTGAAAAACAACTCCTAGCTGGACACCCACTAAGGTGGAGAATAGGAGGGAAGGAACGTCAGGACGGTGGTAGAAAATTCTGCAGTTGTTCATTAACTAAATTCCAATAATTTTGCCATCCAAGGCATGCTGGCAAAAGGGCCATCTGGATTTTCTCTCACTGTTCTCAGTAGCAGCATGTCCTACTCTACCAAATGAGGGGCAAACATTTTGCTGCCTGTACCAGTCTGTACGTACAGTTGGAGGAAGGAGATTTTTCTTTTTCTCTCAAGTAGGAGGGACCTGTGCAGCAGGAAGACAGGATACTGCCTATTCCACAGTCCTCTGCCACCTTCCTCAGCATGGTAAGAGGTAGAGAAGAATGGCACTATCTCATCCTTCTTCACATTCTATACTTTTACTGTTTTAAATCCAGTGACTTAGATAAAGGGAACTGCATCTGGTTACTCCATGCTCACCCCCTTTTCTCCTCTTCCCTGCAGAGTGCTTGGGAGAGATGCACCGCAAAAACAGGACAGTCCCTGCTGCTATAGCTCTGGAGTCTGAAAAGAAGTGAAAGAACTACGTTCCAAGCTAGTCCCCCAGAAATTAAATTCTGTTCAGATCTAGTTTCAGCATGTACATCTTAACATAGGCATGCCAAGCACTTGGTAAGGTATTAAAAAGGGTGGCTATGGCTCAACATTTTCTGATCGCCATAGAAGTTTCTTCCACAAATGGAATATGGTTTCCCTGTGCAGAAAAAAAATGATTTGTTGTAGGCAGAGGTGAAATCTACATGTCAAATAAGAGTGCTTCTTATGCTGCAGGCATGTACGACCTTGGCTCCGCTGTTAGGAAAAGCACACACCACTTTTCATGCTACAAAGCCCAGTATATTTTGCACAGACATTGCAATATTAAATATAAAACTCAAAAATATATGCTGAAGTGCAAAAATAAACCAGAAATTAATCACTAAACAAAATGCTTTAACCTATGGCTTTAACCCAGGACATCATATGTACAATTTAATTTTAAATAAAGGAAACCTCAAAAGCCTGGGGTGCCTACAGAGATGGTCTTCCCCTCTAATAGGCTCACATCACAGGTTTCAATAACTACTACTACTACTATTAAACATTTCTATAGCGCTACTAGACTTACGCAGCGCTGTACAAATTAACATGAAAAGACAGTCCCTGCTCAACAGAGCTTACAATCTAAATTGGACAGCGAACAGACAGCTAGGGGTGGGGAAATTGCAGTGGTAGGGGTGATAAGTGAGGGTGTTGAGTAAGAGAGTCATGGTTAGGAGTCGAAAGCAGTAGCAAAGAGGTGGGCTTTAAGCCTAGACTTGAAGACAGCCAGAGACTGAGCCTGACGTACTGGCTCAGGGAGTCTATTCCAGGCATAGGGAGCAGCGAGATAGAAGGAACGGAGCCGGGAGTTAGCAGTGGGGGAGAAGGGGGATGACAGGAGACATTTACCCAGCAAACGGAGTTCACGGGGAGGAGTGTAGGGAGAGATGAGAGCGGAAAGGTACTGAGGAGCTGCGGAGTGGATGCACTTGTAGGTCAAAAGGAGAAGTTTGAACCGTATGCGGACGCGGATAGGGAGCCAGTGAAGCGACTTGAGGAGAGGGCTAACGTGAGTATAGCAACTCTGGCGGAATATAAGACGCGTAGCAGAGTTTTGGACAGATTGAAGAGGAGATAGATGCTGAGCGGGAGACCAGCGAGAAGCAAATTGCAGTAGTCTAGGCGAGAGGTGATAAGGGTGTGGGTAAGGGTTTTGGTAGCGTCCTCGGAGAGGAAAGGGTGAATTTTGTTAATATTATAGAGAAAGAAAGCCTCTGAAACTAACTGCAGTGAAAACCAACTCCTAAATGGAGAAAAAAACCCACTGCAGCAAAAATTTAAATTACAAACTATGTTCTGAAGAGGTTTGAATGGCCCATTGGAATGGGAAGCATTTTATTGAAACAACAGTACTGGCATTTGGCTGGTTCCACATTTTATGGACTCTGTATTGATTGGTTTTGGGTGTGACATCATGAAAGAGGTGGTCCTTGTGAAAGCGTTTATCTAGCGCGTCGCCATTTTTATTGCCAAGATATGAAACTGAAGGATACTCTTCATTTTTGGTGAACTCCTCTTGAGGCAGTAACAAAACAAAGGGGACCCCTTGTCAAGGAAATTGCATGATTTTGCAGCAGATATAATCGGAGCTTATCCTGGCTGAATGTTTGGTAACCACCTGGGTGGAGAAGCTAAGTGATATGTTTTCTCTGTGCACATGCTGTTTATTTATTATCTTTTTCAGTAGCTTTGGCATTAACCTGGTACATGATTGTTTATGATTTTCCTCTTTTTTTGCGGCAGTGTTTTTTTTTCTCCAGTTAGGAGTTGTTTTTCACTGCAGTTGGTTTCAGAGGCTTTATTGAAACCTGTAATATTAAATATAACCGATGCACTTTGCACTCCGTTTCCATTCCATTCCATTTTTTAAAATCGTGTTTGTATATATGATTTTAAATTAGGTGATGAGATTTTTATTATTATTATTTTTTGTAATAGTGTTCTATTTTATGTATGTATTTTGTTACCCACCCAGTTAATAGGCGGGCTATAAATAAATAGAAATAAAGAAAAATATAGGCAGATAAAGACCATATGGCCGATCCAGTCTGCCTATCCATGCCATGTATTCTCCCTATCATTCCCTTAGAGATCCTATGAACTTGTCCCAATCTCTCTTGAATTCAGATACTGTTTTCTTCTCTACCACTTCGACCGGGAGGCCGTTCCATGAATTCACCACCCTTCCTATGAAGAAGTACTTCCTCAGGTTACTTCTTAGTCTATCCCCTTTCACCTTCATCCTATGCCCCCTCATTTTTTTTTGTTACATTTGTGCCCCGCGCTTTCCCACTCATGGCAGGCTCAATGCGGCTTACATGGGGCAATAGAGGGTTAAGTGACTTGCCCAGAGTCACAAGGAGCTGCCTGTGCCTGAAGTGGGAATTGAACTCAGTTCCTCAGGACCAAAGTCCACCACCCTAACCACTAGGCCACTCCTCCTTTCATTTGAAGGAGACTCACCTCCTGTGCATTTATGCTGCTTAGGCATTTAAATGTCTATATCATGTCTCCTCTCTCCTGTCTTCCTTCCAAAATATACATATTGAGATCTTTAAGTCTGTCCCCATATGCTTTATGACGAAGTCCACTGACCATTTTTGTAGCTGCCCACCCTCTGGACCGACTCCATCCTCTTTATATCTTTTTGAAGGTGCTTTCTCCACAATTGTATATAATATTCTAAATGAGGTCTCACCAGGGCATTGCATCTTATACAGAGGCATCATCAACTCCTTTTTCCTACTGTGCATTCCTCTGTCTATGCACCCAAGCATCCTTCTAATTTTCACCAACACTTTTTCTACCTGTTTGGCCACCTTAAGATCAAAATATACCTTCTACAGGCACAGCAAACAGGAAGAACCTCTAAGACAAAACAGCACCAGCAGAAGAGAGTAGAGGCTGGCTAAAGGATGATCCAAGACAGGAAATGGTGCTTAAAACTGCTTTATTCGCTGCTTGAAAGGGAGGATCTGACACGATCCGTGTTTCAGCGGTACAAACCGCCTGCCTCAGGGATCACAATAACTTTCTAAAAAAACTGTGTCATACATAAAAAAATATCTTAGTACGACCACCTTAAAACTAAAGGTAAAAGTAGCATGTAACCAATACATGAGGACTAAAATCAAGACATAATAAAAAACAAAATAATAAAAGAACCTTAAAAGAAACAATGGACTGAAATGTAAGTGGACTTTTAACTTAAAACTATTAAAACGAATGCGGTATGCATAATGTAAAGAAAAGGAGGACATACCTTATTACAAAACAATGTGTTAAAGTGCTGAGGCTGCATTTTCACATGATGCACAGGGAAAACTAAAAGGAGTAAACACGTGTGTTAAAATGTATAGAGCCATGCTAATAAAAAAACAAAAACGAGGTACCAGAACAATAGAATATATGTAACAATGAAATAAAAATAAAAGACCCATCAGATAATTAACCGTTCAAATAAGACAGTGAAATAAAAACCAGCTGCTCAAAAAAAGCGCCAACTACCATGTACAAACGAACCCGCTGAAAAAAAAAATACTACAGACCAAAACATTGCACAGATGATACTTTGAACCAATATAATGTTGGAATTGCAATAAAACAGGTTGGATGCTGAAAAAAAACAAAGTAGAACTAACATCAAATTAAAATGAAATGAATATTCTCCATCTCTTTCACATCATCTCAAATTCAATGGTTTTAACCTAGGATTCCAGCACAGTAATTCAGGGAGTTAGAACGTCAATGACGCAAGAGTAGGGATGATGAGTTGAAGGATTCTTATGTAACTAAATTAGAGGATTATAAAGGGTGGGGGGATATTTTACCCAAAAAAGCATTCAAGTTGCAGTGAATAAACCTAAAGAAAAATTTCAGATTGTGAGGTTTTTGACTCACTAGTATTGTCCCCTTGAATTGGTCACGTCATTTTTTTTTGGTGGGGGGGGGGGGGGGAGGGAGGGGGTTAGGCTAAGATTGAAAAATTGGTTGGTAAATTTGAGACTACATCTTTTGTTGCAATGCAGCAGCTGGTTTGCCAGCCAGTGTGGGAGGGACAAGTTTGTTCTACCTACTATTCTCTTTAAGCTGAGTGGGAGTCTTTCAATTGCATTGCTACCAGTAGGGAATGGTGCTTTAATATTGTATTTTCAATTGCTAGAGACAGGCAGGTTCTCTAGAGTCCTTCAGAACTTGCCTGTCCCTCACTATTGAAAATATATAGTAAAACAGCACCCCTCACTGGCAGGCCTGTAAGTGGAGGATTCCCACTCAACTTAGAGGGAACAGTGGTTCTATCTTGAAGTCTCTTAGACCTATAGGTTCCTCTTTAGACAGCTGTTCACCTAAACTTCTCTCTCTTATCCCTGACATTGTAGTACCTCCTTTTACAGCTATTGTTAATGCTTCTTTGGCAAAGGGTTTCCTCCTGGTTGCTTTAAAGCTTACGGCAGTTAGGGGCCCTTTTACTAAAGGCTTGCCGTGCGGGAACCCATAACTATTGTTGGCCCAATGTGAGTGCCGGTGGTAATATTTCCACAGGTGGTTACCTGGCAGTAATCGTGCAGTATCACATGCTGCCCAGTTACCGCCAAGTTAGCATGGGAGCCCCTACCACTACCTCAATGGGTGGCAGTGCTTCCCTTGAAATGGCCGCACGGCAATTGCAAACTTACCACGTGGACATTTCATTTTTGGCTATTTTCACCCGCTGTGGTAAAAGGGGCTTTGATGTGTGGCAAAAACGGTACGGGGCCCCTTTTACCGCAGCTTAGTAAAAAGGCCTCTTAGTTCTTTGATGAAGGGTCCAGTCCTAGACCCATGTGCTCCTGCTAGTTTTCGCCCGTGCTGGTGTAACTAATTGTATGAGTAGTTTTGAAACAGCTTGAGGTTTTTTTGGATGAGACAAGGAGCCTTAGATTTGTATCACTATGGATTTCATAAGGCCCATAACACAGAATCCTTTTTCTTATCTACAGCTGACAGGTTAAAGTATGGACTGGATCAAGGAAAGAGCTTCTTTTTGGTATTGTTTGACCTTAGTGCATGCACCATTTTATATGGCTGATCATTTTATTTTGGTCAGTCGATTGAGTGATCTTGGAATTGTTGGAACCGTTTTACAGTGGTTCCAGTTTTCCTGGTGGGCTGTAGGCAGGAGGTTTGCATTGGGACTCAGTTATCTAATTCTAGACCTTTGAAAACTGGTATACTACAGGGTTGGTATCCGTCGACTGTTTTTTTTTTTCGACCTGTATTTACAATCACTTTTTCAATTGTTGCATACATTTAAATATTAAATATATGCAGATGATATTCATTTCATTTTTCCTTTGGACTCTTATGTTTCTACCTCTATTGGACAATTGCAGAGATTGATGTTATTTCAGGTTGGATGAGGAATAACAAACTTGTTAAAGTATTTCAGACTGAATTATTATTAGTAAGCTGTGATGCACATTTTGACATGCCAGTGCAAATTGTGCTTTCAGGAGATGTGATGGAGGTTTCTGGTCAAGTGCGTAGTTTAGGGGTGATTTTAGACTCTTTCTTGATGTTTAAGCAACATATAAGGAGAGTAGTTAGAAATTCTTATTTTAAACCTCAATTATTGAGTAAATAAATCTCTGCTTTCAGTAGATGATTTCCGGATGGTGGTATATGCTATTGTGCTGATGGGGCTAGATTACTGCAATATTATGTATTTGGGCCTGTCTGAGGCCTGTATTCATTCTTTGTAGGCTGTTCAAAATTCCTGCTGCAGGAGGGGCAGACACTGGATTCTCAACATCGTGTGGTACTGGTTTAGGAGCAGACTCACAGTCAGGATACACAATTTGTGACTTGTTTCTCTTTGAATATCCGTCTATTTTAGTCATGCAAAAATAACAATCTGAATGGTGATTTTTCTGCTCACGCCAAACCATCGGCACTACAAAAGCCATTCCTTTCCTTTACCATTCAACCACTGCGTTAGTCCAGAGTAACACACACTGCAACAAATATGAGGTGCCCAGCTTTTATCTTGATCTCCAATTTGACAAAGTAATACTTGTAAGCAAGGCGCACTCGCTTTGTCCGATTCTTGCGCCGATCAGAGTATTTGCAACATATGTAGCAGAAATTGTCTGGATCGTTAACACATTTGCATCTATCCATCTTGCCTTATATACTTACTGCTGACATCAGCCAATAGACCTGTCTGAGCGTGTCCAGACAGGTCCGGGCAATCCGTTGGAATATTTCCAATATATAATGCATTAATATTATAAGTGAATAGGCTTTGCATGTATAACTTAAAATCTAGACATGTCAGGCAAATTCGGAGTTCATATTTGGAATCGGCGGTTCAGTTTAGTATAAATCACATGTTTTTCTCTCAGTAGCAAAATCATTGTTGCGTTGTTAATCAGAGACTGCAACTAGCAGGAAACAGGATCCAAAGAGGAATTTATAAAAAGTTACAGATGGGCACCAAGACCTGTAAATTCAACCTGCTATTAGAAGATTTGGTAAGCAGTACAGAGCCTGCTGAAAGACATTCAGCATGATGCAAGTTAAGCTCTCAAACTGGAACTGTGAAGATTAGCTAGAACTGATAGCAGTAGCCCTCATCAAAACATCCCCTGAATTGTAGTTCCTGGTTCCAGCAGGCGAAAGGACAGGAGATTCAGTACAGACACCATGAGTGGAAAGCAGATGTTTTCACTGTGCCTGGACAAGTTCATGCTTCAGATCGGTATTAACTACCTGACAGCACTTGCCTCTAGTGAAAACAGATCAACCAATGTACTTTAACCAGAGTGGCTTCAAGTTCTCAAACATACCAGTGTTCAGAGGTTAGAGAGCTTAACAGGAAAGTGCAGCAATGTTTATTTTCTCTCTTTAACAAAAATTGTTGTTGGGGATATTTTAAGAGGAAACTCTCTTCTATATGTATTGTAAACTCCTTCATTGTTAAGATCTAATGCTTGACTCAGTATCAATAATTTTGCAATTACAGTTTTAATTTGAATTCTTAACACAGCTTCTCAACAGTTTATGTGTGCACCTTGGAGCAGCCATTATAGCAAAAAAAAAGTCACAAATTCATACTGGCTCTGAGGTCACAAAAGACATGAAATAATTATGTTCCCGAGGATCAAGAAAGGTTTGCCAGTAAATTTTCATTTATCCAGAATATTGCTTCTTGTGGTGAGTTTGAACTGTCTTTTCCCTTCATAAATAACACTGTGTTTGTTTTGTGAAACCAGATATTTCTTAGCATTTAGAATATGCTACAAAGTTCTAAGACCCCTGACTGGTGCTATTATATATGTTTGCACCACTTATCTTTTGATAAAGCTATGACATGAAGAGCTGGATGTCAACTGTTTATGGTAGGGGGAAAGACCTAAGAATGGTAAATAGGATGAAGGTACTAATAGAAGTGTAGATGCGAAAGTAGGTTCAGGCAGTAAGACATGTTATTTGCCCTTAACCTGCAATAAATGGCAAAATACCATGAGTTAAATTATGTAATGCACATTAGTTTAGGTTACTGTGGGATACATAATGATGAGATGCAAAGCATGCAAAACACCTCATTATTATATAAATTGAATACATCTTCTTTATTCCAGGAAAAATTACCATATTTTTCCTGCCTGGGAGCATTGGTCTGCTAACTCATGGCCTGCTGCTCAAAGGTGGTATCCTAAAGGTATCGGACAGTCTACTTCCTCTCCATATGACGACCCTGTCTCCCTCACAACACAAACCCTCCCATAGGCCCCCTGGGCTACCTTTCCTAATCCCTGGTGTCTATAGGGCACTGGGGCAGGAGTAATCCTCAGACACTTCTGCCCCTGCTGGGGTCAAAATGGCATCAACGACTCCTAGCAGCAGTCTCATGCTACTACATAGTAACATAGTAGATGACGGCAGAAAAAGACCTGCAAGGTCCATCCAGTCTGCCCAACAAGATATCTCATATGTGCTACTTTTTGTGTATACCCTACTTTGATTTGTACCTGTGTTCTTCAGGGCACAGACCGTATAAGTCTGCCCAGCACTATCCCCACCTCCCAACCACCAGCCCCGCCTCCCACCACCAGCTCTGGCACAGGCCATGTAAGTCTGCCCAGCACTATCCCCGCCTCCCAACCACCAGCCCCGCCTCCCGATCTTGACTAAGCTCCTGAGGATCCATTCCTTCTGCACAGGATTCCTTTATGCTTATCCCACGCATGTTTGAATTCCATTACCGTTTTCATTTCCACCACCTCCCGCGGGAGAGCATTCCAAGCATCCACTACTCTCTCCGTGAAAAAATACTTCTTAACATTTTTGAGTCTGCCCCCCTTCAATCTCATTTCAAGTCCTCTCGTTCTACCACCTTCCCATCTCCGGAAAAGGTTCATTTGCGGATTAATACCTTTCAAATATTTGAACGACTGTATCATATCACCCCTGTTTCTCCTTTCCTCCAGAGTATACATGTTTAGTTCAGCAAGTCTCTCCTCATAGGTCTTGTAACGCAAATCCCATACCATTCTTGTAGCTTTTCTTTGCACCGCTTCAATTCTTTTTACATCCTTAACAAGATACGGCCTCCAAAACTGAACACAATACTCCAGGTGGGGCCTCACCAATGACTTATAAAGGGGCATCAACACCCCCTTTCTTCTGCTGGTCACACCTCTCTCTATACAGCCTAACAACCTTCTAGCTACGGCCACCGCCTTGTTGCACTGTTTCGTCGCCTTCAGATCCTCAGATACTATCAGCCCAAGATTCCTCTCTCCATCCGTACCTATCAGACTCTCCTCGCCTATTCCCTAAGTGCATCACTTTGCATTTCTTCGCATTGAATTTTAATTGCCAAACCTTAGACCATTCTTCTAGCTTCCTCAGATCCTTTTTCATGTTTTCCACTCCCTCCCGGGTGTCCACTCTGTTACAGATCTTAGTATCATCCGCAAATAGGCAAACTTTACCTTCTAACTCTTCGGCAATGTCACTCAAAAATATCAAACATATAAACGGCGAGTGACCGTACTCACTCGCAAATGCACAGTAGAGACTTCCCTCTCTGTCCCGCCCCTGCGTCAATACGTGATGACGGGGGGCGGGACAGAGAGGGAAACTGCGCGAAGGGGAGGGAACCGCTGAGGTCACCACCGCTCCCCCTCCCTGAGGTTGCCGCTACTGGTGCCCTCCCCGGAGTCGCCACTGCCGTCACCCCTCCATCCGGCCCGTCTCTTCGTTATTCAACTTACATCTCCGCAGCAGGCAGATCAGCTGAGCTGCCATTGACCTTCCTTCCCTGCCTGTGTCCCGCCCTCGCCGACGTTATGTCACACGAGGGTGGGACACAGGCAGAGAAGGAAGGCCGACGGGAGCTCAGCTGATCTGCCTGCTGCGGAGATGTAAGTGAAGAGATGGGCCGGGTGGAGGGGTGGCGACGGCGACTCGGGGGGGGGGGTACTGGCAGCGGCAAACTCGGGGGGGAGGGGGAGGTGGCAGTGGCGACCCACTAGCCCGTTTTAACGGGCTCAACGGCTAGTATTGAACAGAATCGGCCCCAGCACCGATCCCTGAGGCACTCCACTACTCACCTTTCCCTCCTCCGAGCGAATTCCATTCACCACCACCCTCTGGCGTCTGTCCGTCAACCAGTTCCTAATCCAGTTCACCACTTCGGGTCCTATCTTCAGCCCATCCAGTTTATTTAAGAGCCTCCTGTGGGGAACCATGTCAAAAGCTTTGCTGAAATCTAAGTAGATTACGTCCATAGCTCGTCCTTGATTCAATTCTCCTGTCACCCAATCAAAGAACTCAATGAGATTCGTTTGGCACGATTTCCCTTTGGTAAAACCATGTTGTCTCGGATCTTGCAACTTATTGGCTTCCAGGAAATTCACTATCCTTTCCTTCAGCATCGCTTCCATTACTTTTCCAATAACCAAAGTGAGGCTTACCGGCCTGTAGTTTCCAGCTTCTTCCCTATCACAACTTTTGTGATACGCCTATGCCTGGGGGGGTCAAGCTGCTGTATCAGAGCAACTTGACCCCTAGCTACCTGCTTTTATTGCTGCTGCTGTGAGTTTGGAGGACCATGGGGGCAGACATAGATGCCAGACTTACATGAGGAGGGGGGACAGGAAGGGAGAGAGATATACTGGACAACAGGGCTGGAGTGCAGCAGGTTGAGAGGAAGTGGCCCCTACCATTGGGCAGCCCTGGGCATTTTTCCAGACTCGCTCAATGGTAGCCATGCCTTTGGCTGCAGTGACCAAGTTTCTCAAAGGCAAGGTATGAATGGGATAAAATTATTTAAAGAAAGCAAATAGATTGGAGGAGGATAATAACATGAAGCTAACATTTATGCTCAATGCACTGTATTGTCATCAGCAGGCTGTACCAAGGAGCTCCTTCACCAGCGTGCCCCACCGTCAGTTGGGTTTTCATGATATCCACGATGAATATGCATGAAATATATTTCCATATGCTAGGTGTCCAATGTATGTGAACATCCTGAAAATCTGACTGGCAGTGAGGTCCACAGGACAGGTTTAGGAAACCCTGCTCTACACTTATATATAATAGATGGGAGAGGTATTGCATTCTTTCTGGCTCCAATAGGAGACTTGGCGAAAACCCCTGAAAAGTTTAACTAGGTTGCTTTGAGTCCCCATACATGGATATAGTAGGGCTCCACCTGTGTGTACAAGAGAGAGGAGTACTAGTTGAAGAGCTCTAGTATAAGGTTAAAGCATGCCTTGTGCGGTATAATGGGAATAGTGAGAAAAAAAAAGTAAATAATTGTAATAAAAAGAAACTTCATCAGTAAGTCTGTACAAACTGCATACCAGAACCAGGTGCAAAGTTTTTCAAGTTGGCAGCAGCCCCTAATACCAGCCTCAATTTTTTTTTTAAAATAAATCTCTTCACCCCTTTCCCTGTCAGACAGTGTTTCTCAACACTGCAAGCATTATGCCTTGCTCTGCGTTTGATTACTCTCTGCCAGCTGTTTTCCACTCCTCCTATGACCCATCCTAGGGCTGCTGTGTCTGCACTTTTAGCACAGCCCCATGTAACTCTTGATCCAGATGAAGCCATTAGTGAACAGGCTGATGAAAAATGTAATAATATAATGCTGACTGTATATACATGCATGTCAAGTGGCATTTTTTTTTTGTTTATGCAAAGCATTATCCAAAGACTATAAAAGGCAAGATTCACAGGGAAATTCAGTTGGGGATTTGCCAAGTATGAAGAGAGCACATTGCTGCTTGGAGCTGGCACGTGTATTTTTCACGTGCATCAGCTATTGTCTTGGATCCATGGACAGCTCTTGCTCACAACTCGTGGAGTTCCTTGGCAGTACGAATAAGCCATGTGCTGTTTGGGTAGTTACAGATGGGCTGATACTTCTTGAAGGTGGAACAGAAGAGCTAGTTTAACAGCCCTTTTTGAATAAAACCATCCTTCCACGTGCATGGGTATGGCCTCTGAACTGAATTCTAAACGCTGTAAGAAAAATAATAATGCATGGCTAGATACAAAACTGAGGCTTGTGGGTGCCAGATATGATTGTAATGATTTTGCTGTTACTCCTAATGGAATCTGTTTTATATCGCAATACATGAGCAACAATGCCATGGGCTGAGAGAATACAACAGGTCAGGGTTTAACTACATTTGCAGCAGTGCCTAAGTTTAACTACAGATTGATAACCCACCTTTTGATGATCAATAACAAAGTGGCATGCAAAATAAAAATTAATAACAGTGAAATAAGTTTAAACACAATCCATAACACCACATCACATGAAACCATTCCATAAAAACACCTATTATGAATGCGCCACAGCATCACTCGATAACTGCTCACCACCTGATCTTTCAAACCCAATCTCTCAGCCCATTAGCCTACATATTATTTGATTTTTTTTTAAAACCCTATCCCTACTAGAATTGGAAAAAAAATATTCACCATCCATTCTTCAAAAGCCCCTGTTGTATTAGGGAAATGCTTTTATCCAGGATTTCAGTCTTGTCTTGAATTTAAGGTAAGAAATTTCCAACAGTAAGTCCAAAACGAAGAGCATTTCATAGAAAGGGTGCCAGGTAACAAAAGGAAGAATACTGAGTAATCTATATAAATAAAATCCCCCCTCAAACGTTCTGAAGCTCACTGCGTGGCAGTGAAGCACTGAACTCCTGTACTCTTTGTAGGCTAGGCTATGAGGACCACTCACCCTCACTCATAGACCCGCCCTCAGCCACGCCCCATCTGCACATAAAAAGCAACCTCAACGTTGTAAGCTTTGTGGCTTCAGGGTTCGTAAGTTCGAAGCTCTGTAACCACTTTTACAAACCATCTAACTCTGCCCCGCCCTCACGTCAAAACGTTATGACGTCGAGGGTGGGTCATAATGACCACAACTACACTAAGCTAGGAAGCCCATTGCTTGATCTCTCTTTTCACTCCCCAATGCACCCGTCATTCCCATACACTGTAAACCAAGCATGCGTTGCCCCCCCACAAATCCAACCCCCCCTCTCTCACAGATGCCTGTGCAGGTCACCCCCCCTCCAAAAACGCCAAACTACTCCCATCTCTCTCTCACATATGCCTCCACCCGCGCAACGGTCCTCTGCTCCCCGACATAGGCCCCGCCCATCCCCGGTACATGCATGTCGGCCCCCCCTCCAAAATCGGCAACCCCCCCTCTACTACCCTCCCCTCCTCTTACTGGAGTCTCAGCCGCAAAAGTGAAGGGCAAGGTAGTTCGGAGATTCTGCTGCCTTCCGTTCTGTTCGCTATGAGCTCTGTGCCCTGATTGTCTGGTCCCGCCCTTGCAGAAACAGGAAATGAGGGCGGGACCAGACAATCAGGGCACAGAGCTCATAGCGAACAGAACGGATTAAGGCACCAGAATCTCCGAAATACCTTGCCCTTCACTTCTGCGGCTGGGACTCCGGTAAGAGGAGGGGAGGGTAGTAGAGGGGGGTTGCCGATTTTGGAGGGGGGGCCGACGTGCACGTACCGGGGATGTGTGGGGCCTATGTCGGGGAGCGGAGGACCTTGCTAGCGCCCGTTTCATTTGTGCCAGAAACGGGCCTTCATTACTAGTTTTTAAATATAACAGAGGAAGGATCAGCAAGTTGCCTTGGAAGACTAGAAGGGATCAAGAAAGCATATACCATATTATCCTATCTGGTAGAAACATTGGGGTCCAGTAGATAGAACTTTGTAAATTAGTATAAACAATTTGAAATTTCAATTGAAAAATAACCAGGAACCAATGCTATTCTTCAAATCAAGGAGAGACACAGCTAAACATTTTAGCATTACACAGTAACTGAACTAAGCTGCGGTAAAAGGGGGCCTGCATTAGCGTCAGTGCGTGTTTTTGACACATGCTGAGGCCCCTTTTACTGCAGCGGGTAAAAGGCTTTTTTTTTTTTTTTTTTTTTAAAGAAGTGGCTGTGCATCACTTACTGCACGACCATTTCATGGGATGGGTTGGGTGGGGTGAAGCACTTACCTTCACCCATTCAGGTGACGGTAAGGGCTCCTGTGCTAACCCATCGGTAACCGGGCAGCACTGATTACCGCTGGGTATGAACTGGCACTACAAAATAGAAAATATTTTTGTAGTGCCAGATATGGCTCGTGCTGGGGATGGGAAGTACCACTGGGCTCCTGCAGTAGCTCAGGATTAGTGTGTGGCAAGCCCATTGCCACGCACCAACCTTTTAGTAAAAGGGCCCCCCAAGGACAGCTTTAAGACCATTATTTAAAGCATTTCTAAAGTCAGCCCTACTCAGAATTAATGCATATATTAACCCATTTACAGCTAATAAGTGGAATTTTAGAAAGGATGTCCATTCAGAATACAGACTATCCAAGTCTGTATATCATACATAGACATTTATGTCTCATGTATTTTAGACCAGGATCTGCTAAAATACAGTCTGTTCTAAAATACACGAAAATGGACATCCAAGTTCTGGCTGTGTCCAACACGAACCTCCATTTTACAAAGTGAAAGGTCAAAACTATGAATGGGGCAAAAGAATGGACACAGATGTTTGTGTGGCAGCAGAGGAACATCCATATTATAAAATGGCCACACTGCCATCCATGTGAAGAAGTAGCCTAATGGAGCGTGATCTACTGAGAACCAGAACAGAGATCCAAATGTTATATATATATAATTCTGAGCCCTCTTGCAAACAGTCTGTTTGCTTATCAAGCAGCCAGCATAGTTCTAGTATTGTTACTTTTAAAAAGAGATTAAAGACAATGTTATTCTGCAAACCTGTTTTAGGGAAATAATTATATTGAATAGTTCATTGTTAGTGCAGCATATAATATGAAGTGACTATTGTGGTCTCTATTGATAATCCTCTTAATTTTGGGGTAAAGGTAATGTTAGTTCAGATTTACTATGTAAAATCCTAGATTTCCTGAGTATCTTGAAGTGTAACCCGCTATGAACTACGTTGATGTCTTTGGCAGGCTGTAAATAAATCTAACTGTGATTTCTCTTACTCAATTCAGTGAACTGCTCAATTGGAGCACCTTTCTGTAACCTATGGATGTACCAAGTATCTGGTCTACATACAGACATCCATTTATTTGAACATGGATGTCCCTTTCCTTTGTGCAGTTGGAGCTGGACATCCATCCTGTGGCCTCTCTCTAGTCCAACCCAAACATGCCCAAATCACTCTCCCTTGCCGTATCGACATACAGCAGGATTAGGCATCCATATTTTAGCTTTATAAAATCAGTATCTGGATGTCCCATGCAATATGGATGTCTTCATGCTGGTTTTCAGATGTCCAAAACACAAATAGAGCTTCTAAAATAAGCACCATAGTGTTTCTGCAACACAAACTTTTCCAGGTTCCATAAAATTACAGTCAGTACTTTACATTAATATCTATATATGTTACTCACTTAAGCATATGAATTTTCATTCTTGATTTTAATGTTTGTTAAATAATTATATTTGTAAACCCTTTGACCTTTTACTAGAAAAGGTGGTATATCAAATTTTAAATAAACATAAACAAATATAGAACCTGTAGATTTGCAGTATCTGCATTGGGTTTAAGTTGTTTTAAACCAAACTGCTATATGTGAAACATTTTCAAATACACATGCATTTTAAAATCCAGTATGCTTCTTGTATTGTTGATCTGCAAGGTGTGTTGAAGTTTTTAAATACTATAAATATTATACAAAAAAAAAACCCTGCATGAAAGTGTGGTACTTGCTGTAAAATGAATATTGCATTTTCAAAACATCAGCCAGATAAGGCTACAATACCCTACGTTGGTACATCTTCCTTAGGCTTCCAAGTGTGCACCAATGATTGTAGTTAAACAGTGTGCCACTGGAAAATTTATTTTCTGTTTTTATTTAGATTTTTACAGGCTTCAGAAATGCAGAATTTTAAAATATTTTCTTGCCACGATCACAAGGCCACTTCCAAAACAAAAGATGCCTCCTAGAAAGCGATCCAAGTGGGTAAAGGATGTTGAGTTTTTTCTAGATGATTCTGAAGTAGAAGAACCTAGAGACATCACACTATAAACTGAGCTTTGATAGGGTTCAAAGCACAGACCACAAATCCAAGACCAAAAAGTACCAAGAGCCTTCAAAAATGGGACAAGCCCTTTTATTCCACAGCATAGATCAATCTTGTTTATCACTAACTCAATCTTGTACATCAGTGACCCATGGGCTGTGTTTCAGTGCACTGCACTTGCGTCAGGGGTCGTGTAACACGAAGAGTCCAATATGAACATGCCCAGCGTCTTATGCCCAGGCATGCTCTTACAATAGTGTTAGGACATGGTTCTTATTTTTTGCCTGCAGCTGAGACGCTGGACATGTTCATACTGGACTCTTGATGTTATAAGGTCTCTGATGCAGGCATTGTGCGCTGAAACATGGCCTGTGTCGGGTCGATATACAAGATTGATCTACGCTGTGGAATAAAAGGACTTGTCCCATTTTTGAAGGCTCGTGGTACTTTTGTGTCTTGAATATAACTATAAAGAAGGAAAACAAAAAAATGATGGATTCTCTAAGTGTATTGTGTTTAATTAATATGAAGTATAACTAAGAGGAAGTGACAAAGAGAAGTATGTATATATATTGTGAATGTGACAGAGGTGCCACAAAGAAATGTATTACATACCAGGTTTGAAAATAAATAAAATAACAAAAAAAAAAAAGAGTGCTGAATAAAGCAAGCAGCTACACAAAAGAAACCTAGGCAAACAAATAGTGGAGTGGAAAGGGCCTACTGGTTGGAGCACTGGTCTTGCAATCCAGAAGTGGCCGGTTCAAATCTCACTACTGCTCCTTGTGATCTTCAGCAACTCACTTAACTCTCCATTGCCTCAGGTACAAACAGATTGTGAGCCCTCCTGGGACAGAGAAACATCCAGTGTACCTGAATGTAACTCACCTTGAACTACTACTGAAAAAGGTGTGAGCAAAATCTAAATAATAATATAATAAAAAGTAAGAGGGTTAAAAACACAAATCAAAGAAAATGAAATAAGTGAAGCTGAACATAAAAGTGAACATAAAAATTTGGCCCATTGGGAGCTGTGGTGAACCAAAAATTTCTATAGCTATAAAACCACAGACTCTACATAGCATAGAGATAACTATACTGTCGAGTCTCTGAAAAACTTAAAAACATATGAATGTGATAACGGTGGACCTCAAATATCATCTAGATAGGATTTTAGACAGTACTGGGGAGTTGCCAGTTGTCACAGTACATGTGGGTATCAATGATATGGGAGGGAGGGAGGGAGGGTCTGGAAGCCAAATTTAGGCTCCAGCAGATGATCAAAAGCAAACGCTGGTGCTAGAAGCTGTTAGTGCTATACTAGCTCCGGCGTTTGCTACCGCCCCATGATTTGAGCCCTCGAGCGTGTGAAACGCGCTCAAGGGCTCTTAGCGCAAGTAGCATGCAATGCATGCTAATCAGCACGCCAAAGATTGGGTCACTGGCCGCGACAAACCCTATTCCAGCTCCGACCTGGCATTAGGGTTTGCAGATCATTTACTACAGATTGGGTATGCTGAATTTCCGATACATGCAAACAATCCACGAGTGGATTGTGTCCATCTGGCAATCTCTCCAAGCCCACTGGGGCCAAATCTGGCAAAGGACACAGGGAACTGGTGGCAGGGCTAAACCTTCGGGCATGCCCACCACATAGGCCAATTCAGCAGCCTTACCTTCTCCCCCCCCCCCCCCCCCGATGGCTACTGAAGTTCTGTTGCTCTGGTGGGGACACCCTGGGTTAACCTGCTGTCCTACGAGGCTCTGAATGGTGTACAGATTCTCTAGCCACTTTACTTTGAGATTTTTTTTAAAGTAAGTTTATTTCCTTGAAAAGTGCAGGGAAATAAAGTAAAACCAAACTGATTAAAAACAAACCCTTTTTGCTGCAGTGGAGCCCTGTGGTGGTGGTAAGGTGATGAGATATGACAAGCCTCTCTGCTGACAAGGCTCCGAGGTGACTGATGCTAGGCAAATCAAGCTGGAGCCTGTTACATAGCACCTTCAAGTTTAACTGGGGTAAGGGCTATGGTCTGAATCCCAGGAGCAAAAGACCCAAGGACTCAACCATAAGGGGTTACAGGCTCTGGACTGCATCCCAGGGAGTCAGGCCTAGGACCTGCTGCTCTAGACAAGAACACCCTACATCATCTGCTGGACACACAGAAATACTGGAGAATTTCAGACTGCAATAGCCTTTACAGCAGTGATGTAACTGATATAGTTCATTATCTGTACCTCATCTGCTGGTAGGGGGACTCAGCTCATTGATCTGGATTGGTCAAGATTGATAAAAAGGAAAGTGAAATTAAAAAAAAAAGTTGTATAAAATGTGATCTTATATAAACATACAAAAAGATATGTACAGTGTCCAGGTAACGTTGATTAGTCATGGAAAAAAAGCAGGCTTTGACAGGATTATACTCTTTTCTTTCTTCTCACTTGTTACAAACACTTCATAATACATGAGGCTTTTATTTAAAAAAAACACACACTTACTTCTATTGCCTTAATTGGAAGAGTGTTGATCACCCTGCATGCTCATTAAAATCTATGTAGAACACTAATCCCCGCCTTTTGCAAAGCCGCGCTAGAGTGCAGTAATGCCGACACAACCCATTCAAAAATGGGCTGTGTCAGCATTACTGTGCAACTTTGTAAAAGCAGGAATAAGGGGACCTTTTACTAAAGGATGTTAAATTTTTGCACTTAACTTGCTTTAACAAAGTAAATGTGCAGTAAGTGAAAAGGCTGTGCAATAAGTGCTGGGGGTTTGCTCTGCATGTCCTCTACAGTTACCTTGTGTATTTTTTTTTAAATTGCGAATTAAGAACGTTTGTGATTAGCAAGCATGCACTTAGTGCCTCCTCTGGGGGAGGCATTGAGTGCACCCATGCCAATTGCAGAAGTGACAGTGCATGGTAAGTACTATGTTATAACTGCAGTGTGCAGTTTCTGTCCCCTCACAGAGCATACAGTTAACGTGAGAATTAGCACACCCAAGTCATGCCACTGTGGTGACAGTAATTGTGCTTGTGTGGCCTAAATGTTTGGTGTTCTCATTGTCATTAATTTATGATTTTCATTAGTCAGAAACTGACTTTAAAATGCAAAAAAAATACAGCTTACTCCATACAACATTAATAATAATATATTTTAATGAAAAATTGTAGCTTCATGTCTTTATCCAAACACACTCAAAACTAACATTTTTCCTTAATTTTGACCTATGATGAGACCAATAGGTATTTTTTTTTTTTTTAGATTTTAAAACAAGTTGTATTTTTTAAGATTAAACAACTAGGCTAGCAAAAGGTACCCAATGCATACTTCTCTTATATCAAACAAGCTATTATTTCAATACAGTGTAACTATACAGAATATATACATGACACATATGATCACAAAAAGCAAACATTACAAGGCTCAGAACGGAGTTTGGAAAAAACATGATATTCACATTGATTACAATAACTCGTAAAATGATTGTAACATCGGAACGGCACTTTTTTATCCCAAAAAATGGTCACAAAAATAGATAGCCACCAAGAACAATGGGCTCTTGTAAATACTAATAGCCAGATACTAGAATATAAAATGTTAACTGTATTTAAAATTTTGTATACATTTAAAAGAAAGTCCAGGAACATGCTGAATATTCAAGCAGTTGCCACTGCTGAAAAGAGATGAAACTGCTGGACTAAGATAGCGAGCTCAGCTTAAGGACTTACAAAGGGATGGTATTTAAAAAAAATGACTGTATGAAACTGGATTCCTTTCTGCCCTCCTCTTTACACTCTCTAATCAGTAGTTGGGTGTGTTGGCATAAATCAGTGGAAAGAAATACCCTGAGGAGCATCAAAAGGGACAATGCTCTAATTTACAGTATTCAAGTAAAGATTATGGCTGCTAATTAACCTATCACTACTTCATAAGAAATTTTTTTTTTTTTTTTTTTTTTGAAAGAGGCAGGAATGGTTGAAAGCCTTACGGTAAGTAAACTGGCTAGGATTTTGTTACTGCTTTGTCTGGCACTACAGCAGATTTCATTTTTCTTTATAGGAGCTGGATCAACACATGACAACTCTGTAAATTAATCTGTAGTATAACACCTGAACATTAATTAAAATTGCTCACTTTATTTGCTACTCTGCTGGTTTTATGAAGTGTTGTTATAGAAGTAAAGCAAGCACCAATAACAATTGAAAACAGAGATTTAGGCCCAAGTAGGAAATAGTTGGCTCAAACTGGTGTGCAAGTTCTTTTGCAGTTTTGAATTTTGCAATATTCAGGCAATAATGGAGCAACTTTTGTAAAGCAGCTGCTAGCATTTTTTCCGTCACCTAGACTTGCTCAGGCATTTGGAATTATACCAAAACAGCCGTTTTATGGAGAAACAGGTAAACATTTTCAATCCCTCATCTAAAATGATTAAATAAAGTTGTGTTTGCTGTGTTACTCCACTTAAATGTGCATCAATAAATATTAGAAACTGCTACAGACAGGACCTTTATTTTACTGTCTTGTGACTAGTTTTTTTGAGGACTATACATCCTTCTTTATGGACAAATGTATCATCTGTTCAAAGGCCATGATGGGTCCTCCGAAAAACAGAACAAAACAACCACAAAGGAGGAAAAACAACCTCACGAAGCCATGAGAAATAAAAAGACAGTGAGGCAAATCCAAGGAGAATAACAAGGAAGTCTTTACTGAAGATACTAAAATACGACCCGACACGGCCGTGTTTTGGCCCAAACGCCTGCCTCAGGGGTCTTGTGTGAATTGTTGCCGTTGTTGACTTGGAAGACAAGCTTGAAGACTGCAGAATGTGAACAGCGTACAAGAGTGCGAGGTCTTTTACAAGCCTCTCTACCTCCACAAATTCACCAAGACCCCTGAGGCAGGCCTTCGAGCCGAAACACGGCCGTGTCGGGTCATTTTTTAGTATCTTCAATAAAGACTTCCTTGTTATCCTCCTTGGATTTACCTCAGTCTTCTTTTCATTCAAATGTATCATCTGCTATTTTTTAATGACTTTTACTGTTACCTAGCAGGGTAGAAATGGGCATCTAAATCTGTGGAAATACCAATACACATTTTTGAGATGAATCCAACCAGAATTACAAGCAAGTCTAGAAGGCCCCAGTGACACACAATACATGAATTTGGCAATGCCAACAGTTAATACAAGATTTATCATCACTTAAGGCCATTTCTGGATCAGGCCTTAAAAATTAAGGCCGCAGGAGAATATATATTTACAGACTGCTGAGTTTCTTGGCTAACCTGATTACAGTGTAGACAAGACAGCATGGAGAAAAATTAATGTTGATAAGTGAACTGACATGTTGATTGTGCTGTTTAAAATTAACGTGTCACTGGGGGAAAGATTCTAAAGCAAGAAACTTGATGTTCAGCCCTTCCTCTTTTCTCAACCATGCAAAGTCATTAGTCAACGATCAACATTATAAAACCTACAATATTAAAAGGTTTCCCACCAAAAAACTCTTTTCCCTTTAAAAAAAACGAGGTCTTATTTATTTCTGATAATCCCTTCTCTTTTCTTTTAACCTTGTAATTTCTCTAGAATGAAATGTGCTCCTCCTGTCAGCTTGCTTGTGGAAACAATTATGTACATCTTATTTCACAGAACAGACATCTTGTAGGGCGTGCAGAACTCTTGTGCTTCTGAATTTCCTCTTCAGATAAGGGCTTACTAGAAGCTGAGTACTCACATTTCCCCCCCAAAAACTAGTCTGATATCCGAGCAGATGGAAGTGCACCCCTAATGGTACAGACTAGTAGAAACACTGTAGACTACATACTATACTAGAATGTATTAACTAGAAACGCGAGTGAAACATATTATGACACTATTTGAGTTCAAGAGTATGAAGAAATTGGTGCCAAGGTAACTCTTCCAGTTCACATGGTGACAGTAGTCATAATGAGCCCCTGATTTTTGAGCAAGGTTTCTGCCTTGATTTAAAACAATGCTTGTCAATCTTTATGTGGTTGCCAACTCATTTGGCTGGCCACAGAAAGAGCGCAACCCCCTGGAGGTGCAGGCCAATGATGTGTTCACGGAAAGCCCAGCAAGGTCACAACCCTAAACATGGTTTTGCAACCCCTTCTGGGGTCACAACCCACAGTTCGGGAAGCCCCGATTTAAAACACTCCTTTGTTAATGTATGCCATGCACAGTGTATAGTATAGCATCACTTATCACTCGCTTTTTTCCTGAGTTCTAATATAGTTTACTGGTGCTTCAAACATTGGAAAAAGGTTTGCTCTGGTTGATTAATGATGTTTCCCTGCTGTTTCTTATGCACATAAGAACCTGTTAGGTGAAATACAGAGGTTGGGTTTTAAATCATACTTCTTCCTATGAAATAATGAATGATTTAGTACTGGAACTTCATAGCCAACTCAAGTGCTTTTCTGAGGGTGTACAGTGCTATTTTATTGTACTACCATTAAGAGTTTGTAAAAAAAAAAAAAAAAAAAAATTATAAGTTTATAAGATTTTTTTAACTACTTATTTATAATATACATCCTCAGAGAACCACACCTACCTTTAGTCTCATACAAAGATGTTGCTATCACCCTAAAACACTGCTTATGAGTAATAGGTGTTCTGTGAACATAGCAGTTTACTGCTCACATTTGGGTTATAAAACAGCATAACATGGGTGGGCCACACCCCTATCTTGCCCTCCCCCACAACCAATTTTGGAGACAGGCTTATCCTGTCAGGAACAGCAGCATAGGCCAGTAAGAGGCGAACTGGTGGTAATATCAATGTTCACAATGCCTGGGTCCACCCATATTAACCTAAGGGCCCCTCCACCACAAAAAAATCAAATCAGTCTTGGCTATGCCATTGGGATCATGCAACTATACTTGGCAACAGATTTCTTCAGATTTTCTGGAAAAGTGTAAAAAGTCTTTCCTTGTCTACTTGATAGAAATCAAACAAAATTAAAACATGGAAAAGAAAATAAGATGATACCTTTTTTTATTGGACATAACTTAATACATTTCTTGATTAGCTTTCGAAGGTTGCCCTTCTTTGTCAGCTAATCAAGAAATGTATTAAGTTATGTCCAATAAAAAAGGTATCATCTTGTTTTCTTTTCCATGTTTTAATTTTGTTTGATTTCTATTGATTACCTTTAAGAGTGGACTAACATGGCTACCACACCTCTCTACTTGTCTACTTGGTAATTCCTGTGTTGCCATAGCTCCCCTCAGTTCTATTATTTATCTTTGAATGGTAGCAGAACAATTCCAAGGAAGAGGGGAGATGTTTTGTGTGACCAGTGAACAGCATTCTTCAGAAATCACCTGTAAGCCACTTTGGTTTCTCTGAAGACACCTTCATTAAATCACATACATGGGACATCCTAGCTAAGGGATATCAAACAAAACAGGGAACCAGAAACACCACTAATAGATAGGATTTTTGTTGTTAAAAATCCTTTTCTTATTTTGTGATTTCTTACTTTTTTTTAAGCCTCATTTTTAGTGCAAGAACTCAACACTGATCAACCACAGAACAAAAATTGAAAAATCTCGTTAAAATCCATTAACATTGTTCTTGTTGTTTCCTTCAAGGGATAGGGAGAACAGATAGCCCAAATCTTTGGATAGCCTTTGCGGAGGCTATGTCTGGATAGCAATAGGATGTGAATAAATAAACTTATACATCTCCTTAAGGGAGGTAGTTCTTAAGTGGGAAACTGACATCAATGTGGTCCTATCATCATATGAGCCCTAACATCTTCTCTAGGATGATGCAATTTCCTATCAAATCAGAAATGGTACATATTGTCATTATACTCCGTTATTAGGGTCAAAAGAATAATAATAATAAAAAGACTAGGTGGACTTTCTATGATCTTGTTGTCTGTTCCAGGTAAAAGGTGACGGCTGTCTTGCAATTCAAAAAATTGAGTCTTTTCATCCTTGTGGAGATATGGCTTAATGATTAATATTGGGTGGAGAACTGACTAAGGATATATGACACCACCATAGTCAGGAACTTGAGATGTGCACAAAGTATTACCCTATTGTGATGAAATCTAAGGTTGATAAGTGACTAGGACCTGGAACTTACACTGCAATTTTCCAACTAAGGTTCTTGAGCTCAATGAAGTTTGAGGCTCAAACTGGGATTCCATCACCTGTATGAGAATCACTACAAAAAAGCTTCATGAGTTTAGAAAGGGGGTCTCCTTCCTGTATGATCTTGAGCACCAACTACACTTTTGTAAGCCTTAGTACAATTAGTTTTTAGTCCAGGCTTTGACACATGTAGAAGATATTCAAGCAGTTTGTGTGGGGTTAAGAGAAGAGAGCTAGATTGTACCCCATACTAGATGATAAACGTCCTTCATTTAAATATCAGACTTCATGGAATATTTCTTTCTAAAAGAGAGAAGGATTTTAGACTCCTTTTGGAGAAAATGAGAATTGCATTATGTTTTTACATCCAGCACATAAATGCCAGACATTAAATAATGGGGTGGAGCAACAGTTTCTGGATCTGTGTGACTACAGCTGGGTAAGTTTCCAACTTGACTGGCTTTCTCAGAGTCAATTAAACCCGCCATGGTCAGAAAGCTGTGATGGATATCATAGTTCATTGCTCACACCTATGTTATGCTAAAGTTTTGGCTATCAGAAGTACGGGATAATATATATACAGAAGACGTGCTTCCCAGTAAAGGGAGACACAATTCACTACTAGCCTGCCTTCTGATCTCTTCCTAGTGCAGAAGATTTGCACCTATCCTGTGCTGTTTCAAGTATGTCCGATTCAGATTCTCTAGGACATATCCTGAGCCAAGCATCACTTTCAGTGGGTCTAGATGTTGATGGAGTGCAATTTCATGATATTATCTGTTCCTGATGGGTATGTGGTTCTTAGTGCCATCTCATAAAATATGTACCAGTTCTACAACTTTATGGTCTCTCAACAAAGAAGGATAAAGCCAGCAAAAAAATCTGTTGGACCGCTAGATGACTGAGGGGTAAAAGTGGCACTCAGGGAACACAAGGCCATAGCAGAAAGATTAAATGAATTCTTTGCTTCGGTCTTCACCAACAAAGATGTGGGAGATATATCAATAAAGCATATCAATTATAAATATCCTCTTCCAAGTCTGAATTCTCTAAAGTGATTATACTACCGCTCATAAATTGTTGCAGATCAAATGGAGGAAAAGCCTCAACAGACTTCTCTGTCTTAGGCTCAAAGGCCTTCAACTGTATGGAGCACTTGCTGTCAGCATCGGCACAAAAACCTCCATAGGTCTTTACAGTCTTTTAAATATTTAATCTTTTAACTTTTAATTATTGCACAATACAGAAACCTTTGCAGTGGAACAGTCTCTCTTCCTTCCCACGGCCGACAATGGCCAAGGTTTGAAATCCTTCTTCAGGGTCCGTGGTCCGTGCAACTGTTTCACTATTGTATGATCTGCAACAGTTTATGCGCGGTAGTATAATCACTTTAGAGAATTCAGGTGTGGAAAAGGATATTTGTAATTGATATGCTTTAGGAGTACCTGTATCCTCTATGGCTCCGTGATCTGATTATAGGAGATTTACCAATACCAGAAATTGTATTCAATGATAAACTGAAATAAATCTCTCTGTAAGCCTGGAATATGTAATGGGGCAATTCGACAAATTAAAAGAGTAGGAAATCACCTGGACCAGATGGTATCCATCCCAGAGTACTGGCAGAATTGAAAAATGAACTTGCAGAGCTATTGTTAGCAATATTACTACTACTACTACTACTATTTAGCATTTCTATAGCGCTACAAGGTGTACGCAGTGCTGCACAAACATAGAAGACAGTCCCTGCTCAAAGAGCTTACTTTTATTTTTTTTATTTTTATTACATTTGTACCCCGCATTTTCCCACTCATGGCAGGCTCAATGCGGTAGGCAATGGAAGGTTAAGTGACTTGCCCAGAGTCACAAGGAGCTGCCTGTGCTGGGAATCGAACTCAGTTCCTCATAACCAAAGTCCAACACCCTAACCACTAGGCCACTCCTTCACTCCACAATCTAATATGTAATTTATCTTTAAAATCAAGCATGATACCAGAAAATTAAAAATTGGCATTACATTGGCAACCCTCCAAAAAGGGTTCCAGAGGTGATCTGGGAAATTATAGACTAGTGAGCCTGATGTTGGTGCTGGGCAAAATGGTAGGGATTATCATGAAGAACAAAATTACAGAGCATAAGCATGGATTAATGAGACAAAGTCAACATGTATTTAGTCAAGGGAAATCTTACCTCACCAATCTACTACACTTCTTTGAAGGGGTGAATAAACATGTAGATAAAGGTGAGACAGTTGATATTGAGTATCTGGATCTTCAAAAGGCATTTGACAAAGTACCTCATGAAGAAATTAGAGTCAAGGGATAGGAGGTAACGTTCTATTGTGGATTAAAACCTGGTTTAAAGACAGAATACAGAGAGTAGGGTTAAGTGGTCAGTATTCTCAATTGAGAAGGGTAGATAGTGGGATTCCCAGGAGTCTGTGCAGAGACAGCTAGTTTTAAACATATTTATAAATGATCTAGAGATAGGAATAACTAGTCAGGTAATTAAGTTTGCTGATGCCACAAAATTAATCAAAGTTGTTAAGAGGATTGTGAAAAATTGCAAGAGGACAAGATTGGGAGACTGGGCATCCAAATGGCAGATTATGTTTAATGTGAGCAAGTGCAAAGTGATGCATATGGGAAAGAGGAACCCAAACTATAGCAACATGATGCAAGTTTCACATTAGGAGTCAACACCCATGAAAAGGATCTAGGTGTCACTGTTGATATGTTGAAACCTTCTGCTCAGTGTGCAGCAGCGGCTAATAAAGCAAACAGAATATCAGGTATTATTAGGAGAGGAATAGAAAACAAAAATGAGAAAGTTATAACGCCTTTGTATTGCACCATGGTGCAACCGCACCTCAAATACTGTGTAAAATTCTGGTCACAGCATCTCAAAAAAAAAAAAAAAAAGACACAGAGAAGGGCGACAAAAATGATAAAGGGGATGGGATGACTCTATGAAAAGGCTAAAGCAGCTAGGGCTCTTCAGCCTGAAGAAGAGATGGCTGAGGGGAGATATAATAAAGGTCTATAAAATTCGGAGTGGAGTGGAACAGGTAAATGTGAATTTCTTGTTTACACTTTCCAAAAATACTAGGCCTAGAGGACATGCAATGAAGTTATTAAGTAGTAAATTTAAAACAAATTGGAGAAAATATTTCTTCACGCAATGTGTAATTAAACCCCGGAATTTGCTGCCAGAGAATGTGGTAAAAACAGTTAGCTTAGCAGGGTTTAAAAAAGGTTTGGATGATTTCCTAAAAGTCCATAAGCCAATATTAAGATGGAATTGGGAAAATCCACTGCTTATTTCTAGGATAAGCAGAATAAAATCTGTTTTACTGTTGTGGGATTGTGCCAGGTACTTATGACCTGGATTGGAAACTGCTGGAAACAGGATACTGGGCTTGATGGACCTTTGGTCTGTCCGAGTATGGAAATGCTTATGTTTTTATTCTCTGTTCCATCAGAATACTACTAGCTGGCCACCTGTTTGGACTCGAGGGTCCAAGGCCCTGGGAGTGCAATCTTTGTAGGTGAATTCTTCAACCCAGATTACAGCTATCTACAGTTCAGAACATTTGGTATAAAGGGATTTGGAAGGGTACATACTAGGTAAAAGTGGAATTGGAGAGCTAAGAGGGACAGGGAGTCTGAACTCCTCTGTGACAGAAATACTCACTCAGCAATCTCTCTGTGTTGGTGATGAAATGCTCAGTGATAGGACCTTGATACAATTGGCATGCAAGACAAACACTGACAATACCCCTGTCCAAGTCTGCCTTTAAGAATATGAATAAAAACACCAGCATAAACTTCATAAAGGAGCAGAAAGGTTAGAGTATTGGGCTAAGAACTAGCAAAGACAGATTCAATGCCACTCCTTGTGATCTTGGGCAAGTCACCCAACCCTCCATTGCTTTAAGCCTTCCATAAACAGGAAAATATCTATTATATCTGAATGCAACTCACCTTGAGCTACTGGGAAAGGCATGAGCTTGAATCCCTAATACAGATGTTATTTGAATGCTCCAGAATGGACCACTAAAGGATGGCAAAGTTTACCTCCAGATGCAAATATTTTGGATGGGGCCATACCTCCCTGCTATTGAAGTCATGAATTAAAGCAACATGCCAAAGATTGAAATCTCTGCTTGAGGCTCTTCATTCAAGCAATCCAGGCCAGTGAGATAGCAGGTAAATACTCCTACAACTTGACTCAAACAAATGTAAACAAAGGTAATAGATTTCTCTAGATTCCTAGTCTTATTCTTGGACTGGGGGTTGAAGATGTAGAGGACTCTTCCAGCACAGCCTAGTCACCAGGGATCAGTTCAAGCAGCTGGTAAGCAAATCATGGACCGCTTTGAGTGACATCTTCATGCAGACGTCATGGAGGCATCATGACCTTGTCCCAAATACTTATAACAAACTATGAACATCACAAAATATACCTCTTTTTGAAAATGGAGCAGAATTTGACATTGCTTGCCTGATTCTTAGTGATGATGATAAGTCAATGAAATGAAATCAAATGAAGAATGTTCTTTTTCACAAAAGAAGTCCGAAGAGAAGAAAACTTCTGACCAAGTGGTTGCTGGTGCAGCCATTGTAAAGGAGAACCCCCCCCCCCCCCCAACATAGGTCATGTCAGCAGAATGAGAAAGTTGTGCTAAAAAATCTTAATTTCACTGCTGGCAAAAAGCCTGAAGAGGGAACAAAATCCCACATTTTCAGCTCTAAGGGGCCAAAGAAGGGAAACACACATCTGATGGTCCTGGTGCTCAGGACACACTGAGAAAGTCATGGGGTCGTGGTAGCTCAAAAATGATCATGCATAAGCAATGGAAAGTATTTATATCTTTTCAGAAAGTTTTAGAATAATTTATCCATTTAGCAGAGGGCAGTCACATAATGCATGTTTTACTACATTGGACTGTCTTCTCAATGACTTCTACATATTCCACATATTCACAAGCTGTAATTATATACAAGAGGTAAATGAATAAGCAAACTTCTTTTGTAATCATTAAAAAATTGCTTCAGTGCCCCTAAAAATATCAAAATCATCTCAAAGGAAGCACGCATGCATGAGTGCCTTCCCGCCTGCCGTACGAGTGCAGTTACCACAGTTAAATACTATAGCTTAAAAAAGAAAAAATAGGAGACAACTCCAAGGGGAGGTGGGAGAGTTTGTGAGAAGATAAGGCCTGCTGTCCTCGAAGAATACCTGCTACAGGTAAGTATCTTCATTTTCTCTGAGAACAAGCAGGCCATAATGCTCAGAATTGGTGTATACTTAGCATCCAGGATCACCGAAAACAACAAACATTAGTTAACTGGGCCTCGCAATGGTGAGGACAGAACTGAGATTAACCTGAAACTATATACAAACTGAGTGAGAGTGTAGCTTGAAACAGATTAAAATGGGACTGGGGGGGGGGGGTGGAATTGGATTCTAAACCCCCAAAAGATTTTGCAACACTATCTGCCCGAACCGACTGTTGTGTCGGGTATCCTGCTCAAGGCAGTAATGAGATGTGAATGTGCAGACTGAAGACCATGTCTGAGCCTTGCAAATTTCTTTAATGGAGGCTGACCGCAAGTGGGCTACCGACGCAGCCATGGCTCTGACATTGTGATCCTTGACATGACCCTCTAGTCAGCCCAGCATGGGCGTAACTGAAAGAAATGCAATCTGCCAGCTAATTAGAGATTGTGCGTTTCCTGATGGCACCCCCATCCTATGGGATCAAAAGAAATAAAAAGTTGGGCGGTCTGTTGGGCCTAGTCTTCTCCACGTAATAGGCCAATAATCACTTGCAGTCCTATGTGTGCAAGCTGCTTTCGCCAGGATGGGCATGAGGTTGGGGAAAGAATGTTGGCAAGACAACTGACTGGTTCTGATGGAACTCCCAACACAACCTTTCGCAGGAACTTAGGGTGCATGTGGAGGACTACTCTGTTGTGATGAAACTTCGTATAATGCGCATCCACCACTAGGGCCTGAAACTCACTGGCTCTACGAGCTGAAGTAACAGCCACCGAAAATATGACCTTCCAGGTCAAGTAATTCAGATGGCAGGAATTCAGTGGCTCGAAAGGAGTTCTCATTAGCTTTGTGAGAATGACGTTGAGGTCCCATGACACAGGTGGAGACTGTGACAAGGGGGCTTTGACAAGGCAAACCTCTCATGATGCGAACTATAGGCTGTCCAGAGATGGGCTTACCCTCTACACGTTGATAAGCAGTAATTTTACTGAGGTGAACCCTTATAGAGTTGGTCTTGAGACCAGCCTCGGATAGGTGTAGAAGGTATTGAAGCAGGGTCTGTGTAGGGCAGGAAACAGGATCTAAGGCCTTGTCCTGACAACAGACGGCAAACCTCCTCCATTTAAAAGAGTAACGCCTCTTAGTGGAATCTTTCCTGAAAGCCTCCTTCTCTACAAAAAGGTTATCCCCCCGGAATGGGGCATCCGCCAAACTCTGTTGAACTGCCTGCTCCAAGTTAGAAACATGTAGCCATGAGAGTATGTGCATTGCTATACTCTGGGAAGAGACCTGGATGCCATGTCAAAAGTGTCACAGGCGCTCTGGCCAAGAACTTACAACATGCCTTTTGCTGCTTACACAATTAGTGTACCGACTCGACCTGCTATGGTGGAAGAGAGTCAGCCAAGTCCAGCAGCTTGCACACCGAGTCCTGCAAGTACACACTTGTGAGAAGCTGGTAAGACTATATACGGGACATGAGAATAGCAGACTGGAACATCTTCCTACCAAAAGGGTCTAAGGTCCTAGCTTCTCTGACTGGGGACACTGAAGCACAGTTTCTAGAACTCCTGGCTCTTTTGAGGGCGGACTTCACCACCATGGAATGATGAGGCAACTGGGGTTTATCAAATTCAGGTGTGCTGTGGATCCAGTACATTGTGTCAATTTTCTCGTGGGAAGAGGAAAAAGGGGACCTGAACATGGGAACAGTGAAAAAAAACACACACAAAAAAAAAGATGCTGAAAGGCATGAAAATCTCTTACATACTGGAGCACGAAGAAATGGAAGAAAAGCAGCCTATCTTCACCGCAGTAGAAAAAGAACTGAGGTATTATGCGCTCTCACGGTGGGTGGGAAGGCACTCGTGCATGCGAAGTGGAGTGTGTCTCGCGCTCAAAGCTCTTGTAAAGCTCATCATTGCGTTACCCAGTTGTGAGAATTATGGCCTACTTGTCCTCAGAGAAACTGAAATTACTTACCTGTAATTATTTATTTTAAAATAACAGCAGCTCCATATTTACACACATGGAACTCAGTATCTACCTCTTAGCTCATAAGAGTTGAAAAGCTTAAAGTACATGAAGAAAACCTGTATAAACCTGACTAATAAAGGCTGAATAAAAATCTGGTTCCCTTTCACAAACTGGTGATAAGCACTACTACACTCAGTGAACACTGAAGAAACTGGACCAGATACTGAAAACTATTTAACCAGCCCTAGAGCCCAGCTGAATATCTGCTATGACTGCCATGGTATTCTCTGGTTAGTGGCAGGTTGGTCTGGAGGTGGACCTGAAGTTATTCAGGCACTGCCAACTGTCTATGCCAGTGCCTGGTTAACTATACAGGCAATTAGGACCATAGAAATAGGTGTTCTAGTTATCTGGGTGCTAGCACTGAATAATCGGGCATGCAAATAACTTCCAGTGGCTGGGAAAGACCAGGATGTTCAATGATGGTGCTTGGAATAGGCTCGACATTCAGCCCATGGTGGTCAGCGCCTTAAAAGTTTCTGATCAGCACCAGTTGAATATTGGGACTGAATATGCTTTTTTTTTTTTTTTAAACAGACTTGATTGAGAGGTGTATAAGGAATTCAACAATTCGTATGGAATAAGGAAAATATTTTCCTCACACCTGATGCCAGAACTCCTACATTTAAGCCCCTATGCCTACTGGAGAGAGTCTTCTCTAGAAAAAAAAAAAAGGATCAAAATCACCAGCTCAAGTACACATGAACAATAATTTTTTAAACTCTGCAATGAAATTGTAGTGTCTAACAATTGTCCTCCTCAAAACAGTTGGGTATGAAACGTCATTTTAAAAGGAAACTCTCCACAGACTTTTCTTTTAAAAGTCAGATAGCTGACTAGTGCCACAGGATCTCTTACCTGCATACTTTGAATGTGCAAAGTATGTAGTGGGATAAGCCAGGGTGCAGAAACTGCAAAATGAAATCCTTGTATCTACATTTGCTATCCTGCCCTGGTCTAATCTCTTTTGCCTGTGGAAAATCTATGCTAAGTAATGCAGAGTTTCCCTTGTGGGGAATGTGGGTAATCCTCAAAGGCATTCTCTATGAGTAAATAGATATTTACCCATAGAGAAGATCTCTCAAAGTTTCCTGGACAAAACCACAAAATAATGTCTCTTGATTCTGAACAACTATATTTTACAGAGATCTTATCCTGACAGTTTCTAAATTGGATTTCTCCCACATAAGAGGAAGTTACCTCCGTCACGGCAAATATACAATTTAAGGATCACAGACTTTCCATATCTTCTGAGTATTAACCAAATCTTAGCTATGAGAGGCAAAGAAATAAATGGACATAGCAGTGCTTTTCCTCAAGGAAGGGAGAAGCTACCTATTGCTAGATTGCCTTGTGATCTTTTTCTGTTTCTTAACTCCCTATCCCACCTTTCCCTATGAGACTGTCATTAGAATGCTTTTATGTTCCACTTACATATTCTGATGCTATCTTTTGCATATTTCTGACCTGAAGAAAGTAGCATGGTTTTTGAAAGCTAGTCAAAAAATGTATTGTTAGCCCAATAAAAAGGTATAATTTTACCTTTTTTGTTTTATTTCTATTTATTTCCTGAAGCAGAAAACTGATACTTTCCTGTTATTTCCCGTCATAAACAAATCCAGGTCAAATAAGTGCCTCTTGAGAAAGCAAAGTTACTCACCAGGACAGCAGGCCAAGTATTCTCACAATTTGCGGGTGATGTCATACGATGGAACCCGGTGTAGACGCTAACTAGCAAAATGAAGAATTTTCCAGTAGCATCCCACCATGCATGCACTGGTGCCTTGTCAACCAACGCACGAGCACAGGTCCTTCAGTCCCACTGATTAGCTAGAGAAGACAACTCCAAGGGGAGGTGAGCGGGTATGTGTGAATATTTGGTCTGCTGTCCTTGGAGAGAACCCACTACAGATGGGTAACTTTGCTTTCTCCGAGGACAAGCAGGCCGTCGTACTCACAACTGGGAATTCCCAGCTACCAGGCTTACTGAAAACAACAATGCTAATACAAACAGGGACTTGAAACGTTAAGACCTGTTATTTAACCAACCTGAAACAATTTGTGTACTGGTTGTGGAAGTGCAGCTTGGAACAGAAGAAAACTGGGTCTAGGGGGTGGAGTTGGATTCTAGACACCAAACAAATTCTGAAGGACTTCTTGTCTGAACCGGCTGTCTCATTGGGTAGCCTGCTCAAGGCAATAATGAAATATCAATGTGTGGACTGATGAACAACAGCTTGCAAATCTCCTCTCTGGAGGCTGAACTCAAGTGGGCTACCAATGTAGCCATGGCT
This sequence comes from Microcaecilia unicolor, assembly GCF_901765095.1. NCBI lineage: Eukaryota > Metazoa > Chordata > Amphibia > Gymnophiona > Siphonopidae > Microcaecilia > Microcaecilia unicolor. The sequence continues at coordinate 51,032,289 of NC_044042.1, forward strand.
CTGACAAAATGAGCCTTGATATGCCCCTCGAGTCAGTCCAGCCTGGGCATAAGAAAAGGAGCTGCAATCTGCAAACTAATTGAAAATTGTGCATTTGCCAATGGCTCCCCCATCCTGTTTGGGTCAAAAGAAACAAAAAGCTGGGTGGACTATCTATGGGCTTTAGTCCACTCCAGATAGAAGGCTAAGGCTTGCTTGCAATCCAAGGTATGCAGTACACTTTTGCAAGGACAGGCACGTGGTTTTGAGAAAAAAATGTTGGTAGAACGACTGACTGATTAAGATGGAACTCTGACACTATCTTAGGAAGGAACAGGGTGTATGCAGAGAAATACTCTATTGTGGTGAAACTTGATCCCATGACACAGCTGGAAGTCTGATTGGGGATTTTGTCAATAACAAACCTCATATGACTCGAACAACTAGAGGCTGTACAAAGGTGGCCTTAACTCGCACACAGACCTATCTTGCACAAATTTGCTAGTCTCTCATAAATTAGTACTAAATAAAGAAAAAACAGTGGTGTGTTGGTTTCCTGGAGGTCCATCTGTTCCAACTATCTCCTTCAGCCTTTTTGACACCCCAATCTGCCTGGTTGAATCTTTTAGATATATTGGTGTTATCCTGGATTCCCAACTAACATTTTCCCCACAAATCTCTGCCCTCTACAAAACCAGTTTTTTCTTTCTTTGTCAACTATGGTCTGTCCGAAGATACTTCAAACAAGAAAACTTTCTATTCCCTTGTCCTGTCTTTTTTAATTTTGCGGCTCGACTACTGTAACATAATTTACTTGGGTTGTTCCCGTACAAATGTAAAAAGCCTACAATTGATGCAAAACACAGCTAGTAAACATATTCATCACACATATAAATTTGACCATGTTTCCCCTCTGTTTCAAGATCTTCATTGGCTTCCTGTGGAAAAACACATTCTTTTCAAACTACTTACACTTACATTCAAAGCACACAGGATTGGTTTACCTGATTATTTATCCACTCTTACCATTTCATATTCCCCTGTGTGATTGTTACGTTCCATTAATGATCATCGTTTAGTTCTTCCGAATCCAAAACAAGCTCAGTTAGAATCTACCTTACATCTTGCTTTCTATTTTCAGGCACCTTTTTGCTGGAATTCCCTTCCACTCTTTATCCGCTTGGAATCATCTTTCCAAAAGTTTAAAAAAGCCCTAAAAACCTGGTTATTCGAGCAAGCATTCAAGTTAACTTAGTAATTAAAGGGTTATGAGTGTGTTTTATCATCGCCACTATTTGTTTCCCTTTTCCCCATGCAAACTCCCAGCTTTCCATATCCTCCCAGAATACCCCTTTGCCTTCTTGTTTTTACTGGGTTGTTGTCCTATTGTTGGATGTTAGACTTCTGTCTTATCCACACATTGTAGTACCTTTTCAACTTTCTTATTTTGATGTTATTTTAGATTGTAAATTGCCCTGCTCTGCAAGTCAGCTTGGGCAGTTAATGATAATAATAATAATCATCATAATAATAAAGTGATGATGAGCACTAATTGGACTGAGATGAGAGTTGGTTTTCAAACCATACTCAGAAGAGGTGCCTGAGGCATTCAAGCAGTTTTTGTGTAGGACAAATGAAGGGATCTAAGTCCTTGCTCTCAAACCAGACAGCAAATCATCTCCACTTAAATGAGTAACACTGATAAGGGTCTTTCCTGGAAGCCAGCAAGATCAAGATATGGGAGATACCCTCCAGCAAATCTAAGGTTTCAAATTCTATGCTCCCAACATCAAAGGTGTGATAGCCAGGGATTGGAGATTGGGAAATAGAAGAGATATCTCACCCTGCGTGATGAGGGTTGGAAAACAGTCCATGGATCTTCGTCGGAGAAGTCCAGAAGAAGAGGGAACCAGATCTGCCTCAGCTAGTAAGGTGCAATTAGGATCATAGTTCCATGGTCTTGCTTGAGTTTCAGCAAATTCTTCTCTAAGAGAAGTACTGGAGGATAAAGATATAGAAGACCCTTCCCCCAATGTAAGAGAAAGGCACCTGATGTTAGTCTGCTGTGCGATCTAAGCCTGGAGCAGAACTGAGGGACCTTGTTGTTCAGATGAGTGGCACAAAGATCCACCAAAGGGATGCCCTACTCTCAGAAGATCTTGTGGGCTATGCCCATATTGAGAGACCACTCATGTGGTTGCAAAACCCTGCTCAGTTTGTCCACCATGTAGCTCGAAGGTCCATCCTGTGAAGAAGAGTCCACTTCTACATCCCACTGCTTCTTGACAAAGGGGTAGGATCCTGTACCCCCTGTTTATTTACATAAAAAATGCAACCTGGTTGTCCGTTTTGATGAGAATTTGGTTTTGCAGCCGACCTCTGAAAGCATTTAGAGCATTCCAAATGGCCCTGAGCTTCAGAAGATTGATATGGAGATCTGTTTCCTTAGCAGACCAAGTCCTTTGGTTGTGAAGCCTATCTACATGAGCTCCTCTTCCTAGGTTGGATGCATACGTTGTGAGCACCTTCTAAGGTGGAATTTGGAATAGTAGCCTCAGTGTCAAATTCTTACTAATCATCCACCAGAAAAGGGCTCTGGATGACATCCACTAGGTTCCCAGCCGCTTGAGAACACTGGGAAGGTAGGGTCCATTGGGCTTCTCTCAAGTGGAAATGTTCCATGGGAGTGACATGCACTGTTGAGGCCATGTGGCCCATCAATCATAACATTTGCCGAGCTGTGAACTGCTTACTGCTTCTGACTTGTGAGGTAAGCGTTGATATACTCATATCAACCCTCTCCTCAAGTCACTTCACTGGCTTCTGATCAGATACCGCATACAGTTCAAGCTTCTCCTAACCTACAAATGCACTCAATCTGCAGCCCCTCCTTACCTCTCTCTACCCTCATCTCCCGTCCCTACCCGTAACCTCCATTCTCAAGACAAATCCCTCCTTTTAGTACCCTTCTCCACCACCGCCGCCAACTCCAGGCTCTGCCCTTTCTGCCTCGACTCACCCCATGCTTGGAACGAACTCCCTGAGCCCATACGCCAGGCCTCCTCCCTGCCCATCTTCAAATCATTGCTCAAAGCCCACCTCTTCAATGTCGCCTTCCGCACAAAAACCACTACACCTCTACTCAGGAAATCTAGACTACCCCAACTTGACATTTCGTCCTTTAGATTGTAAGCTCCTTTGAGCAGGGACCATCCTTCTTTGTTAATTTGTACAGCGCTGTGTAACCCTAGTAGCGCTCTAGAAATGTTAAGTAGTAGTAGGGATAAGCGTTGATAAGGTCTCTGCTCTCACTTGTGGAAAAGCCAGAGCCTGTGTAACCACTTCTTAGGTGCAATCTGAACTGAGAGGGTAGATTCCCAGTTCTTCATCGGTGCATCTTTAAGGACAGGGTGCAATGGTGCAGTGACCCCTTCCTCAGGAGGAGACTCGTAGTCCAGGACAAGCAACATCTCTACCCTGGGCTCTTCGTTTCTAACTTAAATGGGATGGCAGAAGCCATCTCCCTGATAAAACCAGTGAAAGAGAGACACTCAGGTGAGGAGGGATCAAGAGGTATTCCTCTGTGAATTAGTATGGGTCTTCCTCTGAATCCCATGAGCAGTCCCATTCAGAATTTTCACTGTACTCAGACTGTACTGAATGAGTCTGTGCCTTCCTTGACTCAGTGGATCTATGTCCAAATCCCAAATAGAACTAAGGTGTAGCCCTACTCTCTGACTCTAGGAAAGTTTCCTCCCCCAATGTCGAGAGTGGTATTGTATGCTTCAAGGTTGACATCCTTTGAGGATCTCTGAATTGGCATGGAAGAAGCCTCAGGAAGAATCTGGGGCTGATTCGCAGTTGGCGCAAGTGCCATCAATGCCTGACTGGTTTGCAACTGCAGCATCTATGCCAGCTCCTCCTTGAGCTTGGCTCACAACTGCTCATTGGAGGAAGACATCAGCAAAGGGGTGTGTGTGTGTGGGAGGTGGGGGGCTGGAAGAGAGACAGCCTGAGGAAGTGTCGGACCAGTAGCGGGGACCTGGCTTCTGAGAGACATGTGCACTAGCACCTCTTTCAATGAGGGAGAGCACTCCTCCTGGTGGCGGCGCTAATTGTGTACCAGCAATAACAATGCCACGATGCTCCTGACAACATGCATCGAGGAGGACTGATACTTATATTTCTTGGGATTCTCTCGTCAGGTCCTTTGGCGCTGACGAGGAAGATGTCGAACCCATACGTGTCCTTGGTGTCAGGTCTGATGCCGACTGGTCCCAGGCCCTACTCTCAGCATCCAATGTTGAGAGAGGTGGAGACCTCCTTGGTCAATGCTTCCAGTGCCAACGTCGATGTATCACCCTTCAAGGAGCCAAAATGCTTCTTCTGTTGCACGCTACGTGTCCTCAACTGTTAGGTCCAAGGCACCTGATGCAACAGTTATATGGGTCTGTCAGGGAAATCACCCGATTACATTGGGTACACCTTCTGAAGCCACTGGGGGGGGGGGGGGGGGGGGGGGGGGGGGAGGTCTTCTTGGACATCAAGAAAAGAATTGTCTCCAAATTAAACTCCTCAATTTTGAACCAAAAAAAAGGGCAACGTTCAAACTGAGGATGGACCTCCGGCCTAAACAGGTTCAACAATACGTGAAAAATAAAATAAATTTTAAGGGCAAAATTAAAGAGAAACTGAAGAAAAAGGAAAAATAAAGGAAAAACTATCTGAATGAAAAAAAAAACCCAACAAAAAAACCTCTGCATGGGAAGGCACTATCAGAAAGCACAATGAGGCATCCTTCCTGCTTTGCAGAAAAATCAAGACTGAAGGACCCACGTTTGTGCAACAAGGCACCAATGCATGTGCGGTGGGACGCTACTAGAAAGTTCTTAATCTTGCTAGTCAGTGCCTGCACCAGGCTCTGTCGGATGACATCACCCAGCTAGCTGTGAGAACACGATAGCCTGCTTTCCTGATCCAGGGATTACCTGAAGGGGGAAATCACCATATCCCATCACAGTTTATCTAGTATAATATTTTCGTTTCCTGCTAGGTAGACAGCAACTGGGGTAAATAAGGATTGCTTAATTCATCATTCTGATGCTTCCCGACACAGCATGGCTCATTTTACCACGTAAGACAACCTGATTAGATGGCCTTTTTTCCTACCATCATGTATTAGAGTTCACAAGTTGCCCTGTTCCAGAAAGGAGACTTTTTCAGTCATTCCTGGTTTTGAACTTACAGTGTGGTATTTGCAGCCATCAGAATGGGGGTGCCAGAAATCCAGGATTGGCATATCTCCCCTGCTGGAACTGGGTAACCTGACAGTTTTGCATTTATGTTACTATGTAGCATAACACTATTTCTAGACATCTTGAGTGCTATTATGAATTCCTTAAAGAAACATCTCCATAAAGGTTCATATAACTGTTTTAACTTTAATAAGGTCTGCATGTTAACTCAAGTGTGACAGACTAGAATGGAAGAGTTTCTATGCCAGGAAGACAAATAACATGTGTGAATGTCTTGAAAGTAGCCCTGCAGCCCCTGGTGGCTTGCTGCAATGTCAATATCCTTTGGGTTTGCCTCATGTAAAGAAGTGTTGTGAGATTAACTTATACTGTGCTTGTCATCTGTTCTAGTTCATATGATTCTAGGCTCTTTGGATGGGGAAATGGATATTCACTCTAATCCTGCCTAGCACAATCCTAATAAATTCCAGCTGGAGTGGTAGGTGGAGACAGGACTTGGCAAAGCTGATTATAAATACTGGTGATACCAATTCATATGTGAGGATCTACAATCTTTTTGTTCTTAAAAGGTGCTCTTCAGCAGTTCAAAAGTATAAATAATGTACAAGGAGGAAGCACTCTGCAGAGGAAAAGAAGTTCTAGAATAAGAGACTTAAAAAGAGGGTGGTAGACTCAAGCACTAAAAAATACTGAATGGGTGGAAAATGAATGGCATGACCTCCCAATGGAGATGATGGAGGCAACAATAAAAGCAGAATTTAAGAAACTACAGAACATACAGTTATAAAGAGACTAGAAAGTCACAGATACTCTGAGGTCTGCATTGCAAAAGGAAGCAAGCTAAGCAGTCTATATGGGCCTCATGGTCCTTTTTACAATCCCTGGGGCCCCTAAATAACCTTGCTTTCAAAAACAAAGGATGACCGATTAATTTGTATTTTCATTTACATTATTGGTTGGTGCTACATAAAGTAATATTACACTGGATTTCTCACAGACAAAAGAACAGATAACCTTAACTGGCAGACAGTGCATTTATTTATAATATTTCTAGAGAAAGGAGCTTCTTCCAAGGACCTTAATGAAAACTTAACAGCCATCCCCTTTTCCCCTTTTCTCAAAAATACCTTTGGATCCAATTGAAATAATTTCAGCTTCACTGATTGGGAACAAAATTATTGCGAAAATTCATACCGATATCAGTTTAGGGAAAAAAAAATCCTACATGGTAACAAAATATTAAGCTTTGAAAAAGCCAAAGCAATTTAAAAAAAAAGTGTTCAAAACTGTCATTTTACATCAGATCAAACCTAGTCTATTTAGATATTTTAAGTTTATGGAAGCAATAAAAACTGCTACACAGACATCATATCATCAGAGCTCTTTGATTATCAACTTCAGCATCAACCTAATTTCCACCACCTTATGGAAAATTTTTCTCTTGACTTTCTATTTTATATTGGGTTTTAGGGAATTGTCATAGTGGACATGACAAGATGGACAGTAATTACAGTAAGAATGTTCATTTCTGAGATAATTTTACCATGGCTACTTCTGAAAATACCACAGGTATACAACTGCAAAGGTACAGTATATTATGATGTGATAGCAGAGTTCTGTTTTAACTAATACTGTGACCAAAGTCTGCCTTTAAACAACCAACACCTACTATATTTATCCACAACGTACTGGGCAGACTGATAGAACAACAAAAGAAAGGAGGGTCTACTAGGGAAAATGGGAAAAAGTGAATTATGGATACGGACAATCACCACATAAAGCAAAAATTAAAACAGACTCAACATGGCCATACTTTGGCATTTTTTTTAATGCTACACAAGTAGCTGCAAGCTGCTGGCAAATACAAAGCAATACCTCTAAACACTAACACGCTCTGAGCATCTTGAGTAAAACCAGCACGCCTAATATTTAGAGGTGTTCTTTCAGTTGTGGTTAATTGTGGCTTGCAGTAGCATTTATTAAACAAGGCTTACCTTGCTTTTGTAGCTGGGTGAATAAGATTCTTTATGAATATCCTATGACTCCTGACACACAAAAAATATGCTTAAACATGGCCATATTGTTAGGTCTGTTTTTTGTGGTTATCAATACCCTTTATTGTTGTTATATTTTTTCCCCATTTTCCATGGCTTCCTTCACTCTTTTGAATTTTGCACATTGCTCTACCCTTTCATTTCCCCAGCTACATTATATATGTAGACAAATAGCTTTCCCTTTCCCCTATAATCAGGCAACAGAGTTACTAAACCAAATTATTAAATAATGAACCTTATTAAGAACACAGTAAGTATCTTTTTGAGTAGGTCCAGTATTTGTAACAAGTTTCAAACTAGTGCTTAGTGAATTTATACCATCAGTTTACAGCATTTCTAAATCATAATGGAAAGAACTTAAAACTATACAAGTTTTCAGCAAATTGCTTACTTGAATTGCACACACTAGCCACAACTCTAAGGACATCAGTGCATTGGTCTGGCAGTGCTTTTAAATATTTCAGAAGAGGGACATATTGGTTGTAGCGCCATTTTAGTAAACCATTTCATTGGAAAATTGGCTTTTACAAAATAATTTCTATTTCCTTCTATTCAAAGCACACTACAGTAATAGCTGCCAATGGCTCAACCTGTGCATTATGCAAAAAAGAGATTGTTATACAATGGATTCTGCTTCTGAAAATGTTTCATTAGCAATGTATTGTATTGCTGATGTTTCAGATTTCTACAATGTTTCTGATTAATAGGAATAACACTATGTAAAAATGGAAGAAGGGAATGAAAGCATGCAACTCTAAACCAAAAAAAGAGAGGGAAAAAAATCCACAGTCACAGGCCAGAACATTCTACACAAAGATTCTTTTCAAGAGAGCTCGATAGAATGGTTACATGGCTATGGCGCTGGTACTGGTGTTGGATAGTGTAACTGCAACCATAAATATTAAAGCAGATTAGGAAAGGCTCTTTAGCTCCTTCCTGCTGTAGCCCATTTAAAAGCCAACTCAGTATCCACAAAATAAGCTTGTCCTAAATCAACACTTTTAAAGAGGTTTTTCATGCTTTAAGGATATAAAACTAAACAGTTTCAAAATTTTAGGCCAAGTAAGGTTAAAACCAATAGTTGTTTTTTTAAACTTGTAATAGACAACACTGTGGTTTTTTCCTACTACCGCTGTTTCCCTGCCCACCAAATTATAAGATTACTTTAAGACTTTTAACAGGTCTCCAATCACAGTATGAGAACCAGTGATTGAAAAAAAAAAAAAAAAAAAAAAGCTTATTTCTCATCTGAGTTGTACCATCTTTTTGAGACAAGTCTGTTTTCATCTCACAGAGAGCCCTTTTTGTTGACTTAGAACTGTCTGCACTATACTTAACCTGTGACATGGCATTCCTTGTAGACCAATGATCAACATCTACTCGGAAAGCCTTCCAGTGTCATACTTCTGGGCACTTTCTCCTACACGTGTTCTTTGAAATGCATGGATAAAATTATGATTTCTTCTCTCCCTCTCAGAGCCTGCTGCGATGCAATATAGATTATTTAAAATATTCACTGGTATGGTAAAAAACGAGAAACGATTCTTGGTTTTTAGTCTGGAGTTTCTTATGAGGAACAAGTCTGTCACAGCTTCAATGATTTGTCTAGGGGAGATTGTTGTGCATTCTGGTCTTCAAAGGTTTATCCTCCCAAAAATCTAAATCTTTGAAAAAAATTAATGTTAAAGTTTTCTGTTCGATACATAGCTTCAAAACATTTTCTTAAAAAAAAAAAAAAGTCAACATTTCCTTTTTCTTTCCTTCCTCATTTATAAAAATTAAATTAAAATGTACAGGACCAAACACAGGCACTTTCCAAAGAGCCAAAAAAAAAAAAAAATTAAAAACAACCAAACTGCCATTATTCAAGAGCAATAGATAGCTCCGTTTTTGGGGTGTCATCTTTAGGGTTCTCCGAAATGGCACTAGGTTTTGGCTGCTCTGGCAATTCTTCTTCTTCTTCCTTTTCTACCAGCCCTCCCAGAGACACCAAGGGGAAAGTGTTTTCACAGTTCTGTGTTGAGGAGACTTGAGAAATGACGGGCATTTGGACAGAGGCATTGCTCTCAAAACTGTGCTCTGCTAGCTCATAGTGCCCAAGGGCCTCCTCCTGTTCCTGGTTTAAGTAATCCGGCACTAGGAAATCACTAGGAAGAAAAAGGGTAAAGGATGGGGAGAGGGAGAGATAGAGATTATAATTCAATACAGTAATAAAGGTATTAGGAATCACCACCAATATTCAGCAAATTTACAATCACATGGAGCTAGACAGTAATGGTTGAGGTTCTCTGTTTCTAGACACTCAACATGAATAGAGGAGTGAGTACCTAGTGATGAGAGCAGTAGAATAAGAAGCATGAAAACCCGAGTTCAAATCCTGCTTTTCCCACTAAAGCCACTTCAGCAAGTCAATTCACCCCTCACTGCTTCAAGTACAAGCCAAGCTCAGGAACCTATTTACTAAAAGTTTTATCCCATTTTGTGTCTGAGAAAAATACCTAATAAATAGACCTTAAGATTTAAGCTCTCCAAGATAGGGAAATATCTACTGTGCCTGAAATATAACTTGCTTTGAGCTAGAGTTTCAAAAAGAAAACTAATAAAAACCCCAAATCCCATACCAAGCATTTTGAATAAATACTGGCTGTAAATTAACCCTACCAGCAGCAGCAGAGATCAATTTTGTAAAGAATCTTTCTGGGAGAGAATTTTCTTTTGAAAACATATCTTACCAAAATATTTTAGTACAGGGAACTCAGTTTCTGATATCACTCTAGGGATTTTATGAGCACAGCAAGGTCAGAAGCCAAATTCATAATGTTTGTGACTTTTCTGTCAAAGGTCATATTAGATTTATAGTCTTTTTCCCTTCCTCTGCTGCTTAAGTTCCCTTTATGTCTGTCTTAAATATGCTTGAATTCTGTCATTACTTTTGACTCTTTTCAACTCTGGCAGAACTATGTTTCAACTGTCCATGACTGTATTGGTGAAAAAGTGTTTTCTCATATTCTTTTTGAGCCTCTCTTCCTTATACCTGAACTTCATTCACTATGAAATATGCGTCCCTTCCAGAATCCTATTAAATCTTGCTTGATATTTGTAAGTTTCTACCACAACTCTCCCTTTCATCTTCTTTCTTCTGCAGAATATACTTTTAGCTCATTCAATCCTTCTATATATGGCTTAAATGCAGGCCATAATGTACCATGCTGGTAGCATACCTTTATACCGTCTCTGCTGTATCATGCCCTTTGGTAGATTGTACTTTAGAGACTTGTACAGAGGCAATATTATTTCCCTCTATGTGTGATGCCCCTCTTTATACATTCCAAAATCAGCAAGTATGCACTTCTGGAATGAGGGAGCATAAGATGAAGGTAAAAGGGGACAGGCTCTGGAGTAATCTAAGGAAATACTTCTTTACAGAAAGGGTGGTGGATGCATGAACAGCCTCCTGGTGGGGACAAAGACTATCTGAATTCAAGAAAGTATGGGACAAGCACACAGGATCTCTAAGGGAGAGGAAGGGATAGTACATTATGGATGGACAGATAGGCCATTTGGTCTTTATTTGCTATAATATTCTATATTTCTATTAATAATAAAAAGCTAAGGTTCAATAGACAGCCTCCAACTTCAGCTGGGGCTCAGTTCAAGCCAACATTTAATCCTTATAGTGAGGGCTTCTGTGTAAGAGGCAGCCAAACCAGACAATTAGACAAAAGGATTCTGCTCGCACTGCTGTGAAAGCCTTAAATAGGAAAGGAAGTGAAACCACGCATATGAACAGATTTTCTAGTATTCAGCTTCATCAAAATACTCGGCTCCATTATGTTTTAGTCATTTTTGATAGGGCAATTGGTAGGATCATGGCGAATCTTTCCTCTGCCAACCAAGTTTCTAGCCAATGTAGCTTTAGTGGAATGTTATTGTACCTCCATGGCAAAAGTGTCTGTACTCACGTTAAAAAGTGTTTGAAAGGCATTTACATGCTGTAATTCTTATTTTACTAAAAATCACTATTTCTATTTTAGCAATTCTTCAAATGCTGGTCCTGTAATTTACTTTCTATTCCAAGCCTCAGACATTTTTGCAAAATACATGAGCTGCTTTACACTAACATAAGCAAATTAGCTGATACTGGGTATGTCACAAGTGAAATCACAGACTACATAAACCAACTGGAAGCCATGCAATCTGAGCTACCTTGTGATACTATTCTGATAATGACTGTCCCTAAAGGTATAGGAGAATTTCAAACATAGTAACTCAGCAGTAAAATTTATAATTGAGAAAGAGCTAGTACCACGTCTTGTTGTATGTAACAAAAAATAAAATTTGGTCTGAAATGCAGGAATTGGCTCAGTGGAACCTAGACTTCCTGAGATCTTCTCTGGTAGACTGTAACAAAAATCAAGATGGTGGTTAAGATTACAGCAACTGGAGCTTTCCCAGAGTTATGGAGGATGTTAATTTGGAGTTGTTTCTCCCCCAGAAAGGGTGTGCAGTTCTACAGTTAGGGAATTAGTTCCAACTTCTGTTCTCTTAGGGCAGGTACTTCAGTATAACTGCACCTGCATCAGTTATGGTAAAGTATTATTTTAATTCTAACCACTTTTCTAATCTAAATCATACATAAGCTCTACAAATAAGCCTGCTAAAAAATCTAAATAAACTAAACAACAATCGAGGTTTGATTACGGTTCCACTTTTCTTGCTGACCATTATAACAGATTTTTAAGGATAACTACTTTTGCTACTGTATATTATCCTATGAACCAAATTCCCTTGTGCAATCAAGGTAGGGATGAAGGAGCCAACACAAGCTATAAGTTTAGGTGTAGCCTGATAGCAATCTATAATATTTATTTATTATTACATTTGTATCCCGTGCTTTCCCACTCAAAGCAGGTTCAACACGGATGAAGTCTGGGTCAATGTTGTTATCATGGTAGTGCTTTCCGGGAGGGTAGGTATTCTAAGATCACACACTTTTTCTTAATAAAATATTTGGAACCAACCAGCTGGAATATATTTCTCACATTCTACTGCTCTCAGAACACAGCATTACTATTACAATTACCTTTTTGTTTAGATTTCTGGAAAATTAAACAACCTGTTTAGAAGAAATGCAGTGGTGGAACACAAGCAGTAAACCCAGAATCCTACATTTTAAGACCAGATCTTGGGAGTCTCTGATATTAACAAAAAAAAAAACAAAAAAGGAGAAAAGAAAAGGGCAGCTTATACAGCAGCATAGGAATTATTTTAGTAATTAGATGAAGGGAATTTCCAATGGACTTGCATATAATATGTAAACTGCTTTGGTTGTACCACAGAACAGCAGTGTATCAAATGCATGACCCATACCCATAAAGGAAAAAAGCTAAAAGACAAATTACAAATCAATTTTGCTACTTTAAGTTTAGTACAGTAGCAGGCAATATGAAGTATCATTTTTATGGTGATGTTACTCGTCTCATACAAGCTGAAGCTTTATTATACAAAATCAATTATCAATGTTTCCTGAAATGTAATTGTCGAGAATTAACTATGTTCAAGAAATCATGGGCATTAAGAAGCCACCGTAACTTTTGAAAATTATAAAACCTTATAAAACCATTCAGCAATTTTAGCAAAGATACTGAAGATTAGCTAGGACAAGAAATCAGCCATTTCATTAGCCCTCCACAGCAAGGGTTGAGAAATGCTGCCAAGATAATGGGCACGAAGCCGGCACTGCTCATGCTCATTGCAAAACAAGTGGAGGAAGGATGTTCCAGAATGAAGTCCAAGCTTCTAAAAAATTCTTTATTCTCCAACAAAGTCTCAAAATACAGCAATATACTAGGAACATGAAATCTGAGTCCACCAGAGATGTAGATGTACAAAGACCCTACACTATATTCTTCTCTGGCTTTCCTATTGTATGGTTAATTATAGCATTTCTTATGTCTCACTTTTAGTAATACTATTTTCCCTCTTTGTTTATTTCATGGTGTCCACACCCTTTCACACATATCCTGTCTCTTCTATTCTTTCCATTTTTCCCTTCTCTCTCTCTCTCTATATATATTTTTTTTAATATTCTTTTAAATTATGATTTACTTCTTTAGATCATGATTTGTCATTAATTAGAGACTCCTGAAGAAGGCTTTACGCTGAAACATGGCCTGTTTAGGGTCTTTATGCATCTATATCTCTGATGGACTCAGATTTCATGTTGTTGGTATACTGCTGTATTTTGAGACTTTGTTGGAGAATAAAGGATTTTTAGAAGTACAGACTTTACTCATGTCCGATTCTCCTGGAACATCCTTCCTCCAGTTGTTTTGTACTCTTGGACTTTTCTGTGGAAGACTTTTGCCTTGCTCCTTTCGAATGCTCATTGTGCACCACTATGGCGTATTTATCTGCATCTGCTCTGGAAACAGAAGTGCCTCAGTTTCAATTAGCACTACATTCACAAAAGTATAACCTAATCAAAATACCTAAAAAGTAAATCGAAAGATTAAATCTAGCAATTTAGACACAAATGAACACCGGTTATTGTAATAACCTGTTAGGAACCATAGGTTAACCCAGAAAGCAGGAAGAGATGGTTTTAGTAAAGCAGTTTCCTCAACTAGGATTGTTTGTTTGTTTGTTTTCTGGATGTTGTTGTGCACCTCACCTGCTCTGGAAGTAGTTTGCTAGCTCTGACGCTTCATGATTCAGGCTCCTCAGATGCACGATTAAATTTCCAGAGTTGGTGAACATGGCGCCACATGTTTTGCACTCGTAAATCCGAGGCTTGCGGATAATGTGCCGAGAAACCCGCATGTGGTGTTTATATTCCCCGAAGGAAGTGAATGTGGCACTACATATCTGGCACCGGAAACAGCGTTTACCTTCGTGTTTCAGGCGATGCATCTTTAGGGAGTAAGCCCGCGTGAACTTTTTCCCACAGCGGTCGCACTGAAATGGTTTAATGCCTGAAAGAAAATAAATACATAATATAATTCAAAAAAAATACTACAGCGTACAGTCTAATACTGCTGCTTGCACACTGCTCTTATCTCAGATTTAGGTTGCAAAGGTAGCTTGAGCTGAAAATGAATTTACTTGACTCAGACTAATCCTGAAAAATTGCTTGGCTAAAGCAAAGACACCATTATACTTTAAAAATCTATTTAATAAAGAATGCTTCAGCTGTAGGGGAAAAGCGGTAATGGCCAGTAGGCATGTTTAGGTGTGTAGGGAAAGTATTAACTTAGACTGTGATTACTGCTCTCACTGCCAGAATTTCCTATTTACTCAATTTACAGAGAAATTAAAAAAATCACATTTAAAGTTAGAAGGATATGTGCTTGCGCTCTAGATGCAGCAGATCATGGGACCCGACTAGTAATAATTTACATGGAACAGCACTAAAGTTTTCCTTACCCGAATGGATGAGCATGTGCTGCTTTAAGTTCTGGATGCGAGTGAAGCGAACACCACAGGTTGGGCACTGAAAAGGTCTGTCGGGACCGTTTGGGCTAGGGCGTTCTGTGCTGCTAGTTGAGGGTGTAATGTAGAGTTGATATGGGTACTGGGCATGCTCCAGTCTGTAAGAGAAAAGCAACTCACAGTTTTGCTACCTAGAAGTTAAAACGTATTATCATTATTTTCACTTGGACTTATAAGAATTTTAATCAGGAAGGTAAGATATTTGAAGTTAAAATGATCAAACACTTCAAAACTAACAGACTTAAGAAGCTTAGGTTTTCAAACTCATTATTCTGCTTCCTCTTGTAACTTCCTAATCATTCTGCTAACAATTCATCCTTCACCCCTCATTTTCCCCCTTCCCAACACCACTTTAATGTAATCTGACTCAATATTTATGACATTACTATCTTTTGCTTTGACCTGATGAAAGGAGGAGAAATTGTGTCTTACTGGATAATTTTCTTTTTTTTAGTCGGTGACGCCGTTCTGCACAAATGGGTGTTATTCCTTCCTACCAGCAGATGTAATGCCACACTGGGAAAAGACCAAGGGTCCATCGAGCCCAGCATCCTGTCCACGACAGCGGCCAATCCAGGCCAAGGGCACCTGGCGAGCTTCCCAAACGTTCAAATGTTCTATACATGTTATTCCTGGAATTGTGGATTTTTCCCAAATCCATTTAATAGCGGTTTATGGACTTGTTCTTTAGGAAACCGTCTAAACCCTTTTTAAACTCTGCTAAGCTAACCGCCTTCACCACGTTCTCCGGCAACGAATTCCACAGTTTAATTATGCGTTGGGTGAAGAAACATTTTCTCCGATTTGTTTTAAATTTACTACACTGTAGTTTCATTGCATGCCCCCTAGTCCTAGTATTTTTGGAAAGCGTGAACAGACGCTTCACATCCACCTGTTCCACTCCACTCATTATTTTATATACCTCTATCATGTCTCCCCTCAGCCATCTCTTCTCCAAGCTGAAAAGCCATAGCCTCCTTAGTCTTTCTTTATAGGGAAGTTGTCCCATCCCCGCTTTCATTTTAGTCGCCCTTCGCTGCACCTTTTCCAATTCTACTATATCTTTCTTGAGATGTGGCGACCAGAATTGAACACAATACTCAAGGTGCGGTTGCACCATGGAGCGATACAACGGCATTATAACATCCTCACACCTGTTTTCCATACCTTTCCTAATAATACCCAACATTCTATTCGCTTTCCTAGCCGTAGCAGCACACTGAGCAAAAGGTTTCAGTGTATTATCGACGACGGGTTCTTTTTTCCCCACATGCATCACATCACCTTCCACTTGCTCACATTAAACGTAATCTGCCATTTAGCCGCCCAGTCTCCCAGTCTTGTAAGGTCCTTCTGTAATTTTTTACAATCCTGTCGCGAGTTAACGACTTTAAATAACTTTGTGTCATCATCAAATTTAATTACCTCACTAGTTACTCCCATCTTTAAATCATTTATAAATATATTAAAAAGCAGCTGTCCTAGCACAGACCCCTGAGGAACCCTTCTCCATTGTGAATACTGTCCATTTAACCCCACTCTCTGTTTCCTATCCTTCAACCAGTTTTTAATCCACAATAGGACATTTCCTCCTATCCCATGACCCTCCAATTTCCTCTGTAGCCTTTCATGAGGTACCTTGTCAAACGCCTTTTGAAAATCCAGATACACGATATCAACTGGCTCCTCTTTGTCCACATGTTTGTTTACTCCTTCAAAGAACTGAAGTAAATTGGTCAGGCAAGATTTCCCCACACAAAAGCCGTGCTGACTTGGTCTCAGGAATCCATGTCCTCGGATGTGCTCTGTAATTTTGTTTTTGATAATAGCCTCTACCATCTTCCCCGGCACCGACGTCAGACTCACCGGTCTATAATTTCCCGGATCTCCCCTGGAACCTTTTTTAAAAATCGGCGTTACATTGGCCACCCTCCAATCTTCTGGTACCATGCTCGATTTTAAGGATAAATTGTATATCACTAACAGTAGCTCCGCAAGTCCATTTTTCAGTTCTAGCAGTACTCTAGGATGAATACCATCTGGTCCAGATTTGCTACTCTTCAGTTTGCTGAACTGCCCCATTATGTCCTCCAGGTTTACCGTGAAGTCAGTAAGTTTCTCCGACTCGTCCGCTTGAAATACCATTTCCAACACCGGTATCCCACCAAATCTTCCTCAGTGAAGACCGAAGCAAAGAATTCATTCAATCTCTCCGATACGTCTTTACCTTCCTTGATTGCCCCTTTTACCCCTCTGTCATCCAGTAGCCCAAGCGATTCTTTTGCCAGCTTCCTGCTTTTAATATACCGAAAAAAAATTTTGCTATGTTTTTTTGCCTCTAATGCTATCTTTTTTTCGTAATCCCTCTTGGCCTTCTTTATCTGCGCTTTGCGTTTGCTTTGACACTCCTTATGCTGCTTCTTGTTATTTTCAGAGAGTTCCTTCTTCCATTTTCTGAAGGCGTTTCTTTTAGCCCTAATAGCTTCCTTCACCTCACTTTTCAACCAAGCCCGCTGTCTTTTGGACTTCCGTCTTTCTTTTCTAATTCGCGGAATATGTTTGGCCTGGGCCTCCAGGATGGTATTTTTGAACAGCTTCAATGCCTGTTGTACAGTTTTTACCCTCTCAGTTGCCCCCCTACGTTTTTTTTAACTGTTCTTCTCATTTTATCATAGTCTCCTCTTTTAAAGTTAAACGCTAATGTATTTGACTTGCTGTGTATAGTTACTTCAAGGTTGATATCAAAACTGATCATATTATGATCACTGTTATCAAGCGGCCGCAGTACCATAATGGAGGTAGAGACAACTGAATTCTGCCAGTGACATCACTGGCATAAGCTGTGGTGCTCCCTGGAACAATCCAGAATGCCGTCTAAACAGCAGAAGGTCCCTTTGTAATGTACCCATGCTCCATCAACCACTGAAGCTGCAACGATAATCAAGCGAGCAAAACACCATGGAGTAACACTCACTATCCTGCATATACCAGGATATAGCCTTATCACAGGAACCCCATATGGCTGCCAATTACAAAATGAAAATTATTTTTGAAGCACTGAAAAGAAAGCACAAAGCGCACTCAGAACCCCGGGCTGAGGTCTTTACCTTGATCCACCATGCAATGGAGGCCATGAGGCTGCCTGGTCCTTCCAGGTGCCATGGTGGACAGAGAACATTAATTTGTCTCCCTTACATATAATATTCATTTGTCTCCCTTACATACTGGAGCAGCAATCTACTGATATTTAGCTTGTAAAGCTTCTGATCCCCAAGAGTCAAACTTTCAGCCACAAAGGAGGATGAACAGACCTCCTGATTAACATGGAACAGAGACACCACTTTCAGCAGAAAGGAGAGGACCATACACAGGGACCTTGAGTCCTCCATGAAGGACAGATATAGGTCTTGGAAAAACAGTGCCTGCAGCTCTGAGATTCTATGAGCAGAGGTGATAGCTATCAGAAACACTGCCCTGATAGTAAGGTCCTTGGTGGAAACTGAGTGCTGAGGCTCTAATGGGACCTCTAACAGTGACCGGAGCACCAGACTGAGGTCCCATGAAGGGAAGGAAGGCTGCAGCAGTGGGCGCAGATGAGCCACCCCCTTCAGGAAGAGACATCTATCTATGCAAAGCCAGAGAGATACCCTTCATCTTCCCACTGAAGTCACCTGAACCCTCAGGGAACTCAGAGACAGCCCCTGATCCAATCCTAGCTCAATCCCTCCCCCCTAAATATCAGGAATCTGAGCCCAGGGAGATGAGGACTTCTTCCCGTACCAGGATTCAAGAACTTGCCAGACCCTGACATAAGCCAGGGACCTTGAGCCTTCCTAGAAAGGAGCTGCGTAGAAATCATCATGGGGGGAGAACCCACACTTCTCTGTCTTCTCCCAATGACCAAACCATAAGCTAGAAGGAATCCAGATCTTCTATGTCTACTGGCCCTTGCTAGAGCAGACTGTGACCCCTGGACAGTGGAAGAGGATCCTCCACCAGGAGGCGCTGGAGAACTGCATACCATAGCCTGTGAGGCTTCCGGCACTACTAGCATGAACAGATGAGGATGATCTGCGATCCTGCGCAAGAGACTGACTATCAGAGGCTACAGAAGGAAGACAGAGGAACATCTCCAGCAAACCAGGGCAGCTCCCTCTGCCGACTGAAGATCTCTGGCTTGATTAAAAGTGGAGACTGATATGAGATTGCCTTTTTTTGTTTGTCTATATGGTTCCTATAGTTGTTATTATAGGTCTATATGGTTCCTATAGTTGGTTATTGTATGATTTTTTAAAATATGTTTTTATTATGTATGTATGTTTGATTGTACTCCACCCTGAATAAGAGTGGAATATAAATTACAATAAATGAAATGAAGAAGTACTCCACCTTTGAACTGATCCTGGACGCCATCCGGTCAAACTGTGGAGGGCCTCAGCAATCCAGAATGAGCTGAAAGATCTGTTAACCCAGTTTCCACCTTCCTGGATCCACGAGGGAGCGAATAACAAAGTCTGCCTGTACCTTGTCCTTGTCCA
Organism: Microcaecilia unicolor; assembly: GCF_901765095.1. Classification (NCBI taxonomy): domain Eukaryota; kingdom Metazoa; phylum Chordata; class Amphibia; order Gymnophiona; family Siphonopidae; genus Microcaecilia; species Microcaecilia unicolor. The sequence continues at coordinate 51,051,606 of NC_044042.1, forward strand.
CAATATGGACCGCTGAAAGGGTCTGCAGATGGGTCTCTATACACTGACAGAGACATGCTGCCTCCAGCGCCACTGCCTGACTCCTGGGGCTGTCATGCTTGTTTATGTACACCACCACTTTGGCAGTGCCAGACATCACTCTGACCACTTTTCCCTCAAGGCGTTGCCGAAACTCATGCAGAACTAGGTAGATCGCCCAGGACTCCAGGCAACTGATGGACCAGGACACCTCCTGACTTCACCAGGTGCCCTGTGCCACATGGCCCAGAACATGAGCTCCTAACCAAACTGACTTGCATCCATGGAGACCAGAATCCACTGCAGGGGATCCAGAGGAACCCCTCCCAGCAGGTGAGCTGAACTGTAAAACCAGGCTAGACTGAGCCTCACCTTGGGTGGCAGAGGGCAATGGAAGGGGAAGGCAGACATTCATTCAAAAGTGCATGGTTCGGAACAAGGTATCTTTCAAAGATATCACCAAAACAGGGAAGACAGGGTATCCCAATAGCGAGGCTGCATGAGAGACCATAGTAGACCAGATGTCTTTCAATAAAAAGCAGACAAAAGATTGCAAATTAACACTGTCAACTGCTGAGCGAGATGTAAATAGGAACAATCATAGCTTGAAATGTCTACATGCAAATGCCAGAAGCCTAAGAAATAAGATGGGAGAGTTAGAATATATTGCACTAAATGAAAAACTAGCTATACTAGGCATCTCTGAGGTGGAAGGAGGATAACCAGTGGGACACTGTCATACCAGGGTACAAATTATATCATAGTGAAAGGGTGGATCGAACTGGTGGAGGGGTAGCACTGTATGTTAAGGAGGGCCTTGAATCAAATAGAGGGAAAAGGACAGTGATAGGAGTGTACTACCGTTCACCTGGTCAGGATGAACAGACAGATGTAGAAATGTTATCAGAAACTAGGGAGGTTAAAGTGGGGAACACAATAAAAATGGGTGATTTCAATAATCCCGATATTGACTGGGTAAATTTAACATTAGGCATGCTAAGGGAGGTAAAATTCCTTGATGAAATCAAGGACTGCTTTATGGAGCAGCTGGTACAGGAGCCCACAAGAGGAGGAAAAATTCCAGATCTAGTCCTTAGTGGAGCGCATGATCTGGTGCAGGAGGTAATGGTGCTAGGGCCTCTTGATAACAGTTATCATAATATGATAAGATTTGATATCGGCTTTCGAGTAAGTACACAAAGGAAATCCAATACATTATAATTTAACTTTCAAAATGTAGACTATGATAAAATGAGAAGAATGGTGGAAAAAAAGAGGAGAAATTGTTCAAAAATACTATCCTGGAAGCGCAGGACAAATATTTTCCGTGTATTAAAAAAAGGAGGAAGGAAGACCAAACAATAGCTGGCATGGTTAAAAAGTGAGGTGAAGGAAGCTATTTCAGCTAAAAGAAAATCCTTCAGAAAAAGGAAGAAGGATCCGACTGAAAATAATAAGAAACAACATAAGGAATGGCAAGTCAAATGCAAAGCGTTGATAAGGAAGGCAAAGATTGCTTTGGAGGCAAAAACACATAGTAAAAAGTTTTTTTAGGTACATTAAAAGCAAGAAGCCAGCAAAAGAATCAGTTGGACTGCTAGATGACTGAGGGGTAACAGGGGCACTCAGGGAAGACAAAGCCATAGTGGGGAGATTAAATGAATTCTTTGCTTTGGTCTTCACTGAGGAAGATTTCAGAGAGATACTGGTGTCAGAAATGGTATTCAAAGCTGACAAGTCAGAGCAACTGAATAAAATCTCTATAAACCTTGAAGATGTAATGGCGCAATCTGACAAACTGAAGAGTAGCAAATAGCCTAGACCGGATGGTATTCATCTCAGAGTACTGATAAAATTGAAAAATGAACTTGCAGAACTAGTTAGTAATATGTAATTTATCTTTAAAATCAAGCACAGATTGGAGGGTGGTCAATGTAACGCTGATTTTTAAAAAGGTTCCAACTTGATCCGGGAAATTATAGACCTGTGAGCCTGATATCGGTGCAGGGCAAAATGGTAAAGACTATTATAAAGAACAAAATTACAGAGCATATTCAAAAGCATGGATTAGAGACAAACCCAACATGGATTTAGTGAAGGGAAATCTTGCCACATCAATCTATTACATTTCTTTGAAGGGGTAAACAAGCGTGTGGATAAAGGTGAGTCAGTCGATATTATGTATTTTCGAAAGGCATTTGACAAAGTACCTCATGAAAGTCTCCAGAGAAAATTGGAGAGTCAAGGGATAGGAGGAAGTGTTCTATTGTGGATTAAAAACTGGTTAAAAGAAAACGGAGAGTAGGGTTAAATGGTCAGTATTTTCAATAGAGAACGGTTGATAGTGGGATTCCTCAGGGGTCTGTGCTGGGACCGCTGCTTTTTAACATATTTATAAATGACCTAGAGATAGAAGTAACTAGTGAGGTAATTAAATTTGCTGATGAAACAAAGTTATTCAAAGTTGTTAAATCGCAAGAGGATTGTGAAAAATTACAAGAGGACCTTATCAGACTGGGAGACTGGGCATCCAAATGGCAGATGATGTTTAATGCAAGCAAGTGCCAAGTGATGCATGTGGGAAAGAGGAACCCGAACTATAGCTATGTAATGCAAGGTTCCACATTAGGAGTCACCGACCAGAAAAGGGATCTAGGTTTCATCGTTGATGATACATTGAAACCCTCTGTTCAGTGTACAGCGGCAGCTAAGAAAAGCAAATAGAATGTTAGGTATTATTAGGAAAGGAATGGAAAACAAAAATGAGCACGTCATAATGCCTTTGTATGTATTACTCCATGGTGCGACCATACCTCGACTATATTGTGTAATTCTGGTCACAGCATCTCAAAAAAGATATACAGGAATTAGAAAGGGTACAGCGAAGGGTGATGAAAATGATGAAGGGGATGGGACGACTTCCCTACGAGGAAAGGCTAAAGTGGCTAGGGCTCTTCAGCTTGGAGACAAGACAGCTGAGGGGAGATATGATAGAGGCCTATAAAATGATGAGTGGAGTTGAACAGGTAGACATGACTCAATTGTTTACTCTTTCCAAAAATACTAGGACTAGTGGGCACGCAATGAAGCTACAAAGTAGTACATTTAAAAGGAATCGGAGAAAATATTTCTTCACTCAACGTGTAATTAAACTCTGAAATTTGTTGCCAGAGAATGTAGTAAAAGCAGTTAGCTTAGTGGGGTTTAACAAAAAAGTTTGGATAGTTTTCTAAAAGAAAGGTCCATAAGCCATTATTAAAATGAACTTGGGGAAAATCCACTGCTTATTTCTAGGATAAGCAGCATAAAATGTATTGTACTGCTTTGGGATCTTGCCAAGTACTTGCAACTCGTATTGTCCACTGTTGGAAACAGGATGCTGGGCTTGATGGACCTTTGGTCTGTCCCAGTATGGTGATACTTATGTTCTTATGAAGTCCTTACCCAAGGCACCACCTCCCACGTAGCCCAAGAGTTGCAAGTAATCCCAAATCATGGGCTCTGGGAGATTGCACAACTGGCGCAACTGTACCTGGAGCTTCTCCGCCTGCTTCTCCAAAGAAAAAAGAACATCCCTCTCAAAGTGCCAAAGTGGATCCTGAAATACTCCAGGGATTGAGACAGGGCCAGATGGCTCTTGGGCCAGTTCACTACCCAGCCCAGGGATTCCAGGAGGGAAATGACTGCAAGATAGCCAAACTGGCCTCTGAAGCCAAGTTAGCCTGAATCAGCCAGTTGTCTAGGTGGACATGAACCTGAATATCCTGATGCTGAAGGTGCGCAGCCACCACCCCCATCAGCTTGGAAAACGTGCAGGGCACCACAGCCAGGCCAAAGGGCAAGGTCCAAAATTGAAAGAGCTGCCCCAACACACAGAAGCACAAATACCTTTTGTGATGGATGTGCAATGGGGAAGTGGAGGTAGGCCTCCATGAGGTCCAGGGAAGTCCAGAACTCCCCTAGTTGCACAGAGACGATGACCGAGTGAAGTGATTCCACCCAGAAGTGCTGAACTGACAGACAACTATCCACCCCCTTGAGATCAAGAATGGGGTGAACAGTCCTTCTTTTGGATCATAAAATAGACAGAGTACCTCTCAAGGCCAAACTCTATCAGCAAAGCAGGTTCCACTGCTCCTAGATTGCAGTTATACTGAAGAGTAAGAGTGACAGCCTGGTGCTTTAGAGCCGAGCCGCAGGGAGCGGTCATGAAGGCAACTGGAACCAAATGCAGGGAGTACCCACTCTCAACCACCTGCAGAATGCACTGATCTGAAGTGAAGCAGACCCACTTGCTGGGAAAGGGAGACAGCCTGCCTCCCACTGGAAACAAGGGGGCTTGGTACACTCTCATTGGGAAGGCCAAATGGCTGCAGTCCCTCCTGAGGGTACGGCTCGTTTGGAGCACTGAAAGGACCACTGCTTCAAGGACCTCCTCTGCCCTCCCCCGCCTGGGCCAAAGGACGCTGAAAAGACCTGAAGCGACCCGCTGCCCTTGAGGCTGAGAATCACTGCGCACCCTTTGCCGCAGTTCAGGGAGATGAAGAGCCATGCCTCTCCCATATCCTTCATGAAGCCATCACCAAAGAGCAAACACCCCCTAAAAGGCACCCGACTCAAAAGCATCTTAGAAGGTGCATCTGCACTCCGCGGCAAAGACACAACCAACGGCAATCTCCAATGCCGCCACTGAGAGGGAAGTCAGATGGACAAAATCGTAGAGGACGTCTGCCCAAAGGCTGTACCAGACTCCAGGTGAGAAACCTCTGGGGACTCCAGCAACTGCTGCAAATAACACAGCATGGAGCTACATGACCACCACAAATGTCAGCCTGAATGCTGGGAACCTACTGAAAAAGCCAGGCCAAGCTGCTGCTCCGCATTCTTTTCATGGAGCTCCCTCTAGGGGCCGAGCCCCCTTGGATAGGCACAGCGATCACCTTCGTGACCACCATAACCAGGGTGTCCACCTTCAGGAAGATTCAACAGTTCTAAATCTCACCAGCAAAGGCATAGAGATGATCATGAGCCTTGGGCTCCCCAAGGGGAACATCTGGGGATTCCCACTCCACCATCATCATGAGGGCCTTATGGAGAGGAAACTGCTTTAGGGCCCTGAGGGGCCTGCTGTGGGAGGCTTAAGCCAAGATGAGATAGCTCCTCGTGGCCAAACAGCCAAAACCCATAGGGCCGTTCTTTCAAAGCCTCTCAACAGGGTGGGTCCTTGGAACTGGAGTCCACAAGGATCCGAGTCCTCCTCTGCTCCCTCCGAAGAATCTGGACCTCTGGAATGACCACATTCTACAGTGCTTAGACCCCAAACAGAGATCTTGCTGATCCCCTCAGGGCCTCCCACCAAGAGGATGAGGTTTAGGTCCCAGGAGGGGACCTGTGCAGGGCCTGCTAAATCATTTGGGTCAAGCTCTGGAGCCAAAAACTACTAGGGCCCCACTATAGATGGACGTGGGGTGGGCAGAAGTGAAAAAGCCTATCACATGACTAGGGATTTATTCTCCCTATCTGACAGGGGGATGATCAGAAGCAAACGCCGGCGCTAGAGGCTGTTAGCACCATACTAGCGCCGGCATTTGCTACCACCCCATGATCAGTCCCCGAGCACGTGAAACAACGCGCTTGAGGGCTCTGAACGTAACTAGCATGCAAATGCATGCAAAACAGGGCTAAACATATTCATCCTCAATGATCAGCGACCAGTGCGCCAAAGATTGGGTCGCTGGCTGCGGCAAACCCTACCCCACTTCCGAGCTGGCGTTAGGGTTTGCAGACCAATGGGGAGGAATGGTGAGCCCTGAACAGCATGTATTTGCATGCTAGCAGGCCCCCATTCCCCCCAACAAAGCAAACCCGAAGACCCCCCAGCGACAGGGGGCTGGAGGATCGACGGACCTCCGGTCCCCCCCGATGATCCAACCACCCCAGGTTCAGGGAGGGCTGGAGATCCGGTGGGTCTCCAGCCCCCCCTAACTCCTCAACATTTCCAAAAAAAGTTCCTGGTGGCCCAGTGGGCGACCAAACCCACTCCCACCCAAGCGACAGGGGGGCTTGCAGGTCTAATGGACCGCCAGTCCCCCCTGACCATCCCCCCCACCAGGTTCAGGGAGGGCTGAAGATCCGGTGGGTCTCCAGCCCTCCCTAACCCCCCAGCAAAGGGTCCCTGGTGGATCGGTGTCAGTCCGCCCCCCTCCCTACCTACCCCTCTACCTTGGGTTGGAGGACGGAGGTAGCCTGCCTCATTCCTCTTCCTTCGCCGCCGCAAAATGGCAGCGTCCAGCCCTGCCCAGTGTATCCTGGGGAGTGCTGGGTGGGGCTTCACACCATATAAGGGAGTTTCTTATATGGTGTAAAGCCCTGCCTAGCGCATCCCAGGATACACTGGGCAGGGCTGGGCGCCACCATTTTGCGGTGTCGAAGGAAGAGGAGGGAGGCAGGCTACTTCCCTCTTCCAACCCGGGGTAGAAGGGTAGGTAGGGAGGGGGGTGGATTGACATTGGACCACCAGGGACCCTTTGCTGGGGGGTTAGGGAGGGTTGGAGACCCACCGGATCTCCAGCTCTCCAACCTGGGGGGGAGGGGGGAGGGTGGTGGTACTTGAACATGAAGAGACAGTCCCTGCTCAACAGAGCTTACAATCTAATTAGGACAGACAAACAGGACAGGCCCACTGGGCCACCAGGGACTTTTTTTTGGAAATGTTGAGGGGAGTTTAGGGGGGGGGGGGGGGCTGGAGACCCACTGGATCTCCAGTCCTCCCTGAATCTGGGGGGAGGGGGGATTGTCAGGGGGACCGGAGGTCCACCGGACCTCCAGTCCCCGTTTTGCCTTGCTCGGAGCAGGGGCTGTTTGGGCCTGGTGGTCCCTCCAGCCCCTGTGTTTGACAGGTTTGGGCTTTTGACAGCCCAGACCTGTCAAACAAGTGTGGGAGGATTGTGCTGAGCACATGCTCAGGCACAATTCTCCCGCACTTCTACCCCATGATCAGAGATAATTGCATGCTTAAATTTGGATGCAATTATCTCTGATCATAGGTCTAAATGCCCCACGCTGTTCCAGCGCTATTTGGAACAGCGCGGGGCTTTTGATCATCTGTTTGTGAGTGAATTGAGAGAGAAAGGAGGATTCTGCCAATTGCTTGGCAAGAATACTGAGAGAAGAATGTATTCATTTGAACTGGGGGTGGGTGGGGGGAGGCAGCACATGTAAAATGTTCACTGAGAGAAAAAACAGAGACTGAATGAGCCACATTTTCACATTATAAAAATAATCCACTATCCCTGCTCTGCTGCTGGCTCTTGCAGACCACACAGCGAATGCCCTGAATGCCCACGTGGCAGTTGCATGCAGGCCTGCCTGGGCCTAACTCAGCCCAGGGCTCTGGTGTCTCCGCCGTCCCCTGCTCTCTGGTTGTGCCTTTAGGGAAATTCTCTCCTTAGTTCTTTACAATAGCATTAGCTCCTGACAAAGGGGATAAAAGTAGCCAGGCCAATTGAATTAGTTTTATTTTATTTTATTTTTTTGAAATATATGGGCTGCTGAAGTGAGCACTTTTGGAAAGCCTGAGAGCTGCATGGGGAGCCTATGGGAAATAAACTCAAACAGGGTGAACCAGCAAGAGGGGTAGGAAAATGGGGACTTGCAACCCTCGGGCAAAGCCCTGCAGGACTGATCCAAAGCTTCACACACTGGCACTAAGAAGTGCGCCTGGGGGCTACAGAGCCAAGCTCCAAGCTCAAACAGGTACAATCCCGAGAGCAGCCGAAAGACACAATCACAGGCACACCATCAGTATGACTTACCACCTGCTGAAGGTAGAGAAAAATACTGGATTCTTCCAGGGAGCACCACAGCTTATGTTCAGTGATGTCACTGGCAGAATTCAGTTTTCTCTACCTCCACTTGCTGGTAGGAAGGGATAGCACCCATTTGTGCAGAACAGTGGAGCCAACATCAAGGAAGTGTGACTTCCGAAAGCTAAGTCAGGAAATGCATTCAGTCCAATAACAGGTGGAAAAAATCATGCAGTGCGGGGAGCACTAGCTCATGGAATTATTTTTCTCTGTGTACATGTGTGTAGGAGGCAGTTTTTAGGAGTCCATGCAGTTACAAGGGATTGTGTGGCAGTTACAGGGGGTAGTTTTGGGGGCGGAGTGGTGGGTCATAGGGGATATTTTTTGGGGGTAGGGGAAGTCTATATGGGGTAGTTTTGGTTGTGAGGCAGTTGTAGGGAGTAATGCTAAATAGTAGTAGTAGTAGTTTGTGGGGTAGTTGCAGAGTGGGGTTGTGTGTGGATTTTTTTTTTTTTTTTTGGAGTTGGGCAGTTTACAGGAGTTGGGGAAAGGGATTTGATATACCACCTGTGGTTACAATCAATGCAGGTTTACATATTATACACAGGTACTTATTTTGCACCTGGGGCAACGGATGATTAAGTGACTTGCCTAGAGTCACAAGGAGCTGCAGTGGAAAGTGAACCTGGTTTTCAGGCTACTGCACTAACCATTAGGCTACTCCTCCAGTTTTGTGGCAGGGCAGTTTTAGAGGGTATTCTGTGGAAGCCATATGCAGGGTGGTGTATTCTCTGCAGGGGTTAGGTTGTGGGCATAGGCAAAGTATGTTGGGTGGTACAGCAGTTGCAGGGGATAGTTTGCTGGGTGGTGGGGTAGTTGAAGGGGGTAGTTTTTGGTTTGTGCGGTAGTTGCAGAAAGGTTTTGGGCTGTGGGAGAGTACAGAATGGGGCAAAAAGTTTGAAAAATGAATTTCCTGCTATGTTTTACTGTATATCAAGTTTCTATGCTACATAAGCTGGAATTCCTTTTCCCATAGAAATGTACTGGGCCATTTATTGAGGGGCTCATTTCTCTGGAACCCTAAATCTGATCTGAACCTTTTTCAAATCAGATCAGTCTTTTTACAGGTAACCTCTCATGTTTTATTTGTTTACTGACTTTTACTTCTGCACATTCAAGTGGACTAACATGCCAACTACACTATTTTAACCTTTAAGTATAAGCAGTAGTCCTGCACTTCAGCACTTAAGAAGATAAACAGGATAGAGCTTACCTAGTGCACAGGAGAACAAAAAATGCCATCATCTGAAACAGAGTACATTCATCACCACTGTGCCTTGTAGAATCTTGTAGAGGTACAGAAGCTAAAGGTTGGGGAGAAGTAGGTGACAAACCTGTTCAGTAAATAACTGTGGGTGTGAACCCAGGGGAATGGGATGGTTTATGGAGAGTTTCAGAAGTCAGGGGTACCATGGTTGTTGTGGCTACCTGGGAGCTATGAATACCACATCTGTTGCATCTTGAATCTTTGCCATATTACTTTTGAGAGCAAGAGAATCAGAGAGAAGGCATAATACAGGCCTTTAGACAAGTGAGAGAAAAGGTATCTGTTGAGAGGAGACTAGAGCAAATTTCCTGCATTTGCAGTTGAGTTCCATGGTGAAGAGGTCAATTATTGGAATGACCCAGTGATGGGAAATTCTTTGAGCAGCTCGAGGTGAAAGAGACCGCTCATGCGGTGTTAATACTCTGCTGAGTCTGTCTGCAAATTGGTTGAAAGTCCTGGAATTTATGAAGCTTGTAGAAATGCCTGAAGGAACAGGAGTGTTGTTCAAATTTGGTGGGCTTCTGACAGACTCAGAGAGCCCATATCTCCCAGTCTGATCAGACAGAACATTGTGACCCGATTGTCTGTAAGAGAATGATTTTTCCCCTGATGAGATAAGAGGTGGTTAGTATCACATAGTACATGGCTCAAAGCTTGACGAGTCTGATATGCCAAGACGCTTCTGCTGAGTACCACAGGTCCTGGGTCCAGAACTGTTGCAGATGAGATCCATAACCCTGTGGCAAGACATCTTTTGTGAGAATGAGATCCATAGCAGGTGGAGTGAACAGTGCTCCATTGATCAGATTTGAGGTGTCGAGCCTTTTTTAGCCAAATGGAAGAATCTGTATTGAAAATGTAGATTTTGGAATGTGAAGCGAAGATACTTCAAATGTGATGGGTGAATGGGAATGTGAGCATAGGCATCCTTCAGATCTAGTGTTGTTAACCAATAATTTTGAGAAATGAGAGGCAGAATTGTCTGTAGAGACTGCACTCTGAATTTTTATTTTTTGACAAATGTGTTCAGTGACCTTAGGTCAAGAATGGGTTTTAGACCTCCCAATTTCTTCAGAATTAGGAAATAAAGGGAGTAAAATCCTTGGGAAATGGTGGAAGGATTCATAAATTCTATTGCTTGGGCTGATAGAAGAGACTGAATTTCCACTAATAGTATGGCAGAATGATGGGTTGTAGGTTCACTGACTACAGGGAGGGATGGAGAAGGAGTTTTGATAAAATTTATCTTGTATCCATATTTTATTAGAGTGATAACCCATTGGTCTGTGGTAATGTTCTGCCAGCTTTGGACAAAGAAATGAATGTGGCCCAGTATGGGTAAAGTGCCAAAAATTCAGAGTGGACTTTGTAGACAAAGTGTTGGAGGAAGATGGAGTTTTCCTTTCTCTTGGTCTTTGATATAAAAGTCTGTCGCGAAGGTCTGGATTCCTGTTGGCGTGAATAAGGTTGAAACCTTTTCCTGTAAGAAGGTTGATACGAACAAGCTTTTCTAAAAGATGTTGAAGACCACCTTTTGTAAGATGAAGGGAGAGTTAGAGAACTCTAAATGTGGAGCGATCTTCCTTAATCTGTGTTACTGCATCTTTCACCTTATAACCGAAGAGATTGTTGCCCAAACATGGGGCATTTGCTAGTCGATCATGGAGGTCATTTCTGAGTCTTGAACCTCGTAACCAGGCTATACTCTTGCAGCAATGGCTACCGCCCCTAGGCATGAAGTTGTGTCATAAAGGTCATAAGTATTTGATTAAATGAAGTGATTTCTTCCATTACATTTAAGAAGCTGGTGAGTAGTTCTGGGAGAGGTGCAGAGATGGCTTGCAATGCAGTATAAAGTTTAGAATGTTGATATTGCAATATTGTAGCTGGTCAGCTGTTATTCTTGAGGATTGCATGGCAGCTGAATAAACTTTCCTACCTACTGCATCCAGAGTCTTGGGTTCCTTCCATGGGGGTAGAGAGGATGAAACTTTAAAGATTTAGATTTATTACAGCCTCAAACACCATGGAATGATGAGAGAACTGAGTCTTCTCATGTCCTGGTGTGGGCTGAACCTTGTATTTGGCAAAGTGATGCACGAGGGAAGGAGGAACCCGAATTACGGCAATGTCATGCAAGGTTCCGCTTTAGGAGTTACGGACCGAGAAAGGGATCTGGGAGTCATCATGGATAGGACGTTGAAATCTTCTGCTCAATGTGCTGCGGCGGCTAAGAAGGCGAACAGAATGTTGAGAATTATTAGAAAAGGGATGGAAAACAAGCATGAGGATTTTATAATGCCGTTATATCGCTCCATGGTGCGACTGCACCTGGAGTATTGTGTTCAGTTCTGGTCGCCTCATCTCAAAAAAGATATACAGGAATTGGAGAAGGTGCAGAGAAAGGCGACAAAAATGATAAAAGGGATGGGATGACTACCTTATGAGGAGAAGTTAAGAAGGCTAGGACTCTTTAGCCTGGAGAAAAGGCGGCTGAGGGGTGATATGATAGAGGTGTACAAAATAATGAGTGGGGTACAGAGGACAGATGTGAAGCGTTTGTTTACGCTTTCTAACAATAATAGAACCAGGGGACACAAGATGAAATTAGAATGTGGTAGGTTTAAAACAAATTGGAGAAATTTTTCTTTACTCAGCGCGTGATTAGACTCTGGAACTCATTGCCAGAGAAGGTGGTGATAGCAGCTGGCCTTGCTGAGTTTAAAGGGGGTCTGGACAGATTCCTGAAGGAAAAGTCCATTGATCGTTATTAAATTTTGGGGTTTTGCCAGGTTCTTGGGGCCTGGATTGGCCGCTGTCAGAGACGGAGTGCTGGACTTGATGGACCTTTGGTCTTTTCCCAGCGTGGCAGTGCTTATGTACTTATGCTTATGTACTTATCAAGATGTTCGGAGACAGGTTGTTGAGACTAGGGATTCTACCAGATTTTTGCCTGCAGACCCTGCAAGATGGAGTGAATAGGAGCGGCAATTGGTCCTGAGGGAGAGTCTACTGCTTTTCGTAAGCTCTGAAATTCTTTTTTATTCATGGCTGTTGCTTCTGTTACTAATACCAACTTCTTTAACAATTCTTGTATAAATTTATCGTAAATAAGATTCTCTGGAGAGGTATCCAATTCTACTGTGTCTGTTTCCTGTGGTTTGTTAGATGAAGTAGAAAGTGAGTCTGGAAAGGGTGTGCAGAGGGTTCTTCCTGTGAAGAAAACTCTTCAATAGGCACTAGCAAAGAGTGTGGCCATTGCTGTGCTGTTGGTGAGGGTCTTCTTAGTTTTAAAGTGCTGGCAAGGGAGTATGAGGCACCGGAAAAGGTACAGAATGAAAATTAGGTTGAGCCAAAAACAAAGTTGGAGATGGTTGATGTAAAACTTTCTGAAAAAGTTGTAGTAGAATGGAAGCAGCATCCTGAGTAGACCGGAGCTGACTATAGGCATAATAGGAGTTTCCTGAGGGGGGAGCTGTGGCCTTGGAGTTGAAGTCAATGAAGCAGAAACCTCATAAGAACATAAGAACAGCTATAATGGGTCAGACCAATGGTCCATCTAGCCCAGTATCCTGCTTCCAACAGTGGCCAATCCAGGTCACAAGTACATGGCAGAAACCCAATTAGTAACAACATTTCATGCTAGCAACCCCGAGGCAAGCAGTGGCTTCTCCATGTCCATCTCAACACACTATGGGCTTTTCCTCCAAACTTGTGCAAACCTTTTTTAAAACCAGATATGCTAAACGCTGTTACCACATCCTCTGGAAGCGAGTTCCAGAGCTTAACTATTCTTTGAGTGAAAAAATATTTTTTTTCTATTTGGTGTCCCCTAGTCTTTGTACTTTTTGAAAGAGTGAAAAATTAATTTTTACCTGTTCTACACCACTCAGGATTTTATAGACCTCAATCATAACCCCCCTCAGCCATCTCTTTTGCAAGCTGAAGAGCCCTAACCTTTTTAGCCTACACTCAAATGGGAGGAGTTCCATCCCCTTTATCATTTTGGTCGCTCTTCTTTGAACCTTTTCTTATTCTGCTATATCTTTCTTGAGCTATGGTGACCAGAATTGAATGCAATACTCAAGGTGAGGTCGCACCATGGAGTGATATAGAAGTATTATAATATTCTTGGTCTTATTTTGCATCCCTTTCCTAATAATTCCTAGCACCCTCTTTGCTTTTTTGGCCGCCGCCACCACATACTGGGAAGAAGATTATAATGTACTGTCTACAATGACAACTAGATCTTGTTCCTGAGTGCTGACTCCTAAGGTGGACCCCAGCATCAGGTAACTTTGATTTGGATTATTCTTTCCAATGTGCATCACGTTGCATTACTCCACATTAAATTAAATTTGTCATTCAGATGCCCAGTCTTCCAGTTTCCTAAGGCCTTCCTGCAATTTTTCACAATCGCATGTGTTTTGACAACTCTGAATAGTTTTGTGTAATCTGCAAATTTAATCACCTCACTCGTCGTTCTGATTTCCAGATCATTTATAAATATGTTAAATAGCAATGGTCCCAATACAGACCCCTGCGGCACTGCACTAGTCACCTTCCTTCATTGAGAAAAATGGTCATTTAACCCTATTCTCTGTTTTCTGTCCAATTACCAATTCCTAATCCACAGAAGGGTCATTGCTTCCTATCCCATGACTTTTTAATTTTCTTAGGAGTCTACCATGAGGAACTTTGTCATAAGCTTTCTGAAAATCTAGATAAACTACATCAACCGGCTCACCTTTATCCACGTTTATTCAAAGAAATGAAGCAAATTGGTGAGGCAAGACTTCCCTTGGCTGAACTCACACTGACTCTGTCCCATTAAACTATGTTTGTCTAGGTGTTCAGTAATTTTATTCCTTATAATAGTTTCCACTATTTTCCCAGGCACTGAAGTCAGGCTTACTGGTCTGTAATTTCCCAGATTTTTTTTTTTTGTTTTGTTACATTTGTACCCCGCGCTTTCCCACTCATGGCAGGCTCAATGCGGCTTACATGGGGCAATAGAGGGTTAAGTGACTTGCCCAGAGTCACAAGGAGCTGCCTGCGCTTAAAGTGGGAATCAAATTCAGTTCCCCAGGACCAAAGTCCACCACCCTAACCACTAGGCCACTCCTCCACTCCTGGAACTCTTCTTTAAAAAAAAAAAAAAAATCGGCATTACATTGGCCACCCTCCAATTTTCCGGTACTACGGACAATTTTAACAGCAGGTCAGCAATTTCATGCTTCAATTATTTCAGTACCCTGGGGTGTATGCCATCTGGTCCAGATGATTTATCACTCTAACTTGTTGATTTGGCTCAGTACATCTTCCAGGCTTGCTGAGATTTCTTTCAGATCCTCTACATCTTCATCCTTGAAAACCATTTCTGCTACAGGAAGATCTCTTGCATCTTCTTCAGTAAAGACCCAAAGCAAAGAATTCATTTACTCTCTCTGCTATAGACTTGTCCTCCGAGTGGCCTTTTTGCTCCTTCATGATCTAACGGTCCCATGGATTCCCTCACAGGCTTTCTGCTTCTGAGATACCTGCAAAAGGTGTTACTATGAGTTTCTGTCTACTTGGCAAGTTTTTCTCCATATTCTTTTTAGCTTTATCAATGCTTTGCATCTAGCTTGACAGTGCTTATATTGCTTCTTGTCTTTATTCAGATCCTTTTTCCACTTTTTGAAGGATGTTCTTTTAGCTCTAATAGCCTCTTTCAGTTCACCTTTTAACCATGCTGGCTGTTTGCTCTTCTTTCCACTTTTGTTAATACGTGGAATATATCTGGTCTGGGCTTCCTCAATGGTATTTTCAAACAATGCCCATGCTTGATCGTCCTAACCTTTGTGGCCAATCCTTTTAGCTTCTTTTTAAACATTAACTTATTTTGTCATAGTCACCCTTTCGAAAATGAAATGCTGCCACAATAGATTTTCTTATCAGCTCAAATTTGATCATGTTATGATCACTGTTTCCCAGCAGGTCCAACACTGTTACCTCTTGTACCATGCCCTGCATTCCATTAAGGACTAGATATAAAATATCTAGAGCAATGGCTTGATTTACTTACTTTCTTTGCCTTTGTTGCTGGTGGCTGAGAAATGCAGGAAGCCTGTACCATTAGTGGTGGAGATCCAAGACCACTTAGATGGTGTACTGGCATTTGGCGATTTAAGTCCTGCCTGTGCCGTCTTCACAGCTGAAGGTGAAGTGAAAAGCGGCTGTTTTTGGTGTCTGAGGAAGTGTTCTGCTTTTGACATACTCGTGCTGTGAGTTAGAGCCCATGAAGGAGTCCCCTGAGGGGACGGCTCGGTCCCAGAAGCCTCTGGTAATCCCAGGAGGCCCCATAGGTTTTGCCAGAGAGGAGGATTTGGCCCTTTGGTACAGCTCTGCTCCATTTTTAAGAAGAAGAAATGGATTCAGCTTTTCTTTCCTGGTTGAGAACAACATCTGTTGCGTGACGCAGAAAAATAAGAACTGAAGTGCAGAATTGTGTGTCTCTGAGCAGGAAGGTGATCTCTATGCCCTACTGGCTGCTGTAGTTGATCAAACAAGCAAGAGAGAGAGAGAGAGAGAGAGCGCGTCCGGGTAGACAACCTGCAGAGAAGGCTACCCAAGTGTGTCTGCATTATCCTGTGACATGAAGAACTTATCTCCATCACTGTACTGCATGAGGAAATATATTTGCATATTTCAATTTTCATTGTGCTGCTCTTAGTAAGCATACATGGGGCAGAACTCCTGTGCTAGCCCATCATCTCAAATCTTGTGAGAAAAGTAGTTTTCAGGGGTCTTCAATGGTAACTATAAAAAGCAAAATTATACAATGGGGTGTTTTATTGGAGTTTTCTGGTTATAATGGTAATCAGTAGAAATAGAAAATAAAACATGAAAAATATGATACCTTTTTTATTGGACTAACAATACATTTTTTGATTAGCTTTCGAAGGTAGTAGCCCTTCTTCGTTATATCAGAAATAAGCAAATGTTGATAGATGACAGTATATATAACTTTGGAACTCACTACCCAAAGACCTGAAACTCACAGAAAACTACCTACAATTCAGAAAAAACCTGAAAACATCTTTTCAAGAAGTCTTTGCCCCCTGAATCTGCCTAATCCCACACCACCATACATCACGAAAAGTTCAGAAATGGAAAACAATAATATTAACCTCTCTCGCAATATGCTAATATATCAACCTAATCGTTTACTGTACTTCTATATTATGTACTAGACTTCTACAAATCTAAATTTTGTAACCGCCTTTTTAGCAATATGTATGCCACATTGAACCTGCCATACAGTGGGAAAATGTGGGATACAAATGCAATAAATAAATAAATGTAAGTGAAACATCAAAGCATTTCACTTATATATACTGCCATCTTTCAACATTTGCTTATTTCTGATCAAAGGGCTACCTTCGAAAGCTAATCAAAAAATGTATTAAATTAGTCCAATAAAAAAGGTATCATTTTACTTTCTTTTCCATGTTTTATTTTATTCTGTTTCTATTGATTACCTTTAAAAAAAGGACTAACACGGCCACCACATCTCTCTACTCTGGTTATAATGAAAATCAGAAGATCTATTTATAATCAAACATGCAGATTAACACAGTCTGATTGTGCTACCCATGTGTGAAAAAAAAAACACATGCTACATAAATGCAAGGAATTCAAACAAAATCACTGCCTAAAATAAAAAAAAAAAAAATAATAATAATTTTACTAGAAAAACTGAACAAGTTCTGCATATGTCCACATTTTGCAAAGCTGCTGAAAGAATACAAAGAGTAATTTTTAAAAGTGAAAAACTGTGCTTAACATAAGAAAAACAGGCTTTATAAAACGGTCTACCTTATGTACAGGTAAAACTGCATACATATAAATTTACTTGGACTGAACGGAGGCGCTTCTGGAAATGGGATTAGGGAGTTTTCACTTGAGCACATATTTTTGTAAATTTGAACTGTAAAAAGTGTGTGTACTAATGGGCAGGTACAAATGTTAAGTGCATGTACACATTATTTTTGAAAATGCGGTAATAGCCTCAACAGAGAAAACTATGTGTATACTTTTTAGACATGAAGGGGCATTTTTGAAAGAACATCCAAGTCAGAATTGGGACGTCCTGCTCATAATGTCCATAAAAAGCGTCCATCTCACAACAATTTTTGAACCAGAAAGATATCCAGATTTCCTGTTCAAAAATATGCGAGAAGGATACCCTTACGTTGGAGACGTCCATCCTGAACAACCATTTTACAAACTGAAACTTTTAAATTATAAACAGGGAAAAAACAAGGCACAGGGACATCTATCTGACAGCATTCTTATGAAAACTGCCACACAGACATCCTTGCGGAACAGAGGAGTAGCCTATTGTTTAGTGCACTGGACTGTAAACAAAGGGACACAGGTTTAAATCCCACAGCAGATGCAGTGAAGTGGGCCCAGACGGGAACAGAGATGGGAGCTCTGGAGTGGAGGAAGCAAAAATTTATTGATAGGACCCAACATAGCCTATGTTTCGGCTGGATGCCTGTGTCAAGGGTCCTATCTTTATGGACTTCCGTAAATCTGCTCAATACTGTAAAACATCCAACAATACCCAAAAGGAATTCTGTTCTATTCAAACTTATTGTAATTCTGGGCATGTACATCAAAAGCATTTATATCAGTCAAGATGAACAAGAGAGCCTTCCCAAGCCACAGCATGGATTTTTAAAAGGTGACAATGTTTTTTCATTGTACATGGATACTAAGCCACAGTAGTGAGAGGAGTTAAGACTGTTTAAAAAAAAAAAAATCTATACGGTATCCAAAAGTCAGTGAAGTACAAATGTTCAATACCACGAACAAGCCTATTTTAAGCAGTTACTGAACAGCAAGAATCGAATGTGAAATGTGAAGTGCATATATGTAAACTGAGGAGATATAAGATGCAAGCTAATTCAACATTTCAGACTTAAATCAACTGTCAGATCCTAAATTTTCATTTTTGCTTTCAGACTAGGAATATGTTGCTGATGAAGGCTACACATTTTAAACTGTAGAAGTGCCATACTATGATTAACTGAGAGTTAATTATAGTATGGTACTTGTTGAGGGACAGTTTGCACACTACACTGGTACATACCGATCATCGTCGTCTGCATGAACAGTTGTGCTTGAAGTGCTTTGCAGCGTAGGTAAACCCTCAGTGACCCCTTCATCTATTGAGCCTGCATCAAGGAAGGGGGGGGGAGGGAAAAAGAAGACAGACAGGACCACATATTTTCTAAGCATCATTCAAGTAAATATGCTTGCAACCATGCAACTGAACATCTCTCGTATCTCTTAAAGTGGTTTTGTCAGTTCCTATTAAAGACATCAATAAATTATGAACACTACTCATCCTGTGGTGTTCAAGTTGTATCAAGCACAACATTTTAAAACACCAAAAGGGGGAAGAGGCTATACATGGAACAGAAACAGCCAACTGAAGTACTAAAGAACAGAAGAGACTGTCCTGCTATTCTATTTTTTAAGGCTCCGAGTTAAACCATTTTAGGAGTTCCTTAACATAAAAAGCTCTGAAAAAGGGCACGGAAAGCCAGGACTAACATGCCAGGTCTTTATGAATATAAAACCAGAGACACATTACATGACTATAACAAAATAGTAAGGATATCAAAGATATAAACTCTAGTGAAAGTATAAAAAGAGAAAAGCAAAGTTGCTTACCTGTAATGGAAGATTTCCAAAAAGAAGAATAAATCAGCAATACAAGCGGATAGCATCATCTGTCGATAAGGACTTGTTTAACAGAAGCTCCAAAAACCAAGGATTCTGTAAGTATACACGAGTCTTTCCATGCAACTGCCACTATATAAACCTTGTCAGCATAGGACAACAACAGGAACATCTAACTTCCAAAAGGGTAGACAGGTAGGAAAGAGTGGCTGCTTATTATTTATTTATATTTGTACCCCGCGCTTTCCCACTCATGGCAGGCTCAATAAGGCTTACATGGGGCAATGGAGGGTTAAGTGACTTGCCCAGAGTCACAAGGAGCTGCCTGTGCCTGAAGTGGGAATTGAACTCAGTTCCTCAGTTCCCCAGGACCAAAGTCCACCACCCTAACCACTAGGCCACTCCTCCATTATCTTATTGTCTACAAATATTCACCTTTATAGGTAAGCAACTTAGCTTTCTCACTCAATAAGCAGGAAAAAACCACAGCAATACAACTACCAAACCTAGTTAGTGTATACAATATCACATCACACTGATGACACTTTTGAATGGCAGAAAAAGTGAGTGAGCTCTGGCATCAATTATGCAAAGTGTTGCTTGATATTTATTTTTGAACAAAACTACACTCATTTGCTGAAATTACACTATTAGACAGCAAATTTAGATGACAATCTGGGGGTTTCTTTTTTCCCTCCCAATCACTACCTATATCCCAGTCATGGTGCTCAGTGAACCAAGTCTTTGCGACCATCACTAAATCCAAGCCAGCCTCTAGATCCAGAAATTTGTTTCCCATACTAGGGGCATTAGTATACACAGTTTTTCAGTTATTGCCCTTTCCCCCCATTTCTGTAGAGGTCATTTTCGTCGTTCTTCTCTGTACCTTTTCTAATTCCACTATATATTTTTTTTAGATGCGGCGACCAAAATCGAACACAATATTCGAGGTGCAGTCGAACCATGGAGTGATACAAAGGCATTATAATGTCCTCATTTTTGTTTTCCATTCCTTTCCTAATAATACCTAATATTCTATTTGCTTTCTTAGTGGCTGCTGCACACTGAGCAGAGGGTTTCAACCTATCATCAACGATGACACCTAGATCTCTTTCCCAGTCGGTGACTCCTAATGTGGAACCTTGATTTACATAACTATAATTTGGGTTCCTCTTTCCCACATGCATCACTTTGCACTTGCTCACATTAAACATCACCTGAAATTTAGATGCCCAGTCTCCCAGTCTCATAAGGTCCTCTTGTAATTTTTTCACAATCCTCTTGCAATTTAACTTTGAACAATTTTTGTGTCATCAGCAAATTTAATTACCTCACTATTTACTCCAATCTCTAGATCATTTATAAATATGTTAAAAAGCAGCGGTCTCAGCACAGACCCCTGAGGAACCTCACTATCTACCTTTCTCCACTGAGAATACTGACCATTTAACCCTACTCTCTGCTTTCTATCTTTTAACCAATTTTTCTCCACAATAGGACACTACCTCCTATCCCATGACTTTCCAATTTCCTCTGTAGTCTTTCATGAGGTACTTTGTCAAATGCCTTTTGAAAATCCATATACACAATATCAACTGACATCTTTATCCACATGTTTGTTCACCCCTTCAAAGAAAGGTAATAGATTGGTGAGGCAAGATTTCTCTTCACTAAATCCATGTTGGCTTTGTCCCATTAAGCTTTGTCTCATTAATCCATGCTTTTGAATATGCTCAATAATTTTGTTCTTTATAATAGTGTCTACCATTTTGCACGACACCAGGCTCACCGGTCTATAATTTCCCAGATCACCTCTGGAACCTTTTTCAAAAATTGGCATTACATTGGCCACCCTCCAATCTTCCAGAAGCCCACTGCAGCCTATTTATCTTCTCATTTGCGGGAAACAGACCGTAAAAGTCTGTCCAGCACTCTCCTCATGTTCTAGCCACTAAAGTTGCTGGCTAAGTCCTAAACCAGATTGCCATATATGAGACAGAGACCATCCAAGTCTGCCCGGTATCGGCCCTAATTCATCACAGCCTGACTCACCATCTAAGCGTCACTTGACACATTCACACACATGCAGTCATTTAAGTTTAGGTTTTTTATAACTTCTATTATCTGTAGATCCTCTGTGTTCATCCCATGCCTTTTGGAATTCCATCACCATTTGTGCCTCTACCACCTCCTTAATGGAGACTTTCTGCATATGTGCTGTTAAAGCAAGGAGGAGGAGGAGACAACACTCAAAGAACTTTGTACTCGGAAAGTGACAGGCTGGCAAAAGTGCAGCATACATTTTCACAGGAACCTCGCAGGAATTGTTTCCATCCCCACGGGAACCCCGCAGGAATGGTTTCCATCCTAACAGGGAACCCCGCAGAACTGTTTTCGTCCCCACGGGAATCATTCCCTTGCAAGTCTCTACTGCAGATTTATCCCACTTTGAAACAATGAGAGTTCCTGACCCTTGATGCAGGCATACCGCCTAAACACAGCTGTTTTGGGTTTAGGCTTGGGAAGAGGGAGCAGAAGCTCAAACACTAGACGAACCAGGACTGCATAATAGTGCCACTGAGGTCCAAGGTGATCACAAGCACCAAACATGGGCAACGTGCTACTTTGTGCAGAATTCTTCCATTTGATGGCCATGGGGAGATAAAGGGTATGATACATACCTGTAGCAGTTGTTCTCCGAGGACAGCAGGCTGATTGTTCTCACGACTGGGTTGACGTCCGCGGCAGCCCCCACCAACCGGAAAAAGCTTCGCGGGACGGTCGGCACGCAGGGCACGCCCACCGCGCATGCGCGGCCGTCTTCCCGCCCGTGCGCGACCGCTCCCGCCAGTTGAATGACAAGCAATAAAGTATGAAACACAACTCCAAAGGGGAGGAGGGAGGGAAGGTGAGAACAATCAGCCTGCTGTCCTCGGAGAACAACTGCTACAGGTATGTATCATACCCTTTCTCCGAGGACAAGCAGGCTGCTTGTTCTCACGACTGGGGTATCCCTAGCTCTCAGGCTCACTCAAAACAATAACCCAGGTCAATTGAACCTCGCAACGGCGAGGGTACAACAGAAATTGACCTACGAAGAACAACTAACTGAGAGTGCAGCCTGACCAGAATAAATTCGGGTCCTGGAGGGTGGAGTTGGATTTACACCCCAAACAGATTCTGCAGCACCGACTGCCCGAACCGACTGTCGCGTCGGGTATCCTGCTGGAGGCAGTAATGAGATGTGAATGTGTGGACAGATGACCACGTCGCAGCCTTGCAGATCTCTTCAATAGTGGCTGACTTCAAGTGGGCCACCGACGCTGCCATGGCTCTGACACTATGAGCCGTGACATGACCCTCAAGAGTCAGCCCAGCCTGGGCGTAAGTGAAGGAAATGCAATCTGCTAGCCAATTAGAGATGGTGCGTTTCCCGACAGCGACCCCTAGCCTGTTAGGGTCGAAAGAAATAAACAATTGGGCGGACTGTCTGTGGGGCTGTGTCCGCTCCAAGTAGAAGGCCAATGCTCTCTTGCAGTCCAATGTGTGCAACTGACGTTCAGCAGGGCGGGTATGCGGCCTGGGGAAGAATGTTGGCAAGACAATTGACTGGTTAAGATGGAACTCCGACACCACCTTCGGCAGGAACTTTGGGTGAGTGCGGAGCACTACTCTGTTGTGATGAAATTTGGTATATGGAGCATGAGCTACTAGGGCTTGAAGCTCACTGACCCTACGAGCGGAAGTAACTGCCACCAGGAAAATGACCTTCCAGGTCAAGTACTTCAGATGGCAGGTATTCAGTGGCTCAAAAGGAGGTTTCATCAGCTGGGTGAGGACGACGTTGAGATCCCATGACACAGTAGGAGGCTTGATAGGGGGCTTTGACAAAAGCAAGCCTCTCATGAATCGAACGACTAAAGGCTCTCCAGAGATGGCTTTACCTTCCACACGATAATGGTAAGCACTAATCGCACTAAGGTGATTCCTTACTGAGTTGGTCTTGAGGCCAGACTCTGATAAGTGCAGAAGGTATTCAAGCAGGTTCTGTGCAGGGCAAGAACGAGGTTCTAGGGCCATGCTCTCACACCACACGACAAACCTCCTCCACTTGAAAAAGTAACTCTTTTTAGTGGAATCCTTCCTAGAGGCAAGCAAGACCCGGGAGACACCCTCAGACAGACCCAACGCAGTGAAGTCTACGCCCTCAACATCCAGGCCGTGAGAGCCAGAGACTGAAGGTTGGGGTGCAGCAACGCTCCGTCGTTCTGCGAAATGAGAGTCGGAAAACACTCCAATCTCCACGGTTCTTCGGAGGACAACTCCAGAAGAAGAGGGAACCAGATCTGACGGGGCCAAAAGGGCGCTATCAGAATCATGGTGCCGCGGTCTTGCTTGAGCTTCAGTAAGGTCTTCCCCACCAAAGGTATGGGAGGATAAGCATACAGGAGGCCGGTCCCCCAATGGAGGAGAAAGGCATCCGACGCTAGCCTGCCGTGTGCCTGAAGTCTGGAACAGAACAGAGGCAGCTTGTGGTTGGTCTGAGAGGCGAAAAGGTCCACCGAGGGGGTGCCCCACGCTCGGAAGATCTTGCGTACCACTCTGGCATGGAGCGACCACTCGTGCGGTTGCATGACTCTGCTCAGTCTGTCGGCCAGACTGTTGTTTACGCCTGCCAGGTATGTGGCTTGGAGGAGCATGCCGAACCGACACGCCCAACGCCACATCCCGACGGCCTCCTGGCACAGGGGGCGAGATCCGGTGCCCCCCTGCTTGTTGACGTAATACATTGCAACCTGATTGTCTGTCCGAATTTGGATAATTTGACAGGACAGCCGATCTCTGAAAGCCTTCAGTGCGTTCCAGATCGCTCGGAGCTCCAGGAGGTTGATCTGCAGATCCTTTTCCTGGAGGGACCACAGACCCTGAGTGTGGAGCCCATCGACATGGGCTCCCCACCCCAGGCGAGATGCATCCGTCGTCAGCACTTTCGTGGGCTGCGGAACTTGGAATGGACGTCCCAGGGTCAAATTGGTCCGGATGGTCCACCAGAGCAGTGAAGTGCGACAACTGGTGGAGAGGCGGATGACATCTTCTAGATTCCCGGTGGCTTGGAACCACTGGGAAGCTAGGGTCCATTGAGCAGATCTCATGTGAAGACGAGCCATGGGAGTCACATGAACTGTGGAGGCCATATGACCCAGAAGTCTCAACATCTGCCGAGCTGTGATCTGCTGAGACGCTCTGGTCTGCGAAGCCAGGGCCAAGAGATTGGTGGCCCTCGCTTCGGGAAGGTAGGCCTGAGCCGTCTGGGAATTCAGCAGCGCTCCTATGAATTCCAGAGACTGAGTTGGCTGGAGATGGGACTTTGGGTAATTTATCACAAACCCCAGCAGCTCCAGAAGTTGAATAGTGCACTGCATGGACCGGAGGGCTCCTGCCTCCGAGGTGTTCTTGACCAGCCAATCGTCGAGATATGGGAACACGTGCACTCCCAGCTTGCGTAGGTAGGCCGCTACCACCACGAGGCACTTTGTAAACACTCGTGGGGCAGAGGCGAGCCCAAAGGGCAGCACACAATACTGAAAGTGCCGTGCGCCCAGGCGGAATCTGAGATACTGTCTGTGAGCTGGCAGTATCGGGATGTGAGTGTATGCGTCCTTTAAATCCAGGGAACATAGCCAATCGTTTTTCTGAATCATTGGCAGAAGGGTGCCCAAGGAAAGCATCCTGAACTTTTCTTTGACCAGGAATTTGTTCAGGCCTCTCAGGTCTAGGATGGGACGCATCCCCCCTGTTTTCTTTTCCACAAGGAAGTACCTGGAATAGAATCCCTGCCCTTCCTGCCCGGGTGGTACGGGCTCGACCGCATTGGCGCTGAGAAGGGCGGAGAGTTCCTCTGCAAGTACCTGCTTGTGATGGGAGCTGAAAGACTGAGCTCCTGGAGGACAATTTGGAGACAGGGAGGCCAAATTCAGGGCGTATCCGCACCGCACTATTTGGAGAACCCACTGGTCGGAGGTTATGAGAGGCCACCTTTGGTGAAAAAAATTTAACCTCCCTCCGACCGGCAGATCGTCCGGTACGGACACTTGTAGGGCGGCTATGTTCCCGTGGATCCAGTCAAAAGCCCGTCCCCGGCTTTTGCTGTGGAGGCGCAGGGGGCTGCTTAGGCGCACGCTGTTGACGAGAACGAGCGCGCTGGGGCTGTCCCTGTGCCTGACGAGGCCTTCGGGCCGGCTGGTTGTACCTACGCTTTGCAAAAGAATAGGGTGCAGCCTGCCGTGCCCGGGAAAAACGCCCACCCGTGGGGGCGGGTGCTGAAGGCGCCCGGTGGGAGAGCTTGTCGAGAGCGGTTTCCCGCTGATGCAGTTGGTCCACCATCTGCTCGACCTTCTCACCGAAAATGTTATCCCCCCGGCAAGGGACGTCGGCCAGTCTCTGCTGGGTGCGGTTGTCCAGGTCAGAGGCACGCAGCCATGAGAGCCTGCGCATCACTATACCTTGGGCCGCAGCACGAGATGCCACGTCACAGGTGTCAAAAATCCCCCTGGACAGGAACTTTCTGCACGCCTTCAGCTGCCTGACCACCTCCTGATAAGGCCTGGACTGCTCCGGCGGGAGCTTATCGACCAGGTCCGCCAGCTGTTGCACATTGGTCCGCATGTGGATGCTCATATAGAGCAGGTACGATTGGATGCGGGTCACGAGCATGGAGGACTGGTAGGCCTTCCTCCCAAATGAGTCCAGAGTGCGAGACTCCCGCCCCGGGGGCGCCGAGGCGGTATCCCTCGAACTCCGTGCCCTCTTGAGAGCAGAATCCACGACCGCTGAGTCATGGGGCAACTGGGGCCGCATGAGCTCTGGGTCAGAGTGGATCCTGTACTGGGACTCTGCTTTCTTGGGAATGGTGGGATTAGTTAATGGTCGCACCCAGTTCCGGAGCAGCGTCTCCTTCAGGACATTGTGCAGCGGTACCGTGGAGGACTCTCTAGGTGGTGATGGATAGTCGAGGACCTCGAGCATCTCGGCCCTCGGCTCTTCCACAGAGACCACGGGAAAGGGAATGCTTATAGACATATCCCGCACAAAGGAGGCAAAGGAGAGACTCTCAGGAGGTGAGAGCTTCCTCTCCGGTGACGGCGTGGGGTCCGAGGGAAGGCCCGTAGACTCCTCTGAGGAGAAATATCTCGGGTCCTCCTCTTCCCCCCACGAGTCCTCATCCTCGGTATCGGACATTAGCTCATGTAGCTGAGTCCGGTACCGGGCCCGGCTCGACGTCGAGGCACCGAGGCCTCGGTGTCGTCGAGCGGTGGACTCCCGCGCCGGCGGGGACGGAGCTCCCTCCATCGACGTCGACGGGGACTCCACCTGCGTGGCTGTCGAGACCGGCACCGCAAGCGGCGGCGGTGTCGACTGCCCCGGCGCCGGGCTAGAGCTCGCCGGCGCCACAGTCATCGGCGCCGAGGGCGCAAGCACCCCCGGCGCCGGCACAGCCTGGCGCATCAGCCCTTCCAGGAGCCCCGGAAGGATGGCTCTGAGGCACTCGTCCAGGCCCGCTGCCGAGAAAGGCGGTGGGGCCGGCAAGGGTGTCGGTGCCAGAAGCTGCTGGGGGCCAGGAGACGGCACCGAGGTGCCGGAACCCCGACGCGTCGGTACCTCCACCACCGACGGAGATCTCTCCTCTCTGTGATGCCGCTTCGGCGTCGACACCTCCTCAGGCACCGAGGGCTCCCGGTGACGGCGCTTCTTGTCCTTCTTCCGGTGCACGTCACCGGTGCCGGAGGGCATGGAGGAGGAGGAGGTCGATCCCCCTCGGTCTCGAGGTACCGGGTCCGACAGGGTTCGGTCCCGTGGCTCACGAGTTGAGGGAGTGACCGGGGCCGACTGCCCACGCGGTCTCTCTACCCCACTCTCGCCGGCGGACCGGCGGGCCGACGGGACCTGTTCTCCTGGGGTCGCTGCCATCGGTGCCGATGTCTCGGGCATCGATACCGGTACCGAAGAACCGGCCTTCGATACCGATGCCGTCGAGGTCGACGTCGAGGGGCCGGCGCAAGTTCCAAAAAGACGGTCCCGCAGAACTTGCCTCGCAACCTGAGTCCGTTTCCGGAGACCGAGACACAAAGCACACGACTTGAGATTGTGCTCCGGCCCGAGGCACTGGAGGCACCAAGCGTGGGTGTCGGTCTGCGAGATCGGCCGGCCGCAGCGACCACACTTTTTAAATCCACTCGGGACCTTCGAGGACATCGACGGAAAAATCGCGTCGGCGAAGTCAAAGTCGGCAATGGTGGCTAAAATCACACCACGAAAATTGAAACCGACCGAGCGGCCACTAGGCCGCAACGAGGCGTCCCCGCTAGAAAGCGAGGGAAAAAGGAGGAGCGCGTGCTCCACACGCGCAAAATTCTTTTTTTTTTTTTTTTTTTTTTGGATAACAAACGAAACTGAAAGAAGAAGAGGCCAAAAGGGCCAAGAGCGACGACCCGCGTAAACGCGGTCGAAATTCCGGCGGCTGAAACGAGAGAGTTGCAAAAACACGACTCTCTCAGTCGCGGGAAAAAAGTAACTGGCGGGAGCGGTCGCGCACGGGCGGGAAGACGGCCGCGCATGCGCGGTGGGCGTGCCCTGCGTGCCGACCGTCCCGCGAAGCTTTTTCCGGTTGGTGGGGGCTGCCGCGGACGTCAACCCAGTCGTGAGAACAAGCAGCCTGCTTGTCCTCGGAGAAAGTACAGCAGCTCTAGCATGGGTTAAGGCTTAACCACTCACATCTGCTGGAGGTAGAGAAATATTGGTCAATTCCAGGAGGCACCAGCACATATACCGGTTATGTCACTGGGAAAGTTCAGTATCTCTACCTCCCATCTGCTGGCAAGAAAGGGACACAATCCAATGGTGTGGGCTGGTTTAGTAGAGACAACGAAGCTTGTCTTCATCAATGTGATGATCTCCCATGAATGCTTTTAAAGTGGCTACCTTTCATATAATATACCATTCACTTACCAGATACCCACTATCTTCTTTGAGATATCTTACAGTTGTTATCTTATAATTGAAATCTTACAAAATCTATTGCAACATTTGGTCCATGATTTAAACAAACAAAAAAAAAAAACCCAAAACCTTTTTCCTCCCATGCTCAACATTTAGTATATTGATGTAGCATTAGATGTTACAAAATAACTATAATTTGCATAAAACTGCTCTATTACCAGAAAGAAATCAAGTTTTATAGCTAGACTATACAACCACAGAATTATGCAACTATGCATGCGCATAAGTTTGCATAAAAACTGAGAGCATGTATACTTGCATACACATAATCACATAATTACCTGAGTGTAATGGCTCACACTGCAGGATCTTTGGAGCATGGAGAGGAAGCAAACTGCTCCACTAAACACAGCAAGCAAAAGCAGAACTGAATGGCTGTCAGCCTGAGACAACAGGATTGATGCAACTCCTGCCTGTACTGAAATCAGCAGGACCAAGTATTTAAGAAGCATCCAAGGAACTGCTGCTAAGCCTGCTTTTCTGTGCTGTGTCCTGAGAAAGGGGAAAGCAGCCTATATACTGAGTTTTTTTTACTGAGAGTTCATGTCCTCTTCAGTACTGAGCATTCCCTACAGGAATTTTCTGCCTAGGCTATTCTCCTAGCTTGACTGCATAGTGGCAGTTGAAATCCAGCAACAGCTTGTAAGAGATGCAGAGATATGTGTAGAACCTCACTGTGGGTACTCATTTGTATGAATATTTCCCAAAGTTAGCAGGCAACAAAACGCAGTGGCCTGTGTGAAAAACACAATCTGAAAGAGCCAGCCCTTTTTTCATTGGTGAGTGAGCAGAAGAATTATGTCCAGAGAAAAGGGGTCAAGGAGAAGGAGAGTAGCACCGAAGAGGGGGGTGTAGAAATATCCCTGAGAAGGAGCTATAGTCCCTGTGGATGGGAAGGGAGAACACGAGAGTACATCCCACAAGGGGGGGGGGGGGGGGAGTGAAGAAGGGCATATAATGGGAAAGAGGGATACTGGGAATGCCTGCTGCAGAGGGGGAATTTCATTGGGAAGGGTGAGAGATGAACTGTAAGGGAGGATGGGAACCTGATGGGTAAAGATAGGGAGGGAGGGCAAAGGGTACCTGATGAGAGAAGAGCATGGAGAAGAGAAATGGGAAGACTGATGGAAAATGAGGGGGAGAGGGAACCTGAAAGGGAAAGAGAGGGTAGAAATGCCTGATGGGGGAGGGGAAAAAGTATTTCCGATGGTCAAGGGAGGTCCTGAAGGGGTGAGTAGGGGGGAGAAAATACAGAAAGTTCTGTTACATCCTTACACGATGCACTACTCATTCCTGCAAAATATACATATATGCACTGCAACGATGGCTGTAAGCAATTTGTAGTCTCTCTTTTCTCAGTAGATATAATTTGGAAATCAGAACTACAAATCCTTAAATGATGTGGGGTAAACCAGGACTGGATAATCTTGTTGGGCGAATCCTGTTAACAACCCTATTTACCCTCCTCACCTGTGAAACATGCATGCGCACGCACCCAATCTGCACCCACAATTTAATTGAATAATGCAGTCTAAAGTTTTAACAAGTATAATTGGCTGCTAATTATCAATTATCGGCACTATTTGGCCTGAACCAAAATTTATACAAGCATTTTAATCATGCAGCGGTGAAAAGAGGACATGGCCATGGGAGGGTCATGGGTGGATCAGGGACGTTCCTAAAATTTATGCGCACTGTTATAGAATAAGGGGGATCTGTGTCTACTTTAGATGCGAGGATTTACAGCAGGGTTTACTTAGTGTAAATCCTTGTGTCTAAAATTAGACGCTAAGTATATTCTATAAATGGCACCTAACTTTCAGCTCCATTTATAGACTAGCGTTTAGTGCGTTATTTTTTCGGTGCTATTTATAGAACTATAGAAGTGTGCATCCTTCTGGTCCTGTGCAACACACATCCTTTCCTCCCTTTTTAATCTTGTGCCAGCACATATATGCACTTTTCCAATTTTTGGTGCATAAATCCCTGGGATTTAACTAGTACTTCAAATATACTTTATACACATTGTATAGTTACTTCATATGGGATTTACAAGATGATGTATTTATCATCCTCGTCAAATAAGATGGATAAATTGAAGTACATATAAGTAAAGTAATCTAGTGAGTTACATAAACAGTAGCTGAGAACTAAACAGAACATAACAGTACAAGAAGCAATCCCAACAGCCATAGTTTCCTACCTAATAATCACTGAAGCAATTCTCAATCTCTTTTACTTCATGAATAATATTTAGTTAGTTTAAATTAAATGAATATTTTAGTACTACAAATCATCAGTGCAAGCTAAAGACGAAACTGGATTTTGGTTCCACAAGCTATCAGAGAAAAATGCACATTAAAGTAAAATGTAAGAAACAATACATAGGACTTCTGGCAAAAGAAACATGACACATTATTCAGTAACTATGTATTTACCTGTTGAGGAAGACTGTGGACTAATGAGAAGATCTTCTTGAACTTGTTCACTTCCAGGGACAGTTTGCTGGTCACTTAAGGAACTCTGGGATGCACTGACAGGCTGGGACACTTCCTCATGTACTTCTTCATCACTTAACCTTTCCACTTTGACCCTGACATCATCTTCCATCACCAAAGGTGAACTGACCTTTGTGCTCTCACAAGTTACGTAATCAGTTAACCTTCTGGTTACTTCAGAAGGACCTGGCAATTCTAAAGTCCTAGATTCCACCTGTTTGACCTTCTCACCTTGAAGCCGTCGATCAACTCCAAATGGAAAGGTCCATGGGAAAGCTAAGGAAGAGTCTACGGGCTGATTCCGTGTCTCTGAATAGGATGTTGAAGGGTTTAATATCTGGGGGGAGTTTGTTTGTGTGCCACACTTCATTGGGCTTTCTGGAGACATTACTATATAACTTTTACGTTTTCTCCGGGACTCTCTGCAGACAGGAATGGTTCTTTCTACCACACTACATTCAGAAGAAACCGGAGACAAACTGCCATCTCGAAAGTTGCAGTTTGCATTAATCTCTTGCCCTGCATCAAGCATCTTCTCTTGCTGGCTGTTAGAAGTGTTCCATAAAATGCTGGATTTCATAAACTCTGAGCAGGTGCTGGCAACGCTGAACATTTGCATATAGCTGGCTGCAGCCAACACATCAATAATGTTCTCTGTGTTAATAGAAAGGGTTGCCGTATATGCATATTCCAACAGAGGAATGAACCCTGTGACAGTTACGTGATGCAAGTCCAAAACACACTGGCTGTTCTCGTCTGACTGTCCAACAAGTTTAGTGCGGAAGAATTCACTGCAAGCAGCAAGAACCACCTTGTGTGCTCTGAAAATCTTATCTTGGACACGGATTGTGATATCACAGAAGTGTCCATCATTTCGCAGCATATTTAATTTTCCCAGCATCTCCTGGCTGTGGGCAGCAGAGTTATGGGTAAATGTTTTTAGCCCCATTTTCCTTAGATGTTTATTTCCTCTGAACTGAAACGGTCAGAAGTGTCCTGAAAAAAACATAACAAACAACTTACTTTCTGTTTTTGTTTAAATAAGATAGCCTACAAGCTTACGGCTTTTGCAAGCTCTTGTAGTTAAACCAAGATTGTAGAAATGCAGTAAAAAAACAAAACAACAACAACAAAAATAAATAAAAAATAAAACTAATTAACATGAAAATCAGTCAAAAATCTGGATGTCAGAAGGCCTAAATGATTTCTATAAACTTATACACTAGAAATCTCTGAGGTCAATATTCAAAAGCTGCATGTTGGTGGCAGACATAACTAGATACCTGATTTTAAATTTCTCCAGGTCATCAAGGAGGCAATTCTATCAATTGGCAACTACAATTACACGTGTCAATGCTGAGAAAATTGGCAGTTATGCCTGTAAGTATTTTACGCGCCAATTTATAAAAGTGTGTGTAACTGGTTTGGTGTGCAAGTGCTAGGGGGTGTACCACAAACTGACACCTGTAAAATACAGAATCCTGTTAAGTTACACACACCCATGCTGCAAAAATGCACCAACAGTTACACCATGTCTATGGCAGATGTTACTGATGGTGCATTACATTTTTGGCATACCAATGCTGGCTTCAGCTCGTATTCTATAATGAATCTCAACATCAAGGTCCTATTATATAGAACTAGTGCTGTGTGTAAATGGGGTGCCAAAATTGGAGTGCAACCTTACAGTCCCCCAAATGCTTAACCTTTGGCCATAGAAGTCATTATCCCCCTCATTCTATAACACATCACCTAAAGTTAGGTATCAATTCCAAATGTTAAATTCTAAAATACTAGCACTTATGTGTTTGACTGTTAGTTATGTGTGTAAATGCAAGCTGCATGCTCAGCAGTATTCTATAACTTACACTCACAACTGCCTTAGCATGCAAAGCTAAGCTACTTACCTGTAGCAGGTGTTCTCCAAGGACAGCAGGCTTTATATTCTCACAAGTGGGTGACACCGACCCACGTCGCCCAGTCCAGGACTTATAACAAGTAGAGATTTGTGAAGCGCGAGACATGCTCCACCACGCCTGTGCGAGTGCCTTCCTGCCAGCCGCGGGAACGCGGTCTCCTCAGTTTAATACTGTAGCAAAAATAAAGTAAAAATAACAGAGGAGATAACTCCAAGGGGAAGTGGGAGGGACTGTGAGAATATAAAGCCTGGTGTCCTTGGAGAACACCTGCTACAGGTTAAGTACCTTAGCTTTCTCAGAGGACAAGCCAGCTTATTTATTCTCGCAAGTGGGGAATTTCTAGCATCCAGTAAACAACAAACACTGGACAACACGGTCTCGCAACAGCACAGACATAACACAGGTTACCCTGAAACTATATACAATCTGAATGAGAGCGCAACCTGGACCAGAATAAAACGGTTCTAGGAGGGTGGAGTTGGATTCTAGATACCAAACAGATTCTGCAACACTGTCTGCCGCATCGGGTATCCTGCTCAAAGGAGTAGTGTGATGTGAATATGTGGACTGAAGACCACATCACAGCCTTGCAAATTTCTTCAATGAAGGCTGACCACAAGTGGGCTATCGACGTAGCCATGGCTCTGATATCATGAGCCGTGACATGACCCTCTAGGCCCAGCCCAGTCTGGGCATAAGTGAAGGAAATGCAATCTGCCAGTCAATTAGAAATGATATGTTTCCCGATGGTGATCCCCATCTTGTTGGAATCAAAAGAAAGAAAAAGTTGGGCAGACTGTCTGTGGGGCTTGGTTCGCTCCATGCAGTAGGTCAATGCTCTCTTGCAATCCAAGGTGTGCAAGCTGCTTTCGCCAGGATGGGCATGAAGTCAGGGAAAGAATGTTGGCAAGACAATCGACTGGTTCAGATAAAACTCCGACACCACCTTCGGCAGGAACATAGTGCGGAGGACTACTCTGTTGTCATGAAAATTAGTATACAGTGCATCCACCACTAAGGCCTGAAGTTCACTGACTCTATGAGCTGAAGTAACAGCCATCAAGAAAAAGACCTTCCAGGTCAAGTACTTCAGATGGCACGAATTCAGTGGCTCAAAAGGAGCTTTCGTCAGCTGGGTGAGAACTACGCTGAGATCCCGTAACACAAGTGGTAATTTGACAGGGGAAAAGCAAACCTCTCATGAAGCAAACAACTAGAGGCTGTCCAGAGATGGGCTTACCTTCTACACGCTGATGATAAGCACTAATTGCACTAAGGAGAACCCTTACGGAGTTGGTCTTGAGACCAGACTCTGATAGGTGTAGAAAGTATTCAAGCAGGATTTGTGTAGGGCAAGCAAGGGGATCTAGGGCCTTGCTCTCACACCAGATGGCAAACCTCCTCCATTTGAAAAAACAGCACCTCTTAGTGGAGTCTTTCCTGGAAGCCAGCAAGACTTGGGAAACACCCTTCAAAAGTCCCAAGAAAGCAAATCTAGGCTCTCAACATCCATAGACTGGAGGTTGGGATGTAGAAGATACCCTTCATTCTGCGTGATGAGGGTCAGAAAACACTCCAATCTCCACAGTTCCTTGGAGGTTAACTCCAGAAGAGGGAACCAAATCTGCTGCGGCCAGTATGGTTCCAAGGTTTTGCTCGTTTCAACACAGTTTTCCCTACTAGAGGTATGGGAGGATATGCATACTGAAGACCTGTCCCGCAACTGAGGAGGAAGCATCAGATGCTAGTCTGTCGTGGGCCTGAAGACTGGAACAAAACCAAGGGATTTTGTGGTTGATCTGAGTGGCAAAAAGATCCACCAAGGGGGAGCCCTATGCTCAGATCTTGCGGGCTATGCCTATATTGAGAGACCACTCGTGTGGTTGCATTATCCTACTCAGTTTGTCGGCCAGGATATTGTTTTTGCCCTCCAGATATGTGGCTCGAAAGAACATGACATGTTGGCAAGCCCAATGCCATATCTGGACAGCCTCCCGACACAGAGGGCGTGAACCGGTGCCCCCCTGCTGTAATACATTGCAACCTGATTGTCTGTTTGAATGAATACAATTTGATGAGACAGTCGATCTCCGAAAGCCTTTAGAGCGTTCTAGATTGTCCAGAGCTCCAAGAGATTGATCTGAAGACTCGTTTCCAGGGTAGACCAAACACTTTGGGTGGGAAGCCCATGTCCATGAGCCCCACATCCCAGGAGAGATGCATCTCTCATCAGTACTTTTTGTGGCTGAGTAATTTGAGTCAAACTGGATCGAATGGTCCACCACTGAAGGGAGCATACAAGCTCTGAGGACACTTAGATGACATCTTCCAGGTTCCCTGTGGTTTGATACTACTGAGAAGCCAGGGTCCATTGAGCTGATCTCATGTGAAAATGTGTTATGGGTGTAACATACACTGGAAGCCATGTGGCCCAACAATCTCAACATCTGCTGAGCTGTGACCCGCTGAGAGGCTCGAATCTTGAAAGCGAGTGTGACATCTCCGGAAGGTAGGCTCAAACCTTCTGTGTATCAAGCAGGGTTCCAATGAATTCTAATCGCTGTACAGGGCGAAGATGGGACTTGGGGTAGTTTAAAACTAACCCTAGTAGCTCGAGCACCCGAATAGTCATTTGAATGGACTTCTGAGCTCCATCCAAAGAGGTGCTTTTCACCAGCCAATCGTCAAGATATGGGAACACTTGGACTTCCAGTCTGTGTAGCAATGCTGCAACTATCGCTAGACATTTGGTGAAGACCTTGGGAGCTGACACAAGGACAAAGGCAACAGGCGGTACTGAAAGTGATGTGTTTGCAGCCAAAATTGAACATACTTCCAGTGGGCAGGAAGTATGTGAGTATATGGATCCAAAAGTAGATAGCATAGTCAATCGGTTTTTTGAATCATTGGGAGAAGGATGCCCAGGAAAACAGTCCTGAACTTTTCTCGGATGGGACACATCCCCCATTTTTTCCTGCACAAGTACCTGGAATAGAATCCTCGCCCTTCCTCCCCTGGTGAAACGGGCTCGACTGCATGGACTTTCAGAAGGGCTGAGAGTTCCACTGCAAGTATCTGCCTGTGCTGAGAGCTGAATGAATGGGTTCTTGGTGGGTAATTTTGAGGTTTTTGATACAGAGTGCATATTCGAGATGCTCTGCTGCAGCCGGTTAAAAGTTCATCCCTTGCTTTGACTAGGGAGTAGCAGGGGCCTTAGGAGAACACTAGTGACATGAACGAGCATGCTGGGACTGAGTCTGAACAGGCTGGCAAGCCAGGAGGGGGGGGGGGGGGGGGTTGTACCTATGCCTCTGAGAATAATAGGCACTCCTCCTTGGTTTGCCAAAAGTCCTCCTAGATGAGAAGGTAGCCGCAGAAGGCGCCTGGCGAGAGAGAGAAGAGATGGTATCCGTATGTTTTTTGATTTGGTCAGCGACCTCCTCAACCTTCTCTCCAAAAAGGTTATCCCCCCTGCATAGTGCATCCGCCAACCTCTGCTGAACAGAATGTTCCAGGTCAGAAACATGCAGTCATAACAGTATGCACATTGCTATATTCTGAGCTGAGATCCTGGATGCCACATCAAAAGTGTCGTAAGTGCCCCTAGCCAAGAACTTCTGACACGCATTCTGCTGCTTGACCAACTGGCAAAGTGACTTGACCTGCTCCGGAGACAACATCTCAGCCAGGTCCGACAATTTACACATCGAGTTTCACAAGTGTATGCTTATGAAAAGCTGGTATGATTGTATTTGGGAGATGAGCATTGAAGCCTGGTACATCTTCCTGCCAAAAGAATCCAGGGTTCTAGCTTCTCCATCTGGGGGCGCCAAGGCATAGCTCCTGGAGCTCCTGGCTCTTTTAAGAGCAGATTCCACCACCATGGAATTGTGAGGCAACTGAGGCTTATCAAAACCAGGTGTAGTGTGGATCCGATACTGGGTGTTGATCTTCTTGGGCACGACCAGGACCGATAGAGGGGCCTTCCCAGTTCCTAACAAGGACTTTCTGGAGTACCTCTTGGAGAGGGACAGTCCTAGGTGGAGACGTGTAGTCCAGGACCTCGAGTATCTTGGCCCTGGGCTCGTCCTCCACTTCTAAAGGAAAAGAAATAGCATCAGCCATTTCCTTAACAAAAGAAAGGAATGAAAGGCTCTCCGGAGGAGACTTTCTCCTTTCAGGTGGAGGGAAGGTTCAGAGGGAATTCCATAGGATTCATCCAAGGAAAAGTGCCTTGGATCCTCATCTGAATCCCATGAGTACTCCTTTTCGGCGTCAGACAATACCTCCTGATGGGACTGTCGAGACAGAACCTGTTGCAGGGGCCACATGTGCGCCCTTGCCCAAGGCACCACCTCCAAAGACGCAGCCATGGAACCCACAAGCTGCAAGCAGTCCCATACTGTGGGCTGAAGGAGCTTGCACAACTGCGCTTCTGTGCCTGCAGCTTCTCTGGAAGGAATACCATCTCGCGGGCAGTATCAAAGTGGACTCAGATGGATCTTGAGCCAGTTCATGACCTAACTCAGAGCCTCCAGAAGGGAAACGACCTGAAACATGACCAAACTAGCCTCTGCAGCCAAGTTGGCTTGAACCAACCAGTCATCCACGTGAGGATGAACCAGAACGCCCTGGCGACACAAGATGCAGCACAACAACCATCACCTTGGAAAAAGAGTGGAAGCCAAAGGGCAAGGCCTGAAACTGGAAGTGCTGCCCCAGCACACAAATGAGAAGAAATCTCGTGATGGGCTGTGATAGGAATGTGCAGATAAGCCTCCATAAGGTCTGAGGTGACGAATTCCCCCAGATAGACCGAGGCAATCACAGAGTATAGAGTTTCCATCCGGAAATGTTGGACTCGCAGACAAGCATTTACCCCTTTGGAGGTTCAGAATTGGACTAAAGGAGTCGCCCTTCTTTGGGATCACAAAATAAATGGAGTAGTACCCCATCCCATGCTCTGCCTCCCCTACATTGCACAAGTGCTGTAGATTAAGAGTGACAGTTATAGTTAATTAGATTTTCTATACTGCTTGGCTACAGTGAAATCTCAGTGCTTTATAATATAATAATATGAAAAAGAAAAAGAACTACAATAAAACAATAGAAAAGCACATTCATTCAGACCAATCACACCTCTCTTTCCTACTAAAAAAACAGAGTAAAAAAAGAAGCTTTTGGGAAGAGCCACATGAGGAAGCCATGAAGAAGTCGGGAACTGGCCAAGCAAACTCTAGGGACTACCCCTTCTTGATCACCTCCAGCACCCATGATCTGAGGTGATGCGGGCCCACTTGTGGCAGAAGAGACAGCCTGCCTCCCACTGGGACTGAGAGGCCTGGCGCATCCTCACTGGGCAGGCCTAGTGGCTGAAGTCCCACTTAAAGCACTTGAAGTCCTGTCCCTTTTGGAGCCACGAGAGGAACTCGCCTTGAACATTTACCCTGCCCTGAAGACTGGGCCTGGGAGCACCGAGCTGCCCTAAAGTGGCCCACCCCTCTGGCAGAACACCTTGAGGAAGAAGCCATTGAGCACCTCAGCTCCGGGAGATGGAGAGGCTGTGGCTCTCCCATATCCTTAACTAACTTCTCCAAGCCTTCACCAAACAGCAAATGCCCCCTAAAGGGCAACTGACTCAGAAGCCGCATCTGCAACCCAGTGGCGAGGCCATAACTGTCACGGAATGGGAAGCAAGATGGAGCAGGTTGTAAAGGACATCTGCCAAAAAGGTTGTCCCTGACTCCAGGAGAGAGACCTCTGAGAACTCAGAGAGCTGCTGCAACAAATGCAGCATAGCCTAAGCCACAGGCGCTGCAAATAGTGGTCTGAACACTTGAGGCTCCTACAGAAAAGGCAAGGCCAAACTCCATGCTCAATCAGGACAAGACAAAGAACCAGGAAAACAGAGCAGCTGTTAGGATCCACCATGCTGCATGGCTGTGGACAGAGCGGGAAGCTAGGGCAGGGACCAGAGCACCAATCAGCACAACCTGCTAAAGAAAGAGAAAAATACTGGTTTGTTCCAGGGAGCACTCCAGCTTATACAAGTGATGTCACTGGTAAAATTCAGTTTTCTCTACCGCCACCTGCTGGTAGGAAGGGATAACATCCACTTGTGCAATGTAGCTAGATGCTACAAGAAACATTTTATAAAGGACCGAAAGAAGTCTATCACAGGGAGTTTTCACAGAAACTTATGAAGCTGGGAAAAGCTCTCTATGCACAGGCTCCATCCAAATGGCATCACCCAACTGGAAGAACTTGTCATCCTACTTGTCATCAGAGAAATCACTAATCAGCTTTTTTATCTTAGGGCAGGAATTAGTAAATGTAATTATACAAGGGGAGCAGCCACATTAACAAGGGTTCTGCTCCCTTTAGCCTGGGTGTATTCTGCATACAAATCTTTGTAAATTGAATGCTAAAGCCCACATTACTATGTGCATTAAAACCAGCAGGTTAGCGTCATAACTTTTCCATTTTAAAACACAGATTAGTACACAGGTTCCTTCATGTTAATTTACTTATATTTCTTTCTACTTCTGGTAGTAAATAGATGTAAAGGTCCAGCAATTCAACCGAGCTTGAATTCGACCCATAAGGTATTTTAACTGGATCTGATACAAGTTTACATTTTATTATAATAGTAAAAAAGGCCCGTTTCTGTTTTAAAGGAAACGGGTGCTAGCAAGGTTTTCCTCAGAGTGTGTATGTTTGAGAGAGTGTGTGTGAGAGTGACTGTGTGAGAGAGTGAATGTGCGAGTGTGTGTGACAGAGAGAGACAGTGAGACTGGGTGCGAGTGTGTGTGTGAGAATGAGAGTATGTGTCAGGGTCCCCCTCCCTCCCAGTTCCAGGGCCGTTGTCCCCCCCCCGGTCTGTCTCCCAGTTGCAGGGCCCCTCCCTCCCTCCCAGTTGCAAGGGGTCCCCCCCCCTCCCTTTTTCCCAGTTGCAGGGTCGGTCGCCCTCCCTCTCTCTCAGTTGCAGGGTCTGTCTGTCTCCCCCCTCCTTTTGCCTTCCACGTTTTAAGGCACTGTCTATCCAGTTGAAACAGCTTTAGACTTGTTTCAGGTGGAACAACAATTTAAAAACGACAATGTGAAGCAGCAGCTCCTAGGTTTGCTTGTTTTTGAGTGTATACTAATGACGGCAGCGTAGGGGAGTGGAAACAGAGATTAACCAATGGGATTCCTTGCTTACCATAGACTTGCTTTGCTCACTTCCACTCCTGTCTATTAAACGTCCTGCAGCATTTCATAGGTTTGCTTGCTTTGTGACTTCACCCGAGGCGCAGCCAATCAGTGGGATTCATGACGTCAGTTTGATCTACAGCACCTAGCTAGCAGACCACGGTTCCAGGCAGCCTCAGAACGTTGGAGTTGAGAATTATTATATAGGATATTAAATGTTCTGTTTTGGCTTCTAATCTATTTTGACATAACTGGATCTGCAAAACACAGAATATACTGGGGGAGTAAGGGGAGGCGATCCCCGATTCCCTCCGGTGGTCATCTGGTCAGTTCGAGCACCTTTTCAAGGCTTGGTTGTGAACAAAAAAGGACCAAGTAAAGTTGGCCAAATGCTCATCAGAGCCGGCCTTCTTTTTTTTCCATTATTGGCTGAGGCCGGCCATCTCTTAACCACGCCCTCGTCCCGCCTTCGGTACACTACCGACACGTCCCCTTGAACTTTGGGCGGCCCTGCGACGGAAAGCAGTTAAAGCCGGCCAAAATCGGCTTTCAATTATACCGATTTGGCCGGCCTTAGGAGAAGGCTGGCCATCTCCCGATTTGTGTCGGAAGATGGCCACCCTTCTCCTTCGAAAATAAGCAGGAAAATTAACTTAATCAATAAACCTATTCAAGGAACTATATACAACCACTGAGAGAGAAGCAGAGAGCCCGGAAAGTCCCCAAGCTGCAATCTTCCAGGGCAAGTCTCATATTGGAGTGGCTGGACTCAAGGAAAGGAAACTAACAGGTATACCTAAATTTCACCTTCCTTATTGCTGAAGCCACACCAGTCTGAACAAGAGGGATGTACCTAAGCAGAATCTTACTGGGAGGGGAAGACAAACCCCCATGAATCACCGTTCTGCCAAAGGCTGAACATTCTCTGCACCGATAGTTCTATGGTCGGCAGAACTGATTAAGCTATTATTGGAGGAAGGATGTTATCCTGACTCAGTTTCAGAAATAGTTCTTACCTCTATACCTAAATTATTTGGTGCGGATTTGACAATAGCAGATAACTACAGACCGGTAGCAGGCATCCCTTGGTTAGCAAAATTGATGGAGTTTATAGTTTACCAATAGCTACAAGATTTTATATTTTCCAAATGACTCACTACACCCTTCTCAACATTTGTCCATTATTGCTTATGGATAGAGATTAGAGACATTTTGAATAGATGTGGGCAGGCAATGCTCCTTCAGTTCAACATATCGGCAACCTTTGATGCCATAGATCACTCATTGATGCTTTATAAGTTGAGTGAGTTGGGGATTACGGGCAAAGTGCTTAAATGATTTGAGGAATTTCTGAGAAAAAGATCTTATAAGGTACAGAAGAATGGGTATATCTCAACATCTGGGCAACCAGGCTGTGGTGTCCCTCAGGGGTCACCGCTCTCACCCCCTTCTATTCAATATGTATATGAGGCCGCTAGGTGATCTGTTAACTTCTTTAGGTATATTATGTCATATGCTGACGACATATTTCTGAAAACAGTACTGGAATTCAAACATGTGTGAGATAAACACAAAGGAATCCTGTTTAGAAGGAATGGATCTACTGAAGCTTAGTGGAAATTGGGTGGCAACACCGATAATTGGGAAGCAAAGCCAGTGTTGGACAGACTTCTACAGGCTGTACCCTGATCATGGCTGAATAGATTTGGATGGGCTGGAGTGTAGCCTTTCAGGGGCTTCGACGTTAACTTCAGAAACTGTAGAACAAAGGACAGTGCTGTTTGAGACCCACTAAATTTTCCCACAGCACCCGTATTTAATGGGTGCTGCTGTGCATCAGCCCCCAAGTCCTTGAACAGAGAATTTCAGCAATTCATGTACTCAATTGGTGATGCTCTAAAGTAGATGTGTCTCAACCTTGGCCCTCATGAGGTTGGATTTTCAGGATTTCCCCAATGAATATGCATCCAATTTATTTATTAGTATATATTAACCACCTTTATGAAGAGATTCACCCAAGGTGGTGTACAGGAGGTACAGTTTAATATAAAACTGACAGTTTT
The DNA here is from genome assembly GCF_901765095.1 of Microcaecilia unicolor. Classification (NCBI taxonomy): domain Eukaryota; kingdom Metazoa; phylum Chordata; class Amphibia; order Gymnophiona; family Siphonopidae; genus Microcaecilia; species Microcaecilia unicolor. The sequence goes on from NC_044042.1 coordinate 51,093,222, forward strand.
GTTAACAGCATAATAGTAAAAATGGCCAAATATAAACAAACACAATAAAAGAGGTAAATTTGAGAACAGCAAATTAAAATACCATGAAGCTTATTTGCATACAATGGAGGCAGTGCATGCAAACAGATCTCATGCATATTCACTGGGGAAATCCTGAACATCTGACTGGATTGTGTCCCTTGAGGACCCAGATTAGTTACCCCTGTTCTAAAGAAAACTAAAAAAAAAAATGTTCAATTGTACACAGAGCACATTGTATATAACCTGAAGGCTTAGCACCATAATAAAAAAATCACTCACTAAAATGTATGACCATAAAGCAAACTTGGCAGTTATTTCTTTAGCGTTCCAGTTTACTAAGCAGCGCTAGCGGCTGTCCATGAGCTAGCCGACAGTGCATGTACAGCCGCTAGTGCTGATTCATAAACAAACCCCTAGGTGTGATGAAAATCCTATTAAGTTTATAAGATTTTTCACTTCAAACCCTGGGGTGTTTTGCTATTGTATCATATTCCCTATAATTACAATACCTATTCTTAGTATACTATTTATTGAGATCTTAAAATATCTCAAATCATTTTGTGATATTTTCCTTTCTGCTGGTAGCTTCAAGTACTTTGTAAATGTAGCATTTCTCTTATCTCTATTCTAGCTATTTTCTTTTATTATAGAATGCTTTCTTAGCTCAATCTATATTTATATTTATTTAGCTCACACCTTTTAAGTAGCAGCTCAAGACGAGTTATAGTCAGGTACACTAGGTACATTGTGTCCAAGGAGGGCTTACAATCTAAGCGCTCCTGTTACTAAGGTGTACTAACAGCTTTAGTGCATGCTAACAAATTAGTGTGCGTTAAGTGCCATGTACCTGAGGAAACAGAGAAAACTGCCTAAGACCACAAGGAACAGCAGTGGGATTTGAACGGGCTTCCCTTCTTGTCAGCCTGATGCTAAAACACTAGCCTACTCCTATACAATAATTTATTGTCTAAGATCTATATAGTCTTTGCATGTCAAAATGAAAAACACAACTTAACTGTCCCGAATGACTCTTGCTGCCTTTGTCTTCTTATATGGACCAAAACTACTGTCTTCTACCAGAAAGCTGTAACAGAAGTTTGACTGCTGGCCATTTAAACAACAGGCAAAACTTATTAGCTTAGAACTTTATGGACAACTGTCATGCTGTACAAACTGATGCCAGTAAAAAGAAAAAAAAAAAAAAAAAAAAGAATAAGAAAATGCAAACCATTAGCTAAAGGCTCACACAAGGAACATTTTGTCTCAGGAGTCCTGGAAGAATTTGATGTTTCTGATTCAAAATGTATACAAAACTGAGACAGCTTTTAACTATTTAAGAATGACAGAGATATTTTTAGACACTGCAAGTGGGGGAACTTTATAGCTATTTAGCCAATATGTTGCACTTTGTTGGAATAGAATGGACAACTGTGTCTTCTTGATGTGATGCATGAATATACTATGGCAATAAATTAACAATGGAACAATTAAATTACTGAAGGAAACACTGTATAGTTAGCATTAGAAGTGCAATTCTACAAATCTCAACATCCAGATACCATTATACCATACATTTTAAAGAAACGAATAAGCGATGTAGATTTGTTTGCAATTAATTATCATTTTGCAACTTAATGTATAGACTGCAAATAAAATGTTCAATTAATTTTATTAAGAAAATGTTATATACAAACAATAAGAAACCAAAGGATTACGTAAATATGATAAATACTACAAATTTCTAATGAAGTTTTGGAGGCATGAGGCCTTTGAATTATCTTAACTCAAGAAACAAAATAAGACAAAAATGATATAATTTTTTTATATGAATTTGTAAATTGCTTTGATTAGTTTTAATACACCACCTTTCAGTAAAACTAATTAAACCTAAATGTACAGCATATTTTTTCTAACTCAACAGAATTTGGAAAGAAGTTTATTACATAAAGGGACCAAAAGGAGAGGAAGTGCCCCAGTGGCTGATGAGCCGAGAACCAGGAAGTCAGTGCTCAAAAACTGCTTCTGTCACCAACAGTCCTTGGAACCATGAGCAACCCCCTCTCCACCAGTTTCAGGTACCCATTTATACTGTAAGCTCTTTTGGGCAGGGGCACAATGTATCTAAATACCTGTCAGCACTGTACAGTGCTGTATTAAGTCCAGTAGCACTATAAAGCTTCCTTTAACAAAGCTGCTGTAAGACTTGGCCTCAACGTGCCCTTAAGCTGGTCTTTCCTGGGCTAAAGCAAAGTTACTCACCTGTAGCAGCTGTTCTCCGAGGACAGCAGGCCAGGTATTCTGATAGTTGAGTGGTGTCATCTGATGGAGCTCAGTGAAAACGCTAATGAGAAGATTGTAGACGTTTCTAGCAGCATCCCACCGCACATGCACTAGTGCCTTCCTGCCCGATGAGCAAGCACGGGTCTCTCAGTCATATAATACAGTTAAAGAATTCAACTTCAAGGGGAGATGAGGGTTTGTGAGATAGCTGGCCTGCTGTCCTTGGAGAACACCTGCTACAGGTGAGTAACTTCACTTTCTCTGAGTTCAGTCAATCATTCTACCAAAATATTTCCTGAAACCACATGTCCCTTGCAAAAGTGTACTGCATACCTTAGACTGCAAGTAAGTCTTAGCCTTCTATCTGGAGTGGACTAAAGATCATAGACAGTCCATCCAGCTTTTTGTTTCTTTTGACCCAAACTGGATGGGGGTAGCCATTGGCAAACTCACAATTTCTGATCGGCTATCTGATTGCATCTCCTTTTCTTATGCCTAGGCTGGGCTGACTCTAGAGGGTCATGTCAAGGCACATAATGTCAGAGCCACGCCGAGATCGGTAGCCCACTAGAGGTCAACTTTCATAGAGGAGTTCTGGAAAGCTATGATGTGGTTTTCTGTCCACACATTCATGTCTCATTACTAAATTGAGTAGTACCCGGTTCAGTCAGACAGTTCTACAGAATTTGTTCAGTATCTAGAATCCAATATCACCCCTCCTAGGCCCATTTTTGTTTTGTTCCAGGCTGAACATCCACAACTAGAATGTATATAGTTTTCAGGGTGATTGACTTCAAGGCCTCAACTTCTCAAGCCTGGTAGCTAGGGATTCTCAACTGTGAGAATACAACTGGCCTGCAGTAAGGTCGTTAGGATCAATCAAGTGGTGCGACCATAGCCTGCAATGCTAGGAGCTAGGCCATGGAGTAGGAACACCAGCCTGAAAACCTATTTGCTGATGGCAGAGAAAATACCAGAGCTCCCCACAGAGCACAAATTATTATAGTGATGTAATCACTGGGAAAAGTCAGTTTCTTTACCTCCATCTGCTGGTAGGGGGATAACAACCAACATGACGGGATGATGCAGCTAGCTTGCTAAGGAAACTGCACTTTTCAAACTACTCTCCACTCTCACTCACCTTCTTTCCCAATCACAGACACACAGACAGCCAACACAGATACATCTAAACAAAGATACATACAAAAGACACTAGAAATAACTCTATGAAGCAAGCTCTGCGTACTTTTTGCACCATTTATTCCATGACCCCACCAGGCTGGCACCCTAAATTACTTTTTGGTATGAAACCTAGTTTACTGAACCATATTACTTAATGGTTCAATTACTAAGAGCTAGCCTGGTACACATAAAGAGTATGCTAATACTGGAGTAATGGGTGCGTGTGTGTGTGCGAACATGCGTTAAGACTGTATGTGCCTGTGACTGGGAGTACAGAGAAGGGGAAGACAGTCTGAAAAATACATAACAACATAGTAGATGACGGCAGAAAAAAGACCTGCACGGTCCATCCAGTCTGCCCAAGAAGATAAATTCATATGTGCTACTTTTTTTATTTGTACTGTCCTCTTCAGTGCACAGACCGTATAAGTCTGGCCAGCCCTATCCCCGCCTCCCAACCACCAGCTCTGGCACAGACCGTATAAGTCTGCCCAGCACTATCCCTGCCACCCACCACCGGCTCTGGCACAAACCGTATAAGTCTGCCCAGCACTAGCCCCGCCTCCCAACCACCAACCCCGCCTCCCAACCACCAGCTCTGGCACAGACCGTATAAGTCTGCCCAGCACTATCCCTGCCACCCACCACCGGCTCTGGCACAGACCGTATAAGTCTGCCCAGCACTATCCAAGCTGCCCAACCACCAGCCCCGGCACAGACCGTATAAGTCTGCTCAGCACTAGTCCCGCCTCCCAACCACCAGCCCCAGCACAGACCGTATATGTCTGCCCACACTAGCCCCGCCTCCCAACCACCAGCTCTGCCACCCATTCTAGGCTAAGCTCCTGAGGATCCCTTTCTTCTGCACAGGATTCCTTTATGTTTATCCCACGCATGTTTGAATTCCGTTACCGTTTTCATCTCCACCACCTCCCGCGGGAGGGCGTTCCATGCATCCACCACCCTCTCCGTGAAAAAATACTTCCTGACATTCTTCTTGAGTCTGCCCCCCTTCAATCTCATTTCATGCCCTCTCGTTCTACCGCCTTCCCATCTCCGGAAAAGGTTCGTTTGCGGATTAATACCTTTCAAATATTTGAACATCTGTATCATATCACCCCTGTTCCTCCTTTCCTCCAGGGTATACATGTTCAGGTCCGCAAGTCTCTCCTCATACGTCTTGTAATGCAAATCCCATACCATCCTCGTAGCTTTTCTTTGCACCGCTTCAATTCTTTTTACATCCTTAGCAAGATACGGCCTCCAAAACTGAACACAAATACTCCAGGTGGGGCCTCACCAACGACTTGTACAGGGGCATCAACACCTCTTTTCTTCTGCTGGTCACACCTCTCCCTATACAGCCTGGTAACCTTCTAGCTACGGCCACCGCCTTGTCACACTGTTTCATCGCCTTCAGATCCTCAGATACTATCACCCCAAGAGCCCTCTCCCCATCCGTACCTAGCAGACTCTCACCGCCTAACACATACGCCTCTCTTGGATTTCTACTCCCTAAGTGCATCACTTTGCATTTCTTCGCATTGAATTTTAATTGCCAAACCTTAGACCATTCTTCTAGCTTTTTCAGATCCTTTTTCATGTTTTCCACTCCCTCCGGGGTGTCCACTGTGTTACAAATCTTAGTATCATCTGCAAATAGGCAAACTTTACCTTCTAACCCTTCGGCAATGTCACTCACAAATATATTGAACAGAATCGGCCCCAGCACCGATCCCTGAGGCACTCCACTACTCACCTTTCCCTCCTCCGAGCGAACTCCATTCACCACCACCCTCTGGCGCCTGTCCGTCAACCAATTCCTAATCCAGTTCACCACTTTGGGTAGCAGTTCCCTAACTGCAATGTTTCTGTGTATCAGTTTCTATACTTCTCCCATAGAAAAAGCACTGGATCATATTTCTTGGGAGTTTACATATCTGGGACCCCTGATCCAATTTCGTACATTTTCAAACTCAATAGGTCTTTTCACCAGTTTTTACTACCACACCAAAATCGGTCTCATTTTGGTAAAGTTTTGGACAGTTATTTTGTGCTCAAACAGAGGTAGCAGACATTCTCAATCTCTTGAGTATAATTTCTTTTCAACATCCGTTGAGTTGGAAATTCTGGCATCAGAAACAAATTTATTTTACTTTGCACAATGCTCTTTTAAGATATTGGCATGCTATCCGTGTATTTTATTCTCAAATACATAAAATTCATCATGGGAAATTTTTCCTGATATTTTTATCCATCAGAGTCTATCAGAATTTGTACCTAACAGCAAAACATGTTTTCACTTTAAGAAACAGATTGCTAAGGTAAAAGTTGTTACTTTTTCTTGTAAATAGGTTCTAGTTATTGCTATCAAAATGCAGTGCCAGACAAAACAAAGAGAAGTTTGCAAACAATGATCTATACATAAACAGGGTAACAAAATATGGATAAAAAAGAACATACTTTATCATTTTTTTTTATTATAACTGTTTCTCAAGGTACAGAAAAATGATTGTCAGGCACTATTTTGAAGCTGCACCCTGAAACAGAGCTAGTGCTCAAAATGTGATCGCATTGGTGCTCTTTTTGCTCCCCTTTCAAAACGTTTCTAAGTTATTCTTATGCTATATTTTTCCTTGTTGGCTTAACAGATGGATTTGAAAGGATCACAGACCAATGATGATATTTGCGTGACTTGTTCAGCGCTTTGCTTGTGTGATAGTTTTGCCATTTGAAGGTCCTCATACACATTTTTGGGATAAATTGATTTAAGATCTAAGAAAAAGCTATCAGTTCATAAGCTTATGTTTACTGTAAGAAGGGGCATTCATTTCATGAGTTTTTTTTCCTTCACATTTTGAGACGTGCTGTGTTTACTTACAGATTTTTGTTGGTCCCTTCATATAAGTTGACATAAGTTACACATGCAGTCTAAAGCATCATATTGGGTTAATATTAAACATCTTGCAGAAATTATAACCTAAAAGGTTAAGTGCTCATACTCAGCCCTTGGCAATAAGCAGCCCACAGTCATGGGTCGAATTAACCCTGGATATTCAAAGTCAGGACAGGTCTAGCCTCTGACACTGAATATCTAGGTTAGTGTGGCAAGCCAGAAATTAACCTAGAACTGGCTGATATTCCCACTGGTGTTCGGTAAATTTGGTACATAAAGTTAAGATAACCTTTTGGCTGTCCTACCTTTATCTGCACACTGAGCTGGTTAGCGGACTGAATATTGCCTCTAACCAACTAAGTAATGGCTCAGCCCAAACCCCACCCTGGACCTCTCCCTGAGCTCAGCTCTAAAGCGCTAGAATTTTGTTATTACCCTTCAGTATCTTTGTGATATGGAAGTGGAGAAATCTGTTCTGCCAGTAAAGCACGGCCTGGACTAGTACTCCATCTATTTCATGGTCCCGAAGTAGGGTGGCTCCTTCCGGCTCATCTTGGACCTCAAAAGAGTCAACGCTTGCTTAGGACGGAGGTTCTGTGCTCAATCATTGGGTCGGTGCAGCCAGGGGAGTTTTTGACTTCCCTGGATCTCACAGAGGCTTACCTCCCCATGTCTACTGTGGTTCATCACAGGAGATATATGCGTTTCTGTATGCTGGGGCAGCATTTTCAATTTCGGGCCTTGCCTTCTGGTCTGGCCACTGCACTGTACGCGTTCTCCAAAATGATGGTGGTGGTGGCTGCGCATCTTCGGCACCAGGGAGTTTGAGTTCTCCCATACCTGAACGACTGGCTGATTCAAGCGGATTCGGTGGTGGAGACCAGTCAAGTCACTCAGGTCATCTCTCTATGAGTTTCTGGGCTGGGTTGTGACGTGATCCAAGAGCCACCTCACTTTGTCTCAGGTTCTGAAGTACCTGGGAGTCTGCTTTGACATGAGCCTGGAGATAGTTTTCCTTCTGAAGGAACGGGGACAGAAGCTTAGGTAGCAGAGGTGCCAGTTGTGTGATCCGGGATTATTTGCAGCAACTCTGGAGGTGGTGCCGTGGGCGAGGGAACACATGCGCCCTCTACAGCAGGACCTGTTGTCCTGGTTGGTGCCAACCTTTCCTGCTCACACCCAGGACGAGAATAGAAATTCCATGTGTGAAGGGAAAGCGTATACTGGAAGGGCTGTACTACCATCCGACACGTTACAAAGCAGATTACAATAAGAAAACTTTAACATTTGGAAGGAATTTAAATACAATTTACATAATTAATGTTAAAATCTATTAAAAACAAAACTTCTATTCAACTAGAAAATTATAAATTCTGTTTACAAAACAAGGGAAAATTAGGACATCTGATAATTTTCTTTCCTTTAGCTGCAGCAGATGAATCCAGGAACTGGTGGGTTATATCTGCCTACCAGCAGGTGGAGATAGAGAACACTGAAGAAGGTAGTGACTCTGGACATCCAGCTCCTTCCTTCTTCAGTTTATGTCTTATTCCAAAGCAGAAACAATATGCAACCTAACCCCAACTTTCCTCACAGGAAAAAAGTACTCCCCCAAACGGAGTGAACAACATTACCAAATGAGGGAAACCTCAAACACCCGCTATGCAATATCATTGCTTCTTTATATCTTCCACAACACAGCGATGAGAACTCTGCAAGGACAGCCAAAAGGAAAAACAGGGAGGGATTCTGGATTCATCTGCTGCGACTAAAGGAAAGAAAATTATCAAGTAAGTCCTAATTTTCCCTTCCTTTTCGCCAGCAGCAGATGAATCCAGGATCCCTCCCTGTTTTTCCTTTTGGCTGTCCTTGCAGAGTACCCAAGCAGTCCCTAAACCGGGTGGGAAGCCGCCATCCCTCGAGAGAGAACAGCTGCTCCAAAATGTGCATCATCTCTCGCTGCCATGTTCAACCTATAGTGCCGAAGAAACAAGCGATGGGACGCCCAAGTAACTGTCCGACAGATCTCTTGAATAGAAAAAATGCTGGACTCCGCCCACGAAGCTGCTAGCGCCTATGTGGAATGTGCTTTGAGCAGGTCAAGCGGCAACCTACCAGCCAATATGTAAGCCGACGCAATCGACTCCTTGAGCCAATGAGCGATCATGGCTTAGACGCCGGAAAACCCAGACGCGGTCCTGACTACAAAATGAAGAGATGATCAGTGTACCGGAACTTATTAGACACCTGCAAATACTGCAGTAGCACTCCACAGACATCCAACAAGCGGAGCATCCTGAAAGAATCCAGGAAGTCCTCCTTTCGAAAGGAAGGCAAGAAAAGCAGCTGATTGATGTGAAAAGCCGAAACCACCTTAGGGAGAAAAGAGGGAACTGGTCTGATTGTCACTGCTGACTCCAGGAACTGCAGGAAAGGATCTCGACAAGACAGAGCACGTGCCGAATCAACTGCCACCAAAAAAAAGAGCCTTGAGAGTAAGATTTTCTCCGAAGCCTGCTGGTGTGGCTCAAAACGCACAGACTGTAACGCCTTCAGCACCATCCCCAAACTCCAAGATGGGCGCAGCGTATGCAACGGAGGACACAGATGCAATGCCCCTCCCAAAAAAAATAACGACGGACGAGCTGCCAGAGAAAAGCCGGTCACACGCCCGCAAAAACAAGCCGGTGCCGCAATCTGGACCTGAAGTGAATTGTAGGCCAAGCCTTTCTGCAATCCTTCCTGCAAGAAGGACAACATCTGCGAAACCGAGGCACCCTGTACAGAGCACCACGACTCAAAGGTACGCTAAACTCGAGCGTAAACTGAAGAGGTGGAATATTTCCAAGTCCTCAACAAAGTAGCAATGACCTCGTCCAAGTAACCCTTCTTCCTCAACTTCGACCTTTCAAGAGCCAAGCTGTAAGACCAAAGTGGCATGGATCTACCATAGTCACAGGACCCTGATGTAGAAGGTACGGTAACAGAGGTAGCCGAAACGAAGCTTCCACCAGCAACCTCATGAGATCCGCATACCACGGATGACGCGGCCAATCTGGAGTTATCAGAACAATGACACTCTGATGTAGGTGAATTCGCTGAAGCACCCACCCTATCAAGGGCCATGGAGGGAATACGTACAGGAGAGCCGACGAGGGCCAAGGTTGAGACAGTGCATCCAAGCCCTCGGACCCGGGTTCTTTCCTCTGCTGAAGAAGCGTGGGACCTTGGAGTTTGTACTGTCGAAACACCTCCGCCGCCAGCTCCCACTCCTCCGAATTGAGGCAATGTCTGCTTAGGAAATCGTCCTGAACGTTGTTTTGACCTGAAATGTGAGCTGCTGACAATAAAAGGAGGTGCTGCTCTGCCCAACTGAGGATTGTAGCCGCCTCTGCCAACAGGGCTCTGCTCTGGGTGCCGCCCTGGCAGTTGATGTAGGCCACCACTGTTGTATTGTTGGATAGAACTCGGACCGCTCGCCCTCCCAGGATCTTCTGGAAGGCCAAGAATGCTTGGAGAATGGCCCTGAGTTCCAGCCAATTGATGGGCCATCCTGCCTCCACAACTGTCCACTGGCCTTGAGCATAGTGGCTGAGGCAGAGCCCCCCCACCCCAAAAGACTGACATCCGTGATGACCAGGAGCCGAGGGGCCACTAGGGACATTCCACACCATAGGTTGTCGACGGACAACCACCAACTCATACTGTTTCTCGCCACCAACACCCAGGGTAGTTGGCGTTGATATTCCAGTGACATCGGGGACCAGCGAGTCAGTAAGGCCAGTTGGAGCAGTCGCATGAGTGCCCTCACCCACGGCACCACCTACAGGGTGGCCGCCATCAACCCCAGCACTTGAACATAATCCCAAGCTCGGGGTCGAGGAACGCGCAACAACAGACGCACCTGATTCTGAAGCTTGAGGTGTCTGCTGTAGGGAGGGAAGAGGCAGCCCAAGGCCGTGTTGAAGCAAACTCCAAAATATTTGAGAGACTGCGAGGGGATCTGGTGACTTTTTGGAAAATTCACGACTCATCCCAGAGACTGCACAATTTCGATCACCCGGGCCGTGGCTCGCTGACTCTCCTGCTCTGAATCCGCATGAATCAGCCAGTCGTCCAGATACAGATGAACTGACTCTTTCTCTCTGCAAAAAAGCAGCCACTACCACCATTACCTTGGAGAAAGTGCGAGGCGCTGTGGCAAGGCCAAATGGTAAGGCCCGGAAATGAAAATGCCGACCCAGAACTGCGAAGCGTAAGAAATGCTGATGAGAAGGCCAAATTGAGATATGCAAATACGCTTCCTTGAGATCTAGTGACATGAGGAACTCCCCCGGCTGAACTGCCGCACTCTCAGCGACTGGTTCATTCTGTGCAAATCGAGAACTGGTCTGAAGTTCCTCTCTTCCAAGGTACGATGAAATAGATCAAATACCAATCTAAATGCAGCTCGGCCTGCGGAAAGGGCACCACGGCCCCTAAATCCAGCAACCCCTGCAATGTGTTGCTCATCGCCGCCTGCTTGACAACAGTGGCACAACGTGACTCTAAAAAGGCGTCTCCTACGGGCGCAGCAAATTCTAAGTGATAACCGTCTCTGACTAAATCCAGAATTCACTGGTTTGACATTACTTTAGTCCACTCCTCGTAAAACAGGGACAAACGACCCCCTATGCTGGGCACGGAAGAGTGGACCGGTGCCCATCACTGCTCAGAACAGCCCTGGGTTCCTTGTCTTTGGGATGGTTCTCCCGGAACGCTTGTCCGAGCAAAAGGAAGACTGCTGCTGAAACTTGGAACGCTGAAAGGAACCCAAAACTCGACCCAGCCGATACCAGTGAGCCTCCCTAAACTGAGGATTAGAGGAGGAGGTCTTAGCCGAAGACCTTTGCTTGTCCTCCGGGAGACGCTGCGATTTGGAATCTCCCAGATCGTTAATCTTTTCCTGTTCTTTCCCAAACAGCAGCTTCCCTGGAAGGGTAACTTTGTCGGGTGCTGTTTGGAGGCCATATCTGCTGACCAATGGTGAAGCCACAGAAACCGCTTAGCCGTTACCGACAAAGCTATCTGCTTGGCCAATGCCCTAAGACCATCATAAAGGGCATCAGCTAAATAGGCTAGACCCAACTCCATGCAAGGAGCCAGATCCGACAGGGCAGAGGGACCCTCGACGGAATGCTCCACAGCCTGTTGAAGCCAAGAGAGACAAGCTCTGGCAGCATATGAACTACAAATGGAGGCTTGCAGCGTAAGGGTCGAGACTTTGAAGGAAAACTTAAGAACAGCTTCCAGCCGACAGTCTTGCATATCTTTCAACGTCACTCCCCCTTCAACCAGGAGAGTGGTCTTTTTGGTCACCGCTGTGACCAAAGCGTCCACCTTCAGAAGAGCAAAAAGCTCCAGATGAGACTCCACTACCAGGTAAAGGTGAGCCATAGCTCGGGCCACTTTTAGACTCCCATCTGGATCAGTCCACTGAGCTGTAATAAGTTCCTGTATGGCCTCATGCACCGGAAAGGCTCGAGTAGGCTTTCTAGTACTGGCCATTTTGAGTTTAACCGAAGAGGCAGCTGTCTCCTCCAGGTCTTGAATGTTAAGAGACTGAAGCGCATCAGAAATCAACGTAGGGAGCTCGTCATGATGAAATATACGAACTGTTTTCGGATCATCCTGTTCTCCCTGGGGAACATCCCCTTCTTCCAGGTCTTCTATTCTCGAAGGTTTAAAGGACTCAGCCAAACCCGCGCAAATTGACTGGGTAGGGGAATGAGGATCAACAGAGTCAACATCGGACACAGAAGCCAGCCTCCTGCGTTTAAGGTCAGGAGCTTACATAAAGATGGCCTGGGCTCTCTTGCAGGGACTGAAACCTCATTGGCCATGGGAATGGAAGCCGGCAAGGACAGGTCACACACTGCCGGGAGAGACCTTTTCAACAAAAAGGCACGGTGCAAGAGGAGAACGAAGTCGGGGGAGAAAAGATTACTCTGGCAGTCAGAGCCCAAAACACTATCAGAAACCGGCCCCCGAGTGTCCCTCAGCGAGCACACCCCTTCAGGAACTGTCCCTGCTGACCTGCAGAGTTTTCCGGTCTGTGGCGCCGAGAGCTCCGCGGTCTCCGCAAAATCCTAAATGGTGCCGGCACTAAGACTCAGCGAGTGGAAAAAATCAGCATCGGCCAACACTGCCAAACTCCCCAAAACTGAACTCTCTCTGTACAATTCGCACTGCACAGCCCTGAGGCTGAACGCCTCTTGCCGCAGCGGGAGCAGCACTTAACCACTTCCATCGACATACCGGAAGGGCAGGGGCAAAGGAAATGCTGCTGTTCGCTCGGACAACTCATCCCTGCCTAAAAACAGAGTCAGCCGCGGGAACTCCCAGGAGTCACTCCAGATGCAGGTCAAACATTCACACACCCAGGCGGGCAAAGCTCGGGTCTAATCTCCCGTGTCCCCTCCAAAAAAAAGAACCGCAGAGCTATTTTTTTTTCTGTGAGGAAAGGAGGCAAGGCACAGCACACCTCAGGACAACTAGGAGACGGGGAGAGATGGGGTAAGGCAGGGACCTGAAAACAAGTATGCCTTTAAAGCGGGCACCTTCAGTCTCACACCCCCTGCTCAACTGGCCAAAGCCCAGAAGCCTCCCAAAGCACAGAATCCAGGAGCTGGAAGAAATCCGTCCACCACCTGCTGGAGATAGAGATATACTGAAGAGAGAAGGAGCTGGATGTCCAGAGTCACTACGTCCTTCAGTGTTCTCTATCTCCACCTGCTGGCAGGCGGATATAACCAACCGGTTCCTGGATTCATCTGCTGCTGGCGAAAAGGAAATACGTTTTCAAAAACTTTCTACATAAAATATGCAAATTAATCTGACACAGATTAGCTGGAATACCGTTCCAAAACATAATGCTTTGGAAATCAATGGAGCGTTCTCTAATAAGTTTACGATCAACTTTCTTCAAAGATGGAAACTCTAACATTAATCATTTCCTGCTTCTTGAATAAGATCTACTGCTTAAAATAATCAAGAGCTGACTAACGCTATCTGAATTAGCTCACATAAACTCTTAAAAAACAAACTGGCAAGTTTAAAATAAATTTGACATTCAATCTTTAACCAATGTAACTCATTTAATAATGGGGCAACTTCCAAATATTTTCCCACACCAAAGATCAACTGAACGTGTGTTGAAGAAGTTAAAGCCCTTTCTATGCTTTAATGTAAGAGAATGCTTCAAAGTAAGAGAATGCAAAGAATTACAATAATCTAGATAAGGAAGTAAAGCCACCTATACAATTATTCTAAAATTAATAGAATGTAAAGAAAATCTAAGTTAACATAATACACAGAAGAATCTTTTTTTTTTTTTTTTTTTTTTTTATTTTTTTTTTTATATTTATTAATTAAACAATATATACAAGAAACTTCTTGTGTTGGAAAAGTGTTAACATCAAACTAAATTTGATACAATGATCAAAGGAAAAAGGAGAAAATAAAATTACATTCTCAAAAGGATAAATGACACTCAAGTCCATAAATTGAGATCCAAGACTTCAGTAAATCTAAGGGAGAGAAATAAGGAAAACATACAGGATTCTATACTCTGTTAAGTGGAGAAGTTCCTATATTTAGTGCTTCTCGCTTTTTACTGAGGTTATAAGTGTTGATACATGTACAGGTTCTGTAAATACGTATTTCTTCTCCCTAAGCCGTATTATGCACTTGCAGGGGTACACAGAAGAATCTTTTGACTAAAGAAAGAGTTTATCTGATGCTCAAATGTTAAATTGGAGTCAAAAATAATTCCAAGAACCCTTGATTTATTTTCAAAGGTAACTGCAGAGTTTAAAACTATATTAGCCATCAAGGCTTGTTTTTGATCACCAAAACATAACCCTGGGCCCTGTTTACTAATGCGTGTTAGCGTTTTTAACGCACCTACAATTAGCATGTGCGCTAACCATGTAGGCGCATATAGGGATATTGCAGGCGAATACACGGTGAACGCATGAACATGGATAACGCGCATTAAAGACGCTAACACGCCTATGAAGTGGCTTAGTAAACAGGGTCCATAGATTTTGCCCAATCTTCTACCGTGGAATTCAAACATTGTACACTCTGTATAGTATTCTGCTCAGCCAAGGACACAATGGCCAGTTTAGGCTAACAGGGGAAATCAGAGGGATCAAATGTTTTTTAAAGCTAATTTTTCAGTAAGTCACTCCATTTATACACAACATTGCTGAAATGCTAATTTTAGGAATCTCAAATGAAAAAATTGAGTCTTTGGATGCTATTTGTTTTACGCAGGCTACAACAAAGTTTTAATTTAGGTACTATACTAATTGAAATAAACGGATCAACCTCCCCCCCCCCCCCCCCCCAAAAAGGAAGTTCTCACGCTTTTCAGAGTTTATATCTTAATGTAGTAACACGCAAGGGCACTTTAGAAAGGACATCCAACTCAAAATATGGACATCCAAAATCTATACGTCACATATGGATCTGCCCACCTATTGCCTACTAAAATATATGAAAAATGGACGTCCAAGCACTGACTATGTGCAGCATGAACATCTATTTTATAAGTTGAAATGTCCAAACTATGAACAAGGTAAAACAAGTGATGTGAACGTCTTTGTGGCAACAAAGGAACATCCATGCTATTAATTCCAGGGCAGAGAACCAGAGGTTGCCTCTTCAAAATCTACTGTAGAGTTTTTAATGTTTTTTTTTTTTTGGGGGGGGGGGGGGGGGGTAGCCACTCCATATAGTAACTCCAGGGTCAAGAGTTACCTACTGTTACTTTCCTTACTCCATTTACTGGAGAATTGCTCAACCTATCAGAGAACCTTCCTGTAACTGGATGTGCAAAATTCCAGGTCTAAAATACAAGCACCCATCTTTTTGGACAGGGATGTCCCTTTCCCTTTTACAGTCAAAGTTGGATGGTCCATATCTGGCCCTTCTCTATCTAGTCTGGCCCAAAACATACCACCTTGCCATATGGATGTACTACAGTTTTGGATGCCCATAGCCTGGCTTTATAAAATAGGGATTTGGACCTCCATGCAATACAGATGTCTAAAACATGAATAGAGCTTCTAAAATAATCACCATAGTAATACAGTAGATGATGGCACAGAAGTCCCACATGGTCCTTTTGAGTCTGCCAACAAAATAGAACACAAGAGTAGACATACTGGGTCAGACCAACGGTCCATCTAGCAGAGTACCCTGTATTTCCGAACAGTGGCCAAACTAGGTCACAAGTACCTGGCAGAAACCCAGTTAGTAACAACATCCCATGCTACCAATCCTGGCAAGCAGATGCTTCCCCATGTCTGTCTCAATAGCAAACTACGGACCTTTCCTCCAGGAACTTGTCAAAACCTTTTTTAAACCCAGATACGCTAACCACTGTTACCACATCCTCCGGCAAAGAGTTCCAGAACTATAAGATAATTTATAGCATATGATATGATGTGGTCTAAGATATGCATGCTTGTTCTTGAACTGTCCTTGCCATTTTCAGGCCACAGACCATAGCAATCTACATGTCACTGCCTTAAATTTCAACTACTGAATTTGCTATCTAAACACCACTAAGTTTTATTGATTCCATTTTCTGTTCATATAGGAGTCCTTTGAATTTATCCTACACATTCTTGAATTCCATTACCATTTTTTGCTTCCACCACCTCCCATGGGAGGGCACTACAGGCATCAACCTCTCAGTGAAAAAGTACTTCCTGACATTACCCCCAAGTTGATTCGCCCCTCCCTCTAGCAACCTTAAATTATCTTAAGAAGTAGTCTGATTTCTAAGAACCTTCTCATTTGTAGAAGCCTGTAAAATCTTCAAATCCTTGTTGGCCCCAGGACCAATACAGCTAAATGTCTACATTCAGGGGAAAAGAAAAAAAAAACCCTACATTACCTAAAGCAGCCTGTCCACTGTTGATTAAGTCAATGGAAATTAAGTACCGCCTGGATTTTTTGGACGTATATTACATTGGACTTTGAAGATATACAAAATAATTGCTTATCATTGACTTGACCTTTTTTTTACAATTAGGATTGTAGTTCATATATTGACTTCATATACTTTCACTGGGTGCAGTATTATTAAGACCAAGGAATAAGTCTAGATCTAGAGAAAGTGTAGCTGCACAAAAAAGGTGATATGAATTGAGACCTTTTTCTCTGCCTTATTCATTTATATATCAGCAACAGAGGAGTTGCTTTTAGTAATGTAATTTTATACAAAGTAGTTTTTTTGGCAAATGATATTTACTCCTTGTTTGATTCCTCAGTTTATTTTCTATTAGATATTTATAGTACCAAAGACAAATTTTTAAAAAATCCACTCGGGGTCCTTTTAGTAAGCTGCGGTATCATGTGCTTACCACTTGACGCACTCAGGCATCCTGTTGTAAGTTTTGAATCTGCGAATGCAAACCACACACTAAAAAATATTTTATGTTTCTGGGAGTGTCTGGACAGGTTATCTAAAGATAGATGGCTAGAGAGGTTTGCGGTTTGATAATTGGCTTGATATTTATTGTACTGTTTTATGTTGATTATTTTATGTATGTTCCTTGTTACCAGCCTAGTTGTAAGCAAGATAATAGCTGTGCACCAATGGCAAAATTAGTGCACGACCATTCATTTTTTAAAAAATAGGAAAAAAATCGGTCATTTTCTGGCCGAGGTAAAAAATGTCTTTAGCGCATGGGAAACATCCGAAGAAGGGTGCACTAAGGCCACTTTTACCACAACTTAGTAAATGGACCCTTCAAAGACTAATGTTCTAAATCATTTCCACATATAAACGGGTTCTTATTAAATTAGGGCAAGCCTAAACATATGCATGGTGCAAGATAGCATGTACTTACTTGTACAGTAAGCATGCACAGGTGAAGAGTCAAAGAGTGAGAGAAATTGTGATTTAGGTGCATATTTTATAAAATACACATGGACATTTACATCTGCCTTTGAGCACCTATGTGTCTGCTAAAAAAAAAGGTGCTTTCCTGTCCAATAATCTAGATGCCCTTTTATAAAATTACCTGCTATATGTCCCTAGCAAACATCTTAAGGTTTAAGGTTTTTTAAAATTTATTTTTGCTAAGGATTTTTAACAGATTCAAATCAGAGCCATCTAAACCTGATAACAACTGTTAGAATAACAGAATCCAATGTATAAAGTACTGTCAACATACATAGACGTACATAAGAGTTGCCATACTGGGACAGACTGAAGGTCTATAAAGCCCTGTATTTATTTATTTGCAGTATTTGTATCCCACATTTTCCCAAACACAAGCAGGCTCATAGTAACATAGTAGATGACGGCAGAAAAAGACCTGCACGGTTCATCTAGTCTGCCCACGATCAACTCATATGTGTATACCTTACCTTGATTTGTACCTGTCTTTTTCAGGGCACAGACCGTATAAGTCTGTCCAGCAGTATTTCCCGCCTCCCAACCACCAGTCCCGCCTCCCATCACCGGCTCTGGCACAGACCCCGTATAAGTCTGCCCTCCCCTATCCTAGCCTCTCAACCACCAACCCCTCTTCCACATTTTCCCAAACACAAGCAGCTCATGTTTTCAACAGTAGCCAATTCAGTTCAAGTACCTAGCAACACCACTAGTTTAAATCCCATCACTGTCACCATTCCACAATCAAAATCAAAGATGTAAAATAAATGTCATTGACTTTACTGCAAAGATATGTGTACTGTGTGGCTGATGCAGAAAGCTAGCACAAACTTAAGCAAATTTCTGGGTGCACAAAACCTTGTATCAGATAACAGCATACTATATATTAAAATGAAGAGTAATAAGGCTATTAATTATTCCACCTCAATGCAGAGAAACACACGGAGAACTAAGGTGAGCACAATGCAAGAACTTGAATGCTAGGCCTGAAGAGCACAGAAGGGTTAGTTCATTCTTCTGCAGTAGTAACTAAGGATTTAATGCCCGTTTCTTCTTTTTGCTGCAAGAATAACAGTACTTGCCATTTTTTTTGTAAGCAGAACGGAAGGTGACAAGTCTGCCCAGAAAAATCTGTATTTGCATGGATACTGGAATGTTGTTCTGCATGTAAATATCAGCATTGCACCAATTTTATGTGCAAGAAATTTTTGTGATCCCAGTGTTTATCCACAGAATAACATTCTATACGAAGAGGGAACTTGGGGGGTAATTGTATCCAATTATCTTAATGTGGCCAAACAGGTAGAAAAGGCGAAGGTCAAAGCCAGGATGCTCAGGTGCATAGGTAGAGGAATGGCGAACAGGAAAAAAAGAGGTGATAGTGCCCTTGGATAAGTCTGTGGTGAGGCCCCATTTAGAATACTGTGTGCAATTCTGGAGAATTGTACACAGTATTCTAAACTGTTATTTATATCAAAAAGATATAAATAGGATGGAGATGGTCCAAAGGGCAGCTACAAAACTTGTCAGTGGGTTCTGTTATTTATTTGTTACATTTGTACCCCACATTTTCCCACCTTTTGCAGGCTCAATGTGGCTTACATAGTTCCGTAATGGCGTTCGCCAAATCGGTTGATAAGAAATACAAGGTTATATTGTGGTCAAATGAGGTAGGTGTGTGTGTATCAGGCATCATGAGGGTCGAGGGAATGACTGTATATTGTCCAGTATGATCATTGGTTATGCTGTGTTGCTGGGTGTGGGGATTTACGGTGGATAAAGTGTATAGGGACACATTCATAGTCATCAATATGTATAATTTGGAAGAAAGGTAGGAGAGAGGGGATATGGCAGACACATTTACATTTCTCCATGGAAAAAGGTACATGAAGGGAGCCTTTTTCAAATGAAGGAAGACTCCAGAATAAGAGGACATAGGATGAAGTTAAGAGGTTATAGACTCTGTAGCAACCTGAAGGAAATACTTTTTTACAGAAAGCGTGGTAAATGCGGAGAACAGCCTCCTGGTGGAGATGGTGGTGACAAAGACTGAATACAAGAAAGTGTGGGACAGGCACATGGGATTTCTTTGTGAGGCGAGACAGAGGATGCTGTGGATGGACAGACTGAAATGGGCCATTTGGCCTTAATCGGCCACCATGTTTCTATCCCAGCATATACACTTTCCTTTTGCTCAAACATAGGCAGAATACTGTCTTGGCACAGAAACTTGTGCATGCATCCTGTATGCATGCCCTGATTAGTGCACAAGTTCTATGTGCCTAGTTTACCACATTGCAGAACAAAACATTATCTTTATGCTAAAAGCAGTGCACTTACCTATCATCACATAAAAGCTTTTTTGCGCTGGCGTGTGCATGTGTGTGTCTCTATAAAACTCTTTGGGATACAGCTTTAATAGAAATGTTCATTGTAGATTATAAAGAGAACATGTCTCCCATCCACAAATCAAATACCACTTTTGTTAACTTTTCTATAAATTAAAATGGAAATTTACCAACACACACAACTAGAACAACTCAAAACCAATGCCATAAATAAATACTTTCTGTAGTCAACTACATGCCATTCTGATACTAATTGGGAAACAAAACACTAAAAGCATAAGTACAACGTAGCTTACTAAAAAAAGAAAGAAAAAAGTTTTCAAAATAATGAAGGCATGAGCTGAGAACCATCCATCTTCCTCCCAAAGCTATCACCTTTCAACACAAAATTATGCACATTCTAGGGTCTAAAATTGCCTTCAAATTTAGAAATGCAGCATCCTCGATTGCCAAAAATCACAAGTGAACGCTAAAGGACAATAATATGAATCTCAGGAAAGCTAACTTCTTTGCTGTTGCAGATGAACAAACAAGCGGCAGGCCGAGGCCGTGAACAGTACAGACCGTAGACTCTTTTGTACTTGTGTATATATTTTTAATTTTACCTGCTCGTCAGTATCTTGGGGCCTGCAGTCCAGCACGCAGCCTTCCTATGGCAGTGAAGGCCTGCAACCGCTCGTTTCGCGCTATCCCCAGTCGCTTGTCACACGCTTCCCCCACACCTCGGGCTACTCTGTGAGGTGAAAGACTACAGGCCCTCAAAGCGGGGGACCGCGTCCCCGCAGCTGCTCGGACATGGCGACGGAGTTTCTTCCCCAAGAAAGGTAGCCGGTCGAAAGGTCACTAATCGTATCTCTTCCCTTCTTCCCCGCTCCTTATACGGGACATACGGATCGCACCAATCCACTAATAAAGCTGTGTGTATTTTTTTCCCCCAATTTTTTTTTTGTTTGTGTCCCACAATGCTCAGCGGCGGCGACTGGGGGCAGCCGTACGCGACTAGGCGGGAGAGGCGGGGCTACGCCGGGAGGGTGAGGTTACGGCGGTTGCCTTGGATACCGCGCTCGGACGGAGGATGGATGATGGCTGGTGTTGTGATGTTTATTTCTGCTTAAGAGTTAATGCTTTTGCGTCTCCGGATACAGCAGAAAGGATAGTTTTTTGTTTTGTTTTTTCTTGGGTGTCGCTTTTATGTGTTAGGTTATGCCCGTTATTAGTTTTGGTTTTCAGCTTACTGCATATACCCTGCAGCAGGAGATCCAGAGATGCTGTTTGTCCACCCTTCTTAACACACATGTTAATTATAATAATAATAATATATTATTATTGATTGCACTTGTATCCCACATTTTCCCACCTATTTGCAGGCTCAATGTGGCTTAGAAGTAAGCTCCCAACACAGACTCAAAAAGAAGAGAGTGACACGCATCCTTGCAATATATCCAGCTGCAAACTATGCCAAAACATTTCACAGGACCTCCATGGTCATTCACAAAGGAAAAATATTAAACATTAAGGAAGCCTTTACATGCTCATCTTTCAATGTGGTGTATATCATTCAGTGTAAAAAAATGCAATGAAGGGAGCTACATTGGAGAAACAAGTCAGATGCTAGAGATTTAATTTACTTAGACATCATATGAAAAATGCCAATACCAACCATGTCACCTCTGTGGGGCACCACTTTACAAAACCAGAACACTGTACCAGTGATTTTATGGTAAGAATACTGAAAGGGAACGTTAAAACAATACAGGAACGTAAAACCTTTGAAGTCAGAATGATTAAATATTTTGACACCCACCAGACAGAACTTAACAAAGACCTGGGTTTTCTAGCCCATTATAAACCATAAAATTGTACTTGCACTGCTTTGTCACCCTCTTATCTCCATGCATATCTCCCTGACCCTCATCCACCTGGCTCTCCCAGTCTCTCACTTAACCCACCCTCATCCTGTTAGACTGTCACTGAAATGCTTTGATGTTTTACTTATATATACTGTCATCTACCAACATTTGCTTATTTCCGATCTGACGAAGAAGGGCTACCTTCGAAAGCCAATCAAAAAATGTATTGTTATGTCCAATAAAAAAGGTATCATCTTATTTTCTTTTCCATGTTTTATTTTGTTCTATTTCTATTGATTACCTTTAAAAGTGGACTAACACGGCTACCACATCTCTCTACTCAGAGATGCTGTTGAAACTTAATATTTAAAACAGGTGACCAACAGCACCATAGTTTTTGGGCTTATTTATTTATTTGTAGCATTTGTATCTCACATTTTCCCACC
The DNA here is from genome assembly GCF_901765095.1 of Microcaecilia unicolor. Lineage (NCBI taxonomy): Eukaryota > Metazoa > Chordata > Amphibia > Gymnophiona > Siphonopidae > Microcaecilia > Microcaecilia unicolor. Next base: position 51,115,202 of record NC_044042.1, read on the forward strand.
AATTTGCAGGCTCAATGTGGCTTACATTTGCCGTAATGGCGAATGCCATTTCGGGTAGAATTGCAAAGGTTATTGTGTATGGTGCCTACATACATGATAACATACATGGAACATAACTTATATGGAATAGATCATGATATATATGTATACCATGTGCGTACATACATGGTAGAGAAGAATAAATATGGTATTGCCTGAAGGTTTCAGGGTGATACATTGCATTATAATCTACATTAGGTCATCGACTGTAGAGAGATCTTGTTTTGCATAAGGTTTAGGGTGGTGGTGTCTGTCATGTGATAAGAGTTCGGTTTTGTATGGTTCATGTGTAGTGTTATTATTTGGTATTTAAGATGGATGTTTATGGTATGTCTTCTTGAAGAGCTCTGTTTTCATTAGTCTTCGGAAGATGGTTAGGTCTTGCGTTGTTTTTATGGCCTTCGGTAGTGCGTTCCATAGCTGCGTGCTGATGTATGAGAAGCTGGTCGTGTATGTGGATTTATATTTCAGCCCTTTGCAGCTAGGATAGTGGAGATTGAGGTATGTGCGTGATGATCTCTTTGCGTTTCTCCTGGGCAAGTCTATGAGGTCTGACATATAGTTCAGGGCTTCTTTGTAAATGATTTTGTGGACCATGGTGCAAACCTTGAAAGCAATTTGTTCTTTTAGTGGGAGCCAGTGCAGTTTTTCTCTTAGGGGTTTGGCGCTTTCGTATTTCGTTTTCCCAAATATGAGTCTGGGTGCTGTGTTTTGAGCTGTTTGAAGCTTCTTAATGATTTGCTCTTTGCATCCGGCATAGATGGCATTACAGTAGTGTAGATGACTTAACACCATTGATTGTACTAGGCTGCGGAATACTTCCCTTGGGAAGAAAGGTTTGATTCTTTTAAGTTTCCACGTTGCGTAAAACATTTTCTTTGCTGTGTTTTTCACATGGTCTTCGAGTGTGAGGTTTCGGTCTATTGTGACTCCCAAAATCTTCAGGCTGTCTGAGACTGGTAGGCTGTAGTCTGGGGTGTTTATGGTGTTGGGTTTGTTTGTGTTGTATTGTGAGGATAGGATGAGACATTGTGTTTTTTCTGTGTTCAGCTTCAGTTGGAATGCGTCTGCCCATGAGTTCATTGTCTGGAGGCTGTGTGTGATTTTATTTGTGATTTCGGTTAAGTCTTGCACAGGACTTCGGCTGACGGGGGTTGGGGTCCCCCGTCAGCACAGGTACTCCACGGCGGCAGGGGAACGGTTTTCGCCGAGAAGGGGGGTCGACAGGGTCGCGAAAGGGGGTACAGGGGGCCGTAACGCGGGGGGGGGGTTGAAATCGGAGGGACGGCGGATTGTGGATCTGGGTGGGAGGTGCGTGAGGGGAGACGGGGTGGTCATGCTCGTCGGGTGGGGGGCGGGTTGGTGATGGGGCGAGGGGAGGTCTGTGTTGCCCCGCTCTCTGCCACTTGCTCCAAAGTGGCAGGAAGCGGCGCACTGACAGCTGATTCCCAGGCAGGTGGACCTACTCTTCCCCTTGCTTTGGAATCAGCTGTCACTGACGTCAGTGCGTGCCTGCCTAGCAGACCACCTCTGAGGGAGGCACGGTCCCAGATACATTAGGCGGAGGAGGACGGGGGGGGGGGGGGGGGGGTGTGAAAACGGAGGGAGGGCAGAGTCTGCAACACGAGGGACGGTGGGGGATGGCCTTGCTAGCGCCCGTTTCCTACCCTTCAGAAATGGGCATTTTTTACCTATATATATATATTTTTTTTTAATTACATTTGTACCCCACATTATCCCACCTATTTGCAGGCTCAATGTGGCTTACAGAGTGCTATTATGACATATATATACACTTACATATACTATAATATATACTGATTTCTTCTTTGCATGTCTGTGGCTGTAAGGACCTATTGCTTTGCTTTGTCAATAGCTGCTCTTTGCTACTGTCAGTGGCTACCCAGTCTGCCTTATAAGCCAGCCCCTAGAAGCAGTAGGAAATTTCTTTGGTTGGAGGGACCAAACAAATCAATCTTCAGCCCTGCCCCTAAGCTCTCTAGTTGCTGATGTTGTGTTCCGTAAAATATTAGTAGGGCCATCCCTCTAGTGACCCACCCCATACCGCAGCCTGTGCCTTCCCCCATACTCAGGGCCTTCCCAGGGGGATTACAAGAAGAAACAATGCCTAAAATAGGTTTGGTAGCTGATTCTATATTTTGACAAACAAGTTGATTCAGTCCTGGTTTTACCTCACTGCTTGTATGGATTTGTAGTTGAGGAGCTCTTATTGCTTTCTTTAAGTAAAACGACTATAAATCCATGTGGGCAGAGTCACTAAAAATGCTCTTATGAACACCCACTGCACCACTTAGAAAAGGTTGTTCACTCACACACATAGATGCCTCTTATTCTCCCACAGTCCTGAGACATGGTTTATTGACGCCTGCCTCCAGTTGGAATAGCTCTAAGATATTTTGTCTCAGTTTTCTAGCTGTAGCTCCCACAGGCAGTTAAATTGGGTGCACTTCTTGCCCTGCATGACTTCAATGACTAAGGAGTTTGGAGGGCAGGAGTGAAGGTTAGTTTAGCCAAGAAGGGTGTTCCACTGTACCCAATGCAGGAATTACTTTGAAAAGTTTCTCCCATTTTACTACAACAATAGGAAACATTGGAAACAACTCCTGACATTTTACTCTATCATATGCCATCAAAAGGAAATCTGAAAAAAGTTTGCTATAAAAAAAAACAGAGATATTTATTGTATTTGGCTTTTAAAACTCCATGCTCAGATCCCATATCCTGTAGAACAAACCTATTACTATTACCCACTTCAAATATATCCTATGGCCCTCATTTTACAAGCCCTATTTGCATTTAAGATATGCATAAACTGGCACTTAAAACAGTTACCATGCATAAATCTGGGACATGTGCAACAAACCTAAGGGTGTGCAAATGACAAGTGGGTGTGGTCTGGATGTGTTTTGGGCATGGCCAGGAGACTAAGGTGGTTATTTGAGAAGTTCTATTCTTGTTTTGGTGTCTGAAAACTGGCATTTAGACATCCATATTGCATGGATGTCCAAATCCCAATTTTAGAAAGGCAGGATATGGACATTCAACACTGCAGTACATCCATATGGTAAGGGGGCATGGTCTGTGTATGTTGTGGGTGGGATTAGGGAAGAACCAAAATATGGCTGTCCAACCCCGATTACAGAAGGGGAAATAATGCCCATGTCTAAAAAGATGGATGTTGTTAGTTAGACCTGATAGCTTGTCATATCCAGTTTACACACAGGTGCTCTGATTGAGCAGCTGTCCACTGGAGGGGTTAAGGCACAACACCACTTTAATCCACCAGTGGTTGCTGTGTCCCTTCCTGTCCCCTGAATATGAACCTGGCAAGGGATACCAGGCTGTATGACAGCTTCAAGTATTATGGACATTCTTAACAGAGCAGTTTACAGATCTGAGGAGTAGCCTATTGGTTAGTACAGTGGACTGAAAGCCAAGGGTCCAAGGTTAAAATATTTTTAATTGTGAGCCTTCTAGGCACAAAAAAATACTTACTATATCTCAGTATATATGTCACCTGCAAGCCTCAAGGCTATTGAAGGCTACAGTCAGGTACAGCAGGTATTTTTCTGTTCCTGGAGGGCTCACAGTTAAAAATAAAAATCACAAACAGCAGAAGTGGAATTTGAACCTGGGTCTCTTGATTCTCAGCCCACTGCTCTAACCATTAGACTAGCCCTCTGCTCTGCATAGATTGCTGTGTGGTCATTATATAAGATGGATGTTACTATAAGAACTTAAGAGTAGCCATACTGGGTCAGACCAATGGTCCATCTAGCCCAGTACCTTTTTTCCAAACTGTGTCCGAGCCAGGTCACAAGTACCTGGTAGAAACCCAAATCATGGCAACACTCCATACTACCAATCCCAGGGCAAGCAGTTGCTTCCTATGTCTATCTCAATAGCAGACTATGGACTTTTCCTCCAGGAATTTGTCCAAACCTTTTTTTTTAAACCCAGATACACTAACCGCTGTTACTACATCTCTGGCAAAGAATTCCAGAGCTTAACTATTCGTTGAGTGAAAAACTATTTCCTCCTATTTGTTTTAAAAGTACTTCCATCTAACTTCCTTGAGTATCCCCTAGTCTTTGTACTTTTGGAATGGTAAGAAATCAATTTACTTCTACTCATTCTACACCACTTAGGATTTTGTAGACCTCAATCATATCTTTCCTCATCTGTCTCTTTTCCAAGCTGAAAAGCCCTAACCTCTTTAGCCTTTCCTCATACGAGAGGAGTTCCATCCCCTTTATCATTTTGGTCTCTCTTCTTTGAGCCTTTTCTAATTCTGCTGTGTGTTTTTTGAGATATGGCGACCAGAACTGGACGCAATACTTAAGGTGTGGACGCACCATGGAGCGATACAAAGACACTCCGTGGTGCATCCGCTTGATAGCAGGTGTAACACTGCTGCCACACAGATGTCCCTGCCCCCCTCCCCCACGGTTCATAATTTGGACGCTTCAGTTTGTAAAACGGATGTTCATGCTGGACATTTCCAGCATATGGACATCCATCTTAAATGTATTTTAGAACAGGTTGTATCCTGTTCTAAAATATTTGTGAGATGCATGTTCAGTTGTGACATTCTGACTTGGATGTCCATATTCTGAGTTGGACGTCCTTGCTAAAATTCTGTGCCACATGTTTGTGTCCTAAAAGATCAGTGTTACACCTACTATCAAGCATGTTTAGGATTTGTTAAACAGCTATTATTGAGCAGCATTCCACTGGAGGGATTAGGGGAGGTTGCCCCCTTAATCCCCCAGTGGTATTTGTCCCTCCCCAAATGCCAAACTGGCTAGGGGGAACTGGATTCTATGACTGCACTGGGAAAATACATGTTTATTTTTCTTCAGTGGCAAAGATAAATGAGTATGTGGTAGCACAAACATGTTTGCAGACTGGATGGATCGTACAGGTCTTTATCTGCTGTCATCTACTATGTTTTGTTATGTGCTGGTTTTTAACCAGTCTTGAATATCACTGTAGGTCATCATTCCATATGTGGCCTAGTGGTTAGGGTGGTGGACTTTGGTTCTGGGGAGCTGAGAAATTGAGTTTGATTCCCACTTCCGGCACGGGCAGCTCCTTGTGACTCTGGGCAAGTCACTTAATCCTCCATTGTCCCATGTAAGCTGCATTGAGCCTGCCATGAGTGGGAAAGCATGGGGTACAAATGTAACAAAAAAAAAAATACTCTCCTTGCAATCAACTGTTTATCGAGAGATCCCAACTGAGAATCTCAATAAGTGCACTGTCTCCAGCAAGTAAGCCAGTTGTGTGTTATTTTAGATCAGTATGCTTTTGAATTTTGCATGATGGAATGAATAACAGCATTGTGATGTAAATGTTTTGTTAATTTTAGCATGGTCTCCTGTAGAGACCGTGTAGTCACTGCATATACAAATCAACCTACGCATCCAGTTTCTCCTACATAAGCACACAACTGTGGAATGCATTACGAAAAGCCTTGAAAACAATGTACGACCACCTAAACGTCCAGAAAACACTAAAATCCAACCTGTTTAAAAAGGCATACCCTACCGATCCAACTTAAATGCCTGATCTCGGCAACACAACAAAACTAAAGTGCGTAATGGACATAACACAACTCTTCCACTGTTCGATTCCCTAATGTGGCTGTGCCACATGAACTTTATCTTACCACAACATCACTTTGTATTTGTTAACACCGGAGTCTGCAAACACCTCTCCGGTACTATGTAAGCCACATTGAGCCTACAAATAGGTAGGAAAATGTGGGATACAAATAACTAAATAAATAAATATACACTATTAAGACTGCACACTTGTTAAGATTTTCAGTAGGGATCTCTGAATGGAGAGCTGATTGCAAGGGGAGTATGGAATGATAATCTCCAGTGATATTCAAGACTTGGGGCCCCGTTTACTAAGGTGCGTTATAATTTTTAACGTGCCTACAATTAGCACACGCGCTAACCATGTAGACGCCTATAGGGATATTGTTGGCACGTACACAGTTAACGCACGTCCATGGTTAACGCTCATTAAAAATGTTAACGCACCTATAACGCGACTTAGTAAACAGGGTCATTGGTCTTATTAACAACAAGGACAACAGCGATTTGCATTTGGAATTTTATTGTGTGTGGACACATGTATATCCTGTTTTTGAGACTTTTCCTGCTTGCAAATTTGAACGATGATTGCTTGTCGAAGGAACATTGATATGTGGCATTCATCAACTACCAGAGTAACCCTTCAGAGTACATGTTCATGATAAATGATTTGTGGGAATATTTGTTTGTTAAATAGTATGTGTATTGTGGTGAGGATTTCATATGTGTTAAGATATATTTCTATTATATTTAATATCTAATAAAATTTGCAGTAAATTTGAAAGTATTTAGTCATTATATACTGTGAAGATTGTATGTTTGTTTATTTGATGGCAATAGAAGAGAGTGTTTAGCTCAGAGGTTCATTTATATTAATGAATATACATGAGACTGATTTGCATACAATGGAGGTAGTATGCATGCAGATCTATGTCATGCAGAGAAATCTTATCTCCATTTCCGAAAACTTTTGAAAACCTTTTTCTTTATAAACTATGTAGAACAGAACTTAGCATAATGAGATAAGGTCGAAAAGAAAAAGAAAAAAAAGGGGTAGCTTAACTGTATATTAGATTTTTAATTTGTACCGATTTTATTATGTAGTTTATTCTGGTTTGCTGTGCTTTCCTGTCATGAATGGAATTCCTATGTTTGTTTATTTGTATACACTAATTGTTTTTATACATGTAAACCGTTCTGTTTTGCAGTTGCAATAAGACACGGTATATAAATTAACATAAATAAATAAATAAAATGCATATTCTTAAGGGATATCCTGAAAACCCGACTAGTTTGCGGCCCTCAGGACCATCAGTGCATAACACTGCCTAATAACTCCTGAGTCCTAGACTGGACTATATTTTATAGGCAAAGAGCAGGGATGGTTTTAAGCTGTAGGTTCCCATAGGCAAAGGGGAGGGGGGAGATGGTTCCCTTCTAAAATCAAAAATCAACAGGGGGATTTCCCCTAACACAGATCCTCCCTTTTATGGTGCCCTCTTACCTCCACAGCAACTAACAACGCTTCTTCCTTAAGTGGGGTCCCCAGGACAGGACAATCATATAATATATATATTTTTTATTTTTGTTACATTTGTACGCTGCACTTTCCCACTCATGGCAGGCTCAATGCAGCTTACATGGGGCAATGGAGGGTTAAGTGACTTGCCCAGAGTCACAAGGAGCTACCTGTGCCTGAAGTGGGAATCAAACTCAGTTCCTCAGGACCAAAGTCCACCACCCTAACCACTAGGCCACTCACTACAGCAGGTATTTGGTGTCAGTATATTTCCTTACAGACTTCTCACTTTACATTTGTCATTTTAGAAGCAGAACAATGTATCCATTAATGAGACAAGCACTAACTTGTTTGCAGTTTGCGGATTATTTATTAGGCACATTCTGTACTGCCTGGGTTTGGATTTTCATCTTGGTTCACAGAAAGTTTATTCTGCCTTTTAGGTGAAGTCACCTTTATGCACTTTGCTTTTACTATATTGTTCCACTTTTCAAATGTGCACATTGATTTAACAGATTGCTAGACCTGTGCTCTAAAGAAACAACTGGAGCAGAGGTCATAAATTTTCATTATTTAATTTTCTATTTACTTTAAATATTCCTACAGTAAATTTTGGGATCTGCCTTGAAGTAAACTAGACATTTATGGAACAAGGCGCATTGTTGTCATGAGTGCTATTTAGTGGTGTAAAAAAAGAGCATGTAAAGACTTAAAGGGACCTTTTTACTAAAGTTTAACACGCGTTAATGGACATTAGTGTGCTCTAAATGCTGCACATCCTATCTTATTCCTATGGACCATGTGGCAATTAGTGTACACTAATGTCTATTAGCGTGTGCTAAGCTTTAGTAAAAGGGCCCCCAAAATGAATTACATTTTATTAGCTGTATTGAATTTTGCAATAGCTCAGATCAAGTATTATTACAATACATATACCTTGTGAAAATCTATAAAATGTATTTGTTTATTTATTTGTTACATTTATACCCCACATTTTCCCACCTATTTGCAGGCTCAATGTGGCATTTGCCGTTACGATTGGTAACAAATACAAGATTGTGTTGTGGTCAGATGAGGTAGATGTGATTCAGGCGTCATTGGGTTGAGGGGAATGATGATAGTAGGTTGTCCAGTACGATCCTTGATTATGTTGTGTTACTGGGCGTGGGGAGTTATGTTGGATTGGAGGGATAGACTATTTTGAAGAGGTGAGTTTTTAATGATTTCCTGAAATTTAGGTGGTCATGTATTGTTCTCACAGCATGCTGGAGTCAATTCCATAGTTGTGCGCTCATGTAGGAGAAGCTAGATCCAAATGTTGTGTATTTTAGCCCTTTGCAGTTGGGGTAGTGTAGGTTAGGTATGATCGTGCTGATCTGGATCTGTTTCTGTTTCTTGTTGGTAGATCTATGAGGTCTATCATGTATCCTGGGACTACACCATAGATGATTTTATGGACCAAGGTGCAGATTTTGAAGGAGATCCGTTCTTTGATTGGGAGCCAGTGCAGCTTTTCACGGAGGGGTTTAGCGCTTATGAATCGTGTTTTACCATATATCAATCTGGCTGCTGTGTTTTGGGCCGTTTCACTAAGCTACGCTGGAAAGTGACCAGCGCTATCCTCAGTGCTGGTCTTTCCTGTGCACTGAAACCACTTTTAACACAGCCATAAAATGGCCCCATTTCATTTTGCCTATTAATGACCATGCGCTGATTTCTCCATTAGCACATGGCCATTAGCGGGTGAGCCCTTACTGACACCTGTTTTTTAGGCAGTAAGGGCTTCTAAATTAACCACGCACTAATCGGTTAGTGCGTGGTGATGTAGCTTCGATAACCAGTTAGCAATTGTCATGCCTACTCTCCACCCCCAGACCCGCCCCCATATATATAGATATATTTAGGTTGGGTAGTGCACGCCGACCACAAAACTATTGCAGATGATTGCGAGGGATTTCCGTAGGTTTTGCACTGGTCGAGGAGCTCAGACTCAGAGGTCCAGATTTTTCAAAGAACTCAGTCCTTTCGAGGCATCCTTAGAGGAGGTCAGGACTCAGGTTCCTCTTTCCCCGCCCCTTCCCATCTGTCCCAATGAAGGTGCATGGGTCTCGCTTCTGATTCCTGTAGGAGCTCGATTGTCCCAATTCTTTTAGAGGTGGGCCCAAGTCACCACCGACCAGTGGGTCTTGGAAGTTATTCAAGATGGGTATGCCTTAGAATTCACCAAGCCTCTTTCAGGTGACTTTCTAGAATCTCCCTGTCGCTCTCTCCTCAAAGCAGGCGCGGTACGGGACACACTATACAGGCTCTTGGATCTGCAGGCCATTTGTCCCATCCCTCTTTCGGAGTACAGACAAGGCCGGTATTCCATTTACTTTGTGGTTCCCAAGAAGGAGGGCTCCTTTCGTCCTATTTTAGATCTCAAGGCCATCAATCGGGCTCTCAAAGTATCAAGTTTTTGAATGGAGACTCTTCGATAGTGATCGTGGCCGTCCGTACCGGAGAGTTTCTAATGGCCTTGGATCTGACGGAAGCTTATCCTTACATTCCTATCCAGACCGTTCACCAGAAGTTCCTGCGGTTTGCAATTCTAGGTCAGCACTTTCAGTTTCGCGTTCTACCATTTGGTTTGGCTACAGCTCCTCGGACGTTCACCAAAATCATGGTTGTAGTGGCAGCGGCCCTCAGGCGGGAAGGTATCCTTGTCCATCCATACTTGGACGACTGGCTCATCAGGGTGAAATCTTTTCAGGAGAGTGTGCAGGTCACGGGTCGGGTGGTTCGTGTCCTGCAGTCCCTTGGTTGGGTGGTGAACTCAGCCAAGAGTCGTCTGGTTCCTTCACAGTCCCTGGAGTACTTAGGAGTTACACTGCACAGGGTCATGTTTATCTTCCCCAGGGCAGAGTGCTCAAGCTCTGGTCTCAAGTTCAGGGGTTACTTCACAGACGCATCCTATGCGCTCGGGATTATCTTCAGGTTCTGGGCTCCATGGCAGCAACGATAGAGGTGATACCTTGGGCCAGGGCTCACATGCGGCCTCTTCAATCTTCTCTTCTATGCAGATGGTCTCCTCAGACAGATTCACTTCAGGTGAGGTTGCCTCTGCATTCTCTGGAGTGCAGCAGCCCTTTCTTGTGACTGCAGGTGGACAGTCTCACCAGGGGAATGCCGCTGGAGTCTCCCCAGTGGACAGCATTAACGACGGATGCCAGTCTCCGAGTTTGGGGAGCCCATTGTTTAGGGAGGCTTGCTCAGGGTCAGTGGTCTCTTCTGGTCCCAGTCCATCAGTTTGTTAGAGACCAGGGCAATTTGGCTGGCTCTGGAGGAGTTTCATTCCCGGTTGAAAGGCCAGGCGGTGCGAGTCCTATCAGACAACGCCACGGCAGTAGCTTATGTCAACCGCCAGGGAGGAACGAGGAGTCGACTCTTGCAAAGGGAGGCAGCGAGCATGGGCGGAGCTTCACCTGACCGCCTTCTTGGCTTCCCATGTGGCAGGAGTCGAAAACGTTCAGGCAGATTTTCTCAGCCGTCACACGCTCAATCCGGGAGAATGGTTTCTCAGCACTCGGGCGTTTCAATTGATAGTGGAACAGTGGGGAGTTCTGGTTCTGGATCTTTTTGCCTCCGGTCTCAACGCAAAGGTGCCCCGCTTTTTTCAGTTGTCGGAAAGACTCAGCAGCGGCGGGGATAGATGCCCTCTTACAACAGTGGCCTCCCGGTCTTCTGTACGCGTTTCCTCCCTGGTCCCTCTTGGGTCATCTTTTACAAAGGATCGAGGCTGACAGGGGTCCAGTAGTCCTAGTGGCGCCGGATTGTCCTCGCCGTCCGTGGTACGCAGACCTCCAGCATCTTTGGTCTGCGCCTCCTCTTCGTCTCCCTATTCACAGGGATCTTCTGTCTCAAGGCCCAATTTTGTCTTATGGCCTGGCTCTTGAATGGGCTCGGTTAACTAAGAGGGGTTATTCAGCTCCGGTAATTTCTACCATGCTCCGGTCATGTCATTGGTCTACGTATTTTTGGTGGCCATTGCTTCAGCTAGGAGAGTCTCGGAACTCCAAACCTTTTCCTGTGGGCCTCCATTTTTGGAGTTTTCTAAAGAGCACATGGTTTTGCGCACAGTACCTTCTTTCTTGCCTAAGGTACTTTCAAGGTTTCATCTATCTCAATCGGTCTTTCTACCTGTCCTTGGGTCTTCCTTGGGCATGGAGAGTCAGAGGAAGTTGCGTAAGTTGGACATTAAAAGGGTTCTTAAGCACTATCTGAGAGTGACTGCCGACTTTCGGCGCTCGGACCATCTGTACTCCTAGCCGGTTTGCAGAAGGGCTTCGCCACGTCTAAACCCACTATATCTCGGTGGCTCAAGGAGATGATAGCTTCTGCCTACATTCTCGCCAGCAGAGCAGTCATCACTTGACCATCACTTGACCCTACCTGTCCCTCCAACTACCGCCCCATTTCCCTCCTACCCTTCCTCTCCAAGATACTTGAACGCGCCATTCACAGCCGCTGCATTGATTTCCTCTCCTCTCATGCCATCCTCGATCCGCTTCAATCCGGCTTTCGCCCCCTACACTCGACAGAAACAGCACTATCTAAAGTCTGCAATGACCTGTTCCTCGCCAAATCTAAAGGTCACTATTCAATCCTCATCCTCCTCGACCTATCCGCCGCTTTTGACACTGTCAATCACAACCTACTTCTTGACACACTGTCCTCCTTTGGGTTCCAGGGCTCTGTCCTCTCCTGGTTCTCCTCTTATCTCTCCCATCGTACCTTCAGAGTACACTCTCATGGCTCATCCTCCTCCCCTATCCCGCTCTCTGTTGGAGTTCCCCAGGGATCTGTCCTTGGGCCCCTTCTTTTTTCAATCTACACCTCTTCCTTAGGCTCCCTAATCTCTTCTCATGGTTTCCACTATCATCTTTATGCTGACGACACCCAGCTTTATCTCTCCACACCAGAAATCACTGCAGAAACCCAGGCCAAAGTACTGGCCTGCTTATCCGACATTGTTGCCTGGATGTCCAACCGTCACCTGAAACTAAACATGGCCAAGATGGAACTTATTGTGTTCCCACCCAAACCCACTTCTCCTCTCCCTTCACTCTCTATCTCAATTGATAACACCCTCATCGTCCCCGTCTCATCTGCCCGCAACCTTGGTGTCATCTTCGACTCCTCCCTCTCCTTCTCTGCACATATCCAGCAGATAGCCAAGACCTGTCGCTTCTTCCTCTATAACATTAGCAAAATTCGCCCCCTCCTCTCCGAGCACACCACTCGAACTCTCATCCACTCTCTCATTACCTCTCGCCTTGACTACTGCAACCTACTCCTCACCAGCCTCCCACTTAGCCATCTATCCCCCCTTCAGTCCATCCAGAACTCGGCCGCACGTCTTATCTTCCGCCTCAACCGATATACTCATATCACCCCTCTCCTCAAGTCACTTCACTGGCTTCCAATCAGATACCGCATACAGTTCAAGCTTCTCCTACTCACCTACAAATGCACTCGATCTGCAGCCCCTCCTTACCTCTCTACTCTCATCTTCCCTTATGTCCCCACCCGTAACCTCCACTCTCTAGACAAATCCCTCCTTTCAGTACCCTTCTCCACCACCGCCAACTCTAGGCTTCGCCCTTTCTACCTTGCTTCACCCCATGCTTGGAACAAACTCCCTGAGCCCATACGCCGGGCCCCCTCCCTACCCATCTTCAAATCATTGCTCAAAGCCCACCTCTTCAATGTCGCCTTCGGAACCTAATCACTACACCTCTTCCCAGGAAATCTTAACTACCCCAACTTGACATTTCGTCCTTTAGATTGTAAGCTCTTCTGAGCAGGGACTGTCCTTATTTGTTAATTTGTACAGCACTGCGTAACCCTAGTAGCGCTCTAGAAATGTTAAGTAGTAGTAGTAGTAGTAGTAGAGCAGTCCCTGAGGGGTTAAGGCTCACTCCATAAGGGGACAAGCAGCTTCATGGCAGAGCAGTTCTTATTTATTTATTTATTTAATTGCATTTGTATCCCACATTTTCCCACCTATTTGCGGGCTCAGTGTGGCTTACAATACATTGTAAATAATGGAAATACAGTTTGTTACATTACGATTATGGGTTACATTGTGAAAAGTTAAGAAGATAGAGTCAGATCAATCACCTTTGGGGCGTAGAAACTATAGGATAAGACGTTGGGGAATTGCTACGGTGATCGAATAATAGCAGGAGAGCGATGGGGTAAACAGTTTTTATCTATGGGTAGATTGTTGGAAGGGAGAGAGTACGGGGAAGTGGAGTACGTGAGGTAATGTCTTGAGGCATTGTTGTGATGTATATGGGATTTATATGTTTTGATCCTTGCAGTATGCTTTTTCGAAGAGATAGGTCTTCAATCGTTTGCGGAAGTCTGTCAACTCGTTGACCGCTCTCAGGCCGCGTGGTAGTGCGTTCCAGAGTTGCGTGCTTTTGTAGGAGAAGGTTGATGCATGTAATCCTTTATACTTTATGCCTTTGCACTTAGGGAAGTGGAGGTTGAGGAACGTTCTGGATGATTTTCTGGCGTTTCTGGGTGGCAGGTCTACCAAGTCAGACATGTATGCAGGGGCTTCACCGTGAATGATTTTGTGCACTAAAGTGCATATTTTAAAGGTGACACGTTCCCTGAGTGGGAGCCAGTGTAGTTTCTCACGTAATGGTGCTGCGCTTTCGTATTTTGGTTTTCCGAAGATGAGTCTGGCTGCTGTATTCTGGGCTGTCTGAAGTTTTCTCATGATTTGTTCTTTGCAGCCTGCGTACAGTGAGTTGCAATAATCCAGATGGCTTAATACGAGTGATTGTACCAGGTTGCGGAAGACAGATCTTGGAAAGAATGGTTTTATTCTTTTCAGCTTCCACATGGAGAAGAACATCTTTTTTGTTGTGTTGTTCACGTGAGTCTCAAGTGTAAGGTGGCGGTCGATTGTCACTCCAAGGATTTTTAAATTTTCTGAGATTGGCAGGTTTAGTTTGGGTGTATTGATGGCGGTAAATTTTGATGTGTTGTATTGGGAGGTTAGTATGAGGCATTGAGTTTTTTCTGCGTTCAATTTCAGTCGGAATGCATCAGCCCAGGTGTTCATGATGTGTAGACTTTGGTTGATTTCATTGGAGATTTCGTTGATGTTTTGTTTGAAAGGAATATATATCGTTACATCATCGGCATATATGTAAGGGTTAAGGTTGTGGTTTGATAGAAGTTTTGCTAGTGGGGTCATCAGTAGGTTGAAAATTGTTGGTGAGAGGGGAGATCCCTGTGGTACTCCGCACTCAGGTGTCCATGCAGCAGATGTGGTTGAGTTTGATGTGACTTGGTATGAGCGTGAGGTTAAGAACCCCTTGAACCATTTTAGGACATTGCCTCCGATGCCGAAATATTCAAGAATGTGTAATAGAATTCCGTGGTCAACCATGTCAAAGGCACTTGACATGTCAAATTGTAGGAGGAGTATATTGGAGCCTGTTGCGATCCGTTGCTTAAATTTGGTCAGTAGGGTAGTTAGTACTGTTTCTGTGCTGTGATTCGAACGGAATCCTGATTGGGCGTCATGTAGTATTGAGAACTTGTCGAGGTAACTTGTGAGTTGTTTGGTTACCACTCCTTCTGTTATTTTGGTTATTAGTGGTATGGATGCAACTGGTCTGTAGTTAGTTATTTCGCTAGCATTTTTCTTTGTGTCTTTGGGTATTGGGGTTAGTAGGATTTTTCCTTTTTCCTTTGGGAAAAGTCCGTTTTGTAGCATGAAATTCAGGTGGTTCGTTAAGTCTAATATGAATTGTTGAGGAGCTGTTTTCATGAGGTTGCTTGGGCAGATGTCTAATTTGCATTGGGATTTGGCGTATCTTTTGAGCGTTTTAAAGATAAGGTCTTCTGGCAGTACTTCGAATTCGGTCCAGATCCTGTCTGCTGGGTATATTCCGTCTTCAGGGTCTAGACAATTCAGGAAAGTGGTGTATTCGGTAGGGCTGGCAGGTATTCTAAGTCTTAGTTGTATGATTTTCTCTTTGAAGTATTTCGCGAGGTCGTCGACCCCTGGTGTTTCTTTGTTATTGTTTGTAACAGGTGTAGTGTCTAGCAGCTTATTTACAAGGTGGAAGAGTTTGTGCGTGTCTTTGTAGTTTAGTCCAATCATAGTTTTATAGTGTAGTCTTTTAGTCTGTTTTATGGTGTATTTGTATTTCCTCCGAAGTGATTTCCATGCATTCAGTGTGTGTTCATCTTTCTTCTTGCTCCAAGCGCGTTCTAGTTTTCTAACTTGTGTTTTGAGTTCTTTCAGCTCTTCGGTGAACCATGGATTTGATTTTTTCCTGTGCGATGTTCTGGTTTGGATTGGGGCAATTGTGTCTAATATTGTTTTGCATATGTTGTCCCAATCTTGGAGGAATTGTACGGTGTCTGTGTTTGCTGGCCATTCATTTTGGTAGACCTGTTGCCAGAATGTTGTAGGGTCTATTTTTCCTCTCGTAGTGTATGTTGTTCATTCGTTTTTGTTGACTGCGTTTCTGTGTGTTTGTCTTGGTCCGGCTTGCAGACATTTGTAAGGCAGCAACGTGGGCTTCTCTGCTTTCCTTTTCTAAGCACTATAGACTGGATGTCCAGTGTCATCAGGAGGCGATCTTTGCGACTCAAGTACTCACAGCGGGTTTACTGGGGTCCCTCCCTTAAGACTACTGCTTTGTTACTTCCCATCAGTCCAATCCTGGGCCGGTCTGGAGGGACGCTAAGGAAGGAGAAATTAGACCTTACTTTCTAATTTGCTTTCCTTTAGTCCCTCCAGACCGGCCCAGGTCCCTCCCGTATTATTTGATCAGTGGTTCCAGAGCACAGTTCTTTAAGAGTTCTACGACTCTGCTAGTTTACAGTTCTTTGCAAAATAAAATACAATAAATAAATCACTCAAATTGTTATGCTATACCTCATCTCCTTTTGGAGTTGCGTGTGAGCATTGTATTACGACTTTGTCGTCCTTCAAGCATGTTGTATGAGTGCTTTGTGGCTAATTTATGTTGTGTGCATGTTACTGTGGAAAAATAGTTTGTTAGCATTCTGGATACCCACAGAAATAGTGCTGTTCTAAACTGATCCAAATGGTTCATGGTTTATGGCTTATTTATATATATTTTGCCTTCGCAGCAAGGCAGATTACAAATATAACATACATAATCAAATAAATTCAATGAAAGCATATAATAAGCTACACAATATCATAACTTTAGAACCAGGAAAGTTGTGTATTTATCTTGCTAAGGGGCTACACAAACCCTGATGTTTTGTATAGTACTGTGGCTATGATATGTAGACATCTCAGAAACAAGTATGATCTATGAGGAATGAAGGACTGTTAATGACGACATTTCAGGAGCAATGGATGAGATCATGGGGGGCAAGGATCAGTTCTCACTGAAAGAACTGGCCTACTGACAACTCCCTGACAGCTGCAAGAAATGGAAGGCTATCTGTACATCCAGATGAAATCCTGCCAAGCAAGGGGTCTGGTATTTAACAGGAGGGCTGCTTAGTATAATAACATCTGAAAAAAGCACCGGTATGATCTCAAACAACAAATGTACTACACTACTTTTTTGTTGTTTTTCTAAAAGATATCACAACTTACAAAAACTCCAGTTTTCTCAGGACACATTTTTGCCACAGATTTGTGGAAGTTTGTACATTTTGATGATACGATTAGGCTAGCAGCTGTTTTTATCTGGCAGGCTGCATGCATGTACAGTAATAACTAGAAGTCCTAGTGAAAACACATGTGTTATGTAGACAGATGATCTATCTGGCAGGGGATCTAAAAGTCTGAATGTTTAGGTAATAGCCATGCTAGTTTTAATAGCTATTTAGATTATTACAAAGATTTGTGGAAGGAAGGTAAACTAAGTGAAGGATTTGGCATGCTCATGTACCTGAGATGGTAAAATAAATATGAGAAAGACAACAAAAACCACCCTGGATAAGCAGATATCTTGAAACAGCTGAAGCAGAGAGAAACTCTAATAGTGTGAGATGCTAGCAGAATCAGTTTTTCAGAAATGAGCTACAGGGAGGAAGGGTAAAATTGCTATATTTTCCATGAATATTCGATGGGACCGATTGATGCAAACTGTTGCAAATGACAACCCAAACCTGAAAATATTATTTACTTTCTGGGTTTAACAGACTGAGGGGGAAGTTATTAAGGTGTGGAACCACAAGTTGCTGACTCCTGTGATAAATGAATAAAGCTGCTTGAGAGCCATCTCACAAGCAGTGTTATTCCATTGGCCTGCAAGCACTGGGCCTCAAAGCCATGGCCTGATGCTCCTGGGCCTAACTTTAATGAGGCATCAAGGCCAATCATACTCCCCCCTTCCCCAATCATGATCCCCCGATCACAGTCCCCCATCACTCCCTCCACCCCCGATCACACTCCCCCCATTATGACCCCCACCACCCTGACCATGACACCCCCACCCACTAATCAAGACCTCCATCCTCCCCAAGGTCCCTCTCCATCATCGAGGATCTGGTGATCCAGTGACTCAGTGGTCCAAAGGCAGGAACAATCCCCAGTCACTCCTGCCTTGCTGGTGCCATCTCCAAAATGGCATTCCTAGCAGTAGTCTTGTGCAACTAATGCTACAAGTTATTTTTCCATATAAGGCCATGATGCTCCCAGTATGGTAACATATTCCCAGCTTTTGACTGGAGTTATTTTACTGTGATATTTGGCCATATTGTGACTTGGGGTGTACACCGGTGTTTTACACAGTAAAGAGCTGCTTTGCATGTATTTGCATCTCATTACTCTGCAATCCACAGTGACCTAAATATTGCCACGTTAGGACATAACAAGCTGAATTAGATGTTAACAAGCAATTTCTGCGACTTAAGGCCCTAATGCAACTTGATAACTTCCCCCCTCAAAATAATAAATAGTGAATATGGCTGGTGCTGTTTGGACATCCAATTGATTTATTACGCTTAAGGGTTAACGACTCATTAAACCTTCAGTTAGCCAAGTGAAGTCAACTCCATAGTTCAGCAAATACTCTGATCCTTCTAACCTATCATTTTGTGATTGTTGTTCTACTTTCAATAACCATGAGCTTCTCTTAATTCGTGCAAAGCAGGGAAAGACTATAAACAATTTTCTAAACTCTTCCAGTCAGCAATTTGAATTCTTAGAAATATTGTTAAGAACTGGAAATTACACAGAAGTGTACAAATACAGGCAAGATCTGGAACATCAAGAAAAATATCTGATAGAACTGCTCAAAAACTGGTCAGATTTGCAAAACAGAAGCCACAGATCACTGTAAATGATCTGCTGAAGAGTTTAACTGACACTGAAGTAGCTGTCCATCAGGCTTATTTTCGAAAGAGAAGGGTGCCCATCTTTCGACACAAATCGGGAGATGGGCGTCCTTCTCTCAGGGTCACCCAAATTGGCATAATCGAAAGCCGATTTTGGGTGTTCCCAGCTGCAGTCGGTCGCGAGGATGACCAAAGTTCCCGGGGGCGTGTCGGAGGCGTAGCAAAGGTGGGACTGGGGCGTGCTTAAGAGATGGGCGTCCTCGGCCGATAATGGAAAAAAGAAGGCCGTCCCTGATGAGCATTTGTTCGACTTGGTTCATTTTTTTTCACGACCAAGCCTCAAAAAGGTGCCCTAAATGACCAGATGGCCACCGGAGGGAATCGGGGATGATCTCCCCTTACTCCCCCAGTGGTCACCAACTCCCTCCCACCCTAAAAAAAAAAAAATTAAAATTTTTTGCCAGCCTCAAATGTCATACCCAGCTCCATGACAGCAGTATGCAGGTCCCTGGAGCAGTTTTAGTGGGTGCAGTGCACTTCAGGCAGGCGGACCCAGACCCATCCCCCACTACCTGTTACACTTGTGCTGGTAAATGTGAGCCCTTCAAAACCCACCTGAAACCCACTGTACCCACATGTAGGCGCCCCCTTCACCTCTTAGGGCTATGGTAGTGGTATACAGTTGTGGGGAGTGGGTTTTAGGGGGGTTTGGGGGGGCTCAGCACCGAAGATAAGGGAGCTATGCACCTGGGAGCAATTTGTGACGTCCACTGCAGTGCCCTCTAGGGTGCCCGGTTGGTGTCTTGGAATGTGAAGGGGACCAGTGCACTACGAATGCTGGCTCCTCCCACGACAAATGGCTTGGATTTGGTCGTTTTTGAGATGGGCGTCCTCGGTTTCCATTATCGGCGAAAACCAGGACGACTGTCTCTAAGGGCGACCATCTCTAAGGTCGACCTAAATGTTGAGATTTGGGCGTCCCCAACCGTATTATCAAAACAAAAGATGGACGCCCATCTTGTTTCGATAATAGCGGTTTCCCCGTCCCTTCGCGAGGATGTACTTAGAGACGGTCATCCCCGTTCGATTATGGCCCTCCATGTAAACCAGATTGGACTTCATAGTAACATGTAAAGCAGAAATTTCACTCATCAGTCTGTGAGCCATGCTATGTTTCATTGGTTGAATAAAATCCTCAACCACATTCTTAAGTAGAACAAGTTTTGTGGTGCCAAGAGGTTTTCGTGGAATGATTTCATTAATTTTCTTCAGACTTTTCCAATTTGGTTCCCTCCTGAATTTTCTGCTGTTGCTCCCAGGTACAATTACCAGCTGGCTCCAAGTTATAAGAAAAGGGCTAATCAAGTTGTAGGTTTACCCTGAGGTACGCATACCATTGTAGTTCTCATTTTTAGATTGTAAGCTCTATCGAGCAGGGACTGTCTCACTGTGTCAGGTGTTCAGCGCTGTGTGCGTCTGGTAGCGCTATACAAATGTTAATAATAATAATAATTGTCCCACTGATTTAACTAAGAAAATCAGACAAAATATTGGATCCAATTAGCATAAGTTTCACATTTGTGAATGTTAGTGCCCAACCCTGGCTTTTGTCTGTTCACAAATCTTTCATAAATATACTGGTCAAAAAAGGGACTGTCAGGAGCTTAGCCGAGATTGGATAACAGAGCTGGTAGTGGGAGGCGGGGCTGGTGGTTGGGAGGCGGGGATAGTGCTAGGCAGACTTATTTTTATTACATTTGAACCCTGCTCTTTCCCACTCATGGCAGGCTCAATGCGGCTTACATGGAGCAATGGAGAGTTAAGTGACTTGCCCAGAGTAACAAGGAACTACCTGTGCCTGAAGTGGGAATTGAACTCAGCTCCTCAGGATCAAAGTCCACCACTCGGCCACTCCTCCACTCTAATATGGTCTGTGCCAGAGCTGATGGTGGGAGTTGGGGATAGTGCTGGGCAAACTTGTATGGTCTGTGCCCTGAAAAAGACAGGTACAAATCAAGGTAAGGTATACACAAAAAAGTGGCACATTTCTTGGGCAGACTGGATGGACCATGCAGGTCTTTTTCTGCCGTCATCTACTATGTTACTGTTAAAAGCAAACTTTGCCCTTGATGCCAATTTCTTCAGTCATTGCTCCAAGTATATCTTACATTTATTTCACTCATGCTTGGCATACAAATGGCTGTCATCTTCCTAATCTACTGCTGGGGGGGGGGGGGGGGGGGGGGGTCGGATGCCACCATTTTGAAAGATGGTGGTGGGACAAAGAGGACAGCTCTGGACATTTCCCTAGGTGGAGCCAGCAGTTATGTGGGCACCAATAGTATTCAGTGCAGGTGCTTGTATAATCTAACAGGCAAGTATCATCACATTAATAGCAGTCCTATCTATGCCTGGTTATCGGGTACGGACCATACCAGCATAACTTGCAGTCACCTTCAATGACACAGATATTCAGTGTTATAGCCAGCTGAATATGGACTGGTGTATTGTGTGCACTTCACATATGGTTCCTATATCCACAACCCTGTCTAGCAGGACCAACTGGTCTGAGCCTCCCTGCCAGCTTCACATGTATCCTATCTCCTCCTCCCCCATGCACAAATGATTGAGAGACAGAAGTGTGGATTTTTTGGTTATGGACATGGCTGCAACTTATTAGCTTATATAAGCTTTAATCAGCCAAGATCTGGTCTTGACCTGCTCTGCTACTAGGATCATAGTGAGCAATGTTAGTGCATTGTTATAGGCGAGGTCCCCTTCTGACCCACCATGGTCAGAGATTAGGCCCAGTCTCCCCAAAATTCTCAGATTTAGTAGTGTTGGCTCCTTGGGAAAAGGAGGCCCCATCCAGCTGTTTGAACTGTTATTGACCTGACATTTCCCACCTTACACTTGTTCCAGGGCCTACACCCCACTATGAGTTTGAGAGGTGGCCTGACCCCTGACCACCTAGACTCAAACGTGTTGATGCCTTGTTCACATCAGCAGTGCATTGAGGAGTGTGCCCTTATTATACAGGCATTTGAGGATGTCACACCAGGAATACGTCATCATGACTAAACAGCACAGATTTTGACAAGAAATATAACAGAAAATAACATAGTACTATGATTAAGACTACCTGTACCTGGATGACTTACAGTTCATTTGCCTACATTTAGGAGCCTAACCAGCTTATTTTCGAAAGAGAAAGATGCCCATATTTCGACCCAAATCGGGAGATGGGCGTCTTTCTCCCGTGGGCGAACAAATCGGTATAATCGAAAGCCGATTTTGGTCGTCTTCAACTACACTCCGTCGCAGGAACGAACAAAGTGGATGGGGGCGTGTCGGAGAAGTGGTGAAGGCGGGACTGGGGCGTGGTTATCGGTTGAGGAGAGATGGGCGTCTTTAGGTGATAATCAAAACAAGAAGGGTGTTTTGGACGAGAATTTGGTCCGCTTTATTTGGACCCTTTTATTTCAGGTCCAAGTCCCAAAAAAGTGCCACAACTGACCAGATGACCATCGGAGGGAATCGGGGATCACCTCCCCTGACTCCCCCAGTGGTCACTAACCCCTCCCACCAAAAAAAACCCCACTTTACAAACTTTTTTTGCCAACCTGTATGCCAGCCTCAAATGCCGTACCCACCTCCATGACAGCAGAATATGTTCTATCCTCTGACAGCCTTTCCCTGGTTCTGATGTGGCTCTCGGGTGAGTGTGACACCTTTTCTGTTATGCGCACTGCAGAGTCACATCAGCAATGCATTGTGGTGGGTGTAGGGTATTGGGCTCCATGATTCCACTAGCTTGTGTTACATGCTCACGATGTTGGTAGTTGGTAGGCTCTACTCCCATGGTGCTTTTCCTTCTGCTTACTGGGTCAAAGTGTGCCCTGTTTTGTTTCCGGTAGTCCATGAGGTAGTGGCCATTTTTGTAAGCCAGTTTTAGCTCCCTTTCATGTGTTACCCACGTTACTGAAAGTGGGCATTGTACAGCATTCTGCCAGCTCTGACCTACTGCTAATCTCAGTACCAGGAAGACTCTTTGCCAGTGGGGCACAACCTCTGATCTGCAGTTAACTGTGAGTAAATGTGCTTATTCAAATAAAGGACGTTTTTGGAGACATTAGTGTTCAGGTGTCAACTGGTGTGCCAAGGGTCTACAGCAGCAACAAGTCCTACAGGTCTGCGTGTATGCAGGTCCCTGGAGCACTTTTAGTGGGTACTGCCGTTCACTTCAGGCAGGCAGACCCAGGCCCATCCCCCCCTACCTGTAACACTTGTACTGGTAAATGTGAGGCCTCCAAAACCCACTGTACCCACATGTAGGTGCCCCCTTCACCCCTAAGAGCTATGGTAGTGTTGTACATTTGTGGGTAGTGGGTTTTGAGGGAGGGGGTTGGGGGCTCAGCATCCGTGGTAAGGGAGCTATGCATGTGGGAGCTGAAGTCCACCGCACTGACCTCTAGGGTGCCCAGTTGGTGTCCTGGCATGTCAGGGGGGCCAGTGTACTACGAATCCTGGCCCCTCCCATGACCAAATGGCTCGGATTAGGACGTTTTTGAGCTGGCCGGTTTTAGTTTCCATTATTGCTAAAAAAAAACCGCCCAGCTCAGAAATGAACAAATCCATGGCATTTGGTCCGTACAAACCGTATTTTCCAAAAAAAAAAAAAGACGTCCATTTTTTTCGAAAATACGGTCTGTCCCTCCTCTTCACTTACCCGTTTTCGGACATAGACGCCCATGGAGATAGGCGTTCGCATTCGATTATGCCCCTCCACGTAGCTAATTACACAGAAAAAGATCTTTTAGTCCACCTCTTCCAGGGGTTCTTAACCAGTGGTGCCTGGTACACTCAAGGGGTGGGAGAAGCGGTCAAACAAGATGTGGAGAAGGGTCTCGAAATCTAGTAAATATCATCTGCAAACAGTCATTTTATTGAACATTATGTACAATTTATGTAGTATTGTAGCTCTAAGTATGACTTCGGTAGTATAACTGTGTGCTACTATAATTTTAGTGACACGTTAGCAGCACTGTTAGTAGCTAAGAACAACATATGTAGCTGCCAGTAGTCACTAGTAGATATGTGATTTAGGAAGTGGGTGCCAGGGATTCATTAATCAGTTAAACGGGTGTTGGAACCAAAAAAGATTAAGAACCTCTGACCTATTTGTGTTTACCTACTGTGTTGTACTTGTCACAGGTCTTAATATGTGTTTTCTCTCTCCTTCCTACCACCAAGGTTCCTTTGTGTTAAATTCCATGCATACTTGAATTCTGACACTGTTTTGGCTGCTATAACTTCCACTGGAAGTGTGTTCCAGCTGTTCAGTATTGTCTCAGTCGAAAAGTATTTCCTCACATTCCTTTCAGTTCTCCCTCCCTTTAGTTTCAAATAATGACCCCTTGTCCTTCAGCTTTTCATTCTATAAAAATGTTATCTTCTGGTACTGTCTTCTATTGGGGCAATTTTCACAACGATATGGGCAAGTGCAAAGTCCACAGGTACTTTTCTTAACCGTGGATTTGCACCAATTCTCAAAAGAAAAGTAGAAGCTTAGGGGCCATTTCTATAAGGGTTGCCTAAATTTGGGGACCAGAAATCTAAGTGCTAAGCTAATATTATACACAGGGAAAGTGGTGTGCCAAAGCCATTAGGTCCTTTAGGCGGTCATTTATTGTCCCCGATAAGTCCCTTTCATCCTTTCTCAGTGACTTTGATGCCTGGCTTGCCTTCTTCCATGATCCTTCCTCCCCCTCTCTCATCATTGGTGACTTTAATATTCCTGCTAATGATCCTTCCAACTCTTATATTTCCAAGTTACTCGCTTTAACATCCTCCTTTAATCTCCAACTATGCTCCACCTCCCCCACTCATCAAAATGGTCACTGTCTTGATCTCATCTTCTCCTCCAACTGTTCACCCTCTAGTTTCCTTGTCTCTGATCTTCCCCTCTCTGATCACCATCTTATAACTTTCACACTTAAATCTCCTCCCTCCCAGTTCCGTCCTATCTTATCTAATTTATCTAGGAATCTTCACGATATTGACCCTTCATCTCTATCCTCCCATGTTTCAAACCTCCTCTCTACTGTGGCACCATCCACGTCTGTCAACGAGGCTGTTTCTTCTTACAACAATACTGTATCCTCTGCCTTAGACACTCTTGCACCTTTGATGACCCACCCTATAAGGCATACAAAACCCCAACCTTGGCTGACTTTATCCGCTACCTACGTTCCTGTACCCGCTCCGCCGAATGCCTCTGGCGGAAATCTCGGGCCCTTGCTGATTTCTTACACTTTAAGTTCATGCTGACCTCCTTCCAATCTGCTCTTTTACGCGCCAAACAGGATTATTATATCCAACTGACCAACTCTCTTGGTTCTAACCCTCGACTTCTCTTCACCACATTGAACTCTCTCCTCAAGGTGCCTCCTCCCCCTTCATTATCTCCTCAGACCCTTGCTGAATTCTTTCACGACAAGGTTCAAAAGATAAACCTTGAATTCTCTACCTCACCACCTCTCCCTCCACTAGTCTGTTCCCCTCTCTCTCCTTCCCCTCATTCCTTTTCCTCCTTTCCTGAAGTTACTATAGAGGAAACTACACTTCTCCTTTCTTCCTCAAAATGTACCACCTGTTCCTCTGATCCCATTCCCACCCACCTTCTTAATGCCATCTCACCTGCTCTTATTCCTTTTATCTGTCACATTCTCAACCTCTCACTTTCCACTGCAACTGTCCCTACTGCCTTTAAACATGCTGTGGTCAAACCTCTCCTTAAGAAGCCTTCACTCGACCCTACTTGTCCCTCTAATAACCGACCCATCTCCCTCCTCCCTTTTCTCTCCAAATTACTTGAGCGTGCTGTTCACCACTGCTGCCTTGATTTTCTCTCCTCACATGCTATTCTTGACCCTCTACAATCTGGTTTTCGCCCTCTCCACTCAACCGAAACTGCGCTTACTAAAGTCTCCAGTGACCTATTACTGGCTAAATCCAGAGGTCTCTATTCTATCCTCATTCTTCTTGATCTTTCTGCTGCTTTTGACACTGTCGATCACAGCATACTCCTCGATACCCTGTCCTTGCTTGGATTCCAGGGCTCTGTCCTTTCCTGGTTCTCTTCCTACCTCTCCCTCCGCACCTTCAGTGTTCACTCTGGTGGATCCTCTTCTACTTCTTGCACATTGTTTGCAGTTCTGGTTGCTTCATCTAAAAACAAACAAACAAACCAACCAAAACACACTCACACAAAAAACCATCAACCCCCCCCCAAAAAAAAACAAACAAAAAACAACCAACCAATCAACCAAACAAACAAACAAATAAGAGCACAAATTATAAAGCGTATGGCATGGCTTCCTTATGAAGGAAGACTAAAAAGATTAGGCCTCTTTAGTTTGGAGAACAGATGAGGTGATAATATGGTATAGGTTTGTAAAATCATGAGTGGTACAGAACAAGAAAATAGGAAATGGTTGTTTACCTTTCAAATACTACCAGGACATCACAATGAGATATTCCATCAAACAAAACTTGCGAGTTTTTTAGCCAGCACAGGCTCTGGAGTATTTTGCCAGAGATTTGGTCAATATTAGCAGTGGATAATTGGGTAAAAATGGTTTAGACAAATTTCTGGAGGTGAAGTCAATTAGCAGTCATTAGCCTGGTAGAACTGAATAAGACTGTTACCAGTTGCATTGTTGCCCTAATTGGGGGGTGGAAGAGGAGGACGAGCGCCCCATCTCATGTGACTAGGTGCTGCTCAGAGCAGCCATGTTGACATACATTTGTTGATGGTCTGATCACCTGTTGGGTGCACTGACACCCCAGGCAGGTGTCCATCTTACCCGTACCTTGCAGTGACCCTGGATTTGGGGTTGCCACCTCTTTCTGGAGTGAGCAACAGGGAATAAATCCTCCCATTAGAACTTCTAAGTGACATGAAGTGGCAACTGTTGGAGATAGGATGCTGGGCTCAATGGACTACTCGTCTGATTCAGAATGGCATTATTTATGTTCTAATGAGCTAATTAAGAAAAATTAATATCTTTTATGCTGCATATGCCTTGTAGCGCTGTAGAAGTGATAAGTAGTAGTAGTAGTACTTTATTCTCACTTCTACAGCTTTTAATGGTTTCGGGACAATTTTCAAATAGATTCTTCATGGGTAAATGAATATTTGTTCATGGAAAAGGCTTTTTGAAAATTGCCCCTTTCCCTCATCAGGGAAATCTATGTACGCTCTCCACAGCACTAGAAGTTTCCCTGTGGGGAAAAGAAACAGTACTGGGAGTGACACTCGAGCAGGATGGCAAAAGTAAGCACAGGCATTTTATTTTTACATTCTCACATTTATTTCTCACAGGTTCACCAAGTATATTTCCACTACAAAATATTTGGGTTAAGAGATTCCCATGGAACTGACTAGCCAGCTGATTTTTAAAGGAAAACACTGCAGTGAGTTTCCCTATTAAAATCAACTTGCAGGCCCAGGGTTGAAAAAGTATCTGTGAGCTTGCAAGCATTTCAGCCTTACTAAAATGTACCCTCCTTAAAAGTAAAGAATGGAGAGGGCCTAGTTTTGAAATGATGCTATTTGAGGATACCAGCATGCATTGCTCTTATTTAACAGTCACCACTGCATCACTGCATGTGCCATTTGCTTGGGCTTTTCCCAAAAATGTATCTGCATATCCGCAAACAAAATACACTGAATAACAGAAAATGGTAGTGTACTGGCAATATAAAACTGTAATGTAGAGTCGAACTGACTGGAACTAAATGCAAGCAATGAAGAACAGAATTTCAACAATAAAAAATTTATTGAATAAGACCTGACATGGGTCATGTTACATGTATCCCACAATTATCCAAAAACGAGTTTTGGTTCAATATTGCTTACAGGTAACAGTTGATTCAATTACATTTACAAGGTTGTATGATGCTATGTTTTACAGTGGTTGGCAAGATAACTATTAGTGTGTATGGAATAGCCATTGGGTTTCTTGAGAAGATATGTCTTAGTTCATTTGTTAAATGAAATGATGCGTTACAGTTAGAGGTTGTGTTGTGTATTGTTGTTCCAGTATGTTCTTACAGCAAGGGGGAGTGGTCTGGGCATGTTTTGGATGGGACTAGGAAGTTAAAATATGGACATCCAACTCCAATTTCAGAAGGGAAAGGGATGTCTATGTTCAAAAAGATGGATGTTGTTATTTAGACCTGCTACCACATTCATATTCCGAGTTGGGTGTTCTTTCTAAAATGCTGTTCTATCTCCTGAAATATCATTGTGGGATTTGGGAAACAGCTGGTATTGAGCATCACTTCACTGGAGGGATAAGAACATAAGTATTGCCATACTGGGAAAGACCAAAGGTCCATCAAGCCCAGCATCCTGTTTCCAACAGTGGCCAATCCAGGTCACAAATACCTGGCAGGTCCTCCCCCAAAAATACCAAATTGGCAAAAGAAACCAGTCACTGTGACAACTTCAGGATATAAACTGGTCAGGTTTCCAAGGTCACAGAGATAACCAGTTATGTGCTGGCTTTGAACCTGTCAAATTTTTATGCATTTATTTTTTAAAATGGATGTTTATACTGCACACTTGCGATGCATAAATTTCTCCTGTATTTTAGCACAGGCTCTGCGTTGACAGATTCTGTTCTAAATTACAGGTGAAACCTGAGACACATCAACCTGTACATCTCAATTTATGCTTTTGCGACATGACTAAAATGGGGCTGCACATAATACCACAAGAAAAACGAGGCATTTTTCTATAAAATTAGAAAGTTTATTTAGTATTTTTTTAAAAAATTTGTTATAGATTACAAGCTTGATTGGAAACTGTATCTTCTCTCATGTATCAACAGCACTGAAGTAGCAGAGGCCACAGTTGAACTCGTTACAGTTAGAATGATTAGTACTAGATCAGCACCCAGGAGTGGGGAAACAGAAGCAGCATGTTGTGCATAAACCGTCACACAGGTTTTCAAATACAACCATTGTACAAAAATAAATACCTTTTATAGGAAACTAAATACAAAACTACAGATCCTTCATTGAAGGGAACAGCAAAAACAATATAAGTTATGACTCTATGTACAGCACTGGAATGCTACATTTTCCAATTGGATGGGGGGGGGGGGGGCGGGAAGGTGTAGGATTGGGGATTATTCCACCATAAGCATCCAATGGAGATATATGTATATGTGTAGGTGGTGTGTGTATGCTCTGACACCTCTCATTGGGGGGAGCTGGGCTCCAGAAATGAAGCATATGAGAAACAGAGACAGACCAAAGCAGAGTCCTTAATAAATGCTATTCTCTCTAACAGAATTCACACCGCCAAACTCATATCATCAGAATCACCAAACTCATGTTCTTTACCAGTTTGGCTCTTGGCAATTTTTGAGAAACGATTGGTGAAAAAATATATATATTTCCTTTTTGAATAAACAATCTTTGATTGTCAATCCTAACACTTTACTTTTAAACAGTGCCTTTCATCCAAACTGAATCCACACATTATAAGCATAGCATTTTTAGACATGCCTCAGGAGAGATATTTCTGGAGTGCGAGAGAGCTTCTTGAAAGGATAAAGCAACTCTGGCAGAAGTCTCCAGATACTTCAGTTCACGTCTATCACTCCCTACTCATTTCCTTCCAGAAGTGGTCAGTTGCATGTCTCTTTCTTTCAACATCTAGGGGCCGATGCAGAAAGCAACTGCGGGCTTAGCCGCGGGGTTGCCATGGGTTGAGTGTGCGTTGTATACGCTGAGCAATGTGTACAGCGCTGCAAATGTCTAGTAGCACTATAGAAATGATAAGTAGTAGTAGTAGTAGAGAGGACTTGTGCCAGGGTGTTAACTCGTGAACAAGAAACAGCTGCAAGCTGTATTAAAATGCATGCTGATCTTTCGGGGTCCTTTTACCAAATGGTGGTAAAAGGGGCCCTGCGGCGCCATTGGCACATGGTTTTGCCATGCGTGAGGCCCCCTTTTACCACCACAGGTAAAAAGCTTTTTTTCTAAGGAAGGAAATGACCATGCAGTAAGTTAAACCTTTGCTGCACAGCCATTTCCTGGGGAAGCCCTTACTTTCTCCTATTTAGGAGGCAGTAGGATTATTGCCCCTGGTGCTAGAAAATTTAAAAATATTTTCTAGCACCGGAATTGGAGCTTGGTGGTAGGCCCAAATTGCCATGTGCCAAACTGGCGCTACCCTTACCATACCTTTTGTAAAAGGGCCTCTTAGGTATTTGGTGCCATGCATAAAGTATGCTGCTCACTTTTGACATGGGCACAATGGAAGAATTTTTCGCTAGAGTCTGGAAGGTTTTGTGGAAAGGATTTTGTGTCAATCTTTCAATTTTGTCTTATTTTGCAGATGGAAGGAAGCCCCTGGAAAATGTAAAGGCAGATGGAAAGTAACAAACGTGTGTGCTTTGGAACAAAACCAAAAGCAAAAGCAAACATCATTACTTGGGGCCCTGTTTAATAAGGTGCGCTAGTGTTTTTAGCGCATGCTAAAACTTAGCACGTGGTAATGCTAGAGGCACCCATATATTCTTATGGGTGTACATAAGTACATAAGTATTTCCACACTGGGACAGACCAAAGGTTCATCAAGCCCAGCATCCTGTTTCCAACAGTGGCCAATCCAGGTCACAAAATACCTGGCAGGATCCCAAAAAAGTTCAATACATTTTATGCTGCTTATCCCAGAAATAAGCAGTGGATTTTACCAAAGTCATTTTAATAATGATCTATGGACTTTTTCTTTAGGAAGCTGTTCAAACCTTTTTTAAACCCTGCTAAGCTAACTGCTTTTACCACATTCTCTGCCAATGAATTCCAGCATTTAATTACATGTTGAGTGAAGAAACATTTTCTCTGATTCATTTTAAATTTACTACTTTGTAGCTTCATCGCATGCCCCCTAGTCTCTAGCATTAGCACACGCTAATTTTTAGCAAGCACTAAAAACACTAGCGTGCCTATAGCACGGCTTAGCAAACAGGGCCCAAGTAAACTGCACCTAAATATGAGCCTCGCAAAATAGTTTAGGTGTAAGCAATGTTTGCAAGGCTCATATTTAGGCTGAGTAGCGCAGGAACGTTCAATCTCCACTCCCAGATATGCCCCCTCCAACACTGATTTGGAACTTACTGCAGGATGCCTGAGCACATCCCATGGTAAGCCATTTTAAACTGTGCTTACTGCAGCTTAGTAAAAGGGTCCCTTTGAGAGTTATGCTCCTAAACTGGCCTCTTTGAAATTTTTCTAGGGCCGAGTGCCTAAATTTAGGCTCCAATGGACCCATATTCAAAGGATTTATGCTCCTAGCTTTGGAAAGTTATGGTCATAAATTAGACTCTGAAAATTCACTAGGTCTGAGCACATACTAAACTCCTAAATTTAGCAACATAAAGATGGGTGGCAACAGGGGTAGCATTAGGGTGGGGAAAAGAAGTTATGAGCTTAGCACCGATTTCCAGCAGTAGGCTCATAAATCAGACTCATAAATGTAGGAAAATGAATAGCAAGCCTAATATTTATAAGCTCCAAAATGTTCATCTGAAAACATAGGATCCTAAGGGGCCCTTTTACAAAGCGGCGATAAGTAATAACAGTGCAGCATATAAGTCTGGAGCACGGGCATAGCTAGGTGGGGCCACAGGGGCATAGGTCCCCCGCAGATTTAGCTCTGGCTCCCTCTACTTTCGACCCCCTTCTCGCCGCCAACCCTCCCCCACCACTTTTGACCCCCTCCCTTCCAGCTGCCGCCGCCAACCCTCCCCCGCCAGGTACCTTTGCTGGCGGGGGTCCCCAACCCCCGCCAGCCGAAGTCTTCTTCAGCACCGGTCTCCGGTGCGTTCGCTGATCTATTTCTGTGAGTCAAGACTCACAGAAACAGATCAGCGAATGCGCCAGAGACTGGTGCTGAAGAAGACTTGAAAGGGGGGGGGGACTTGAAAGTAGTGGGGGAGGGTCGGCGGCAGGGGGTTCGAAAGTGGCAGGGGGGGTCAGTGGCAGGCTAAACTGTGCCCCCCACCTCGCCATCTGGAGCCCCCTCCCACTGAGGTTTGGCTTCGCCCCTGGTCCGGAGAGGACTGAACCCAGACTATGGACTTATATGTTGCGCTGCTATTGCTGACTGTCGCATGCATTACTGAAACTGCGTTTATTTCTCCATATGCTTTTGCATCCAAATAAAGTTGTGACCCCTGAGGAAGGCACACTGCCAAAACACGGCCCGTGTTGGGTCCGAATTGTTCATGCAACTTTTATTGGAGAATAAACTTTTCAGTTTGGAAGATATTGGACTTTTAATAGTTCTTGGAACTGATTTCTTCCACTCTGTGCCTGCTTGTTTGATTGCTATGGAAGGATTGTCTACCTTTTTTTGGTTTGAAATGTGATAATGTTGACATTAGCATGCAGCCATTTTAAAAAATGGTTGAGTACTTACCACTTTCCATTTTGTAGGCGGTAAGGACTCATGCGGTATCTATGTGCTAATCAGATAGTGCGTGACAATTTAGATGTCCTAACTCTGCATGATAATCCCCTCCAAAAAATAATTAGAAAAATTAGCATGCAGTGAGCGCACAGAAATTTCCAGGTGACCGCAGGATGCCTGAGCGTGTCCTGTGGTACCCCATTTTTTGCTGTGTTAGGTGTGCATTAGTACCTAAAACAGCTTAGTAAAAGGATCCCTATATTCTTTTTTTCACTTCCTTTGGATGATCTTAGGAAATCAAGCTAGCTGAAAGACTTTTTATGCTATAAGTGACTGCAAGCGTGTTTCAAGAGTTTTTACAAGTATAAGAAAACTAGAGGTGCTAGTAGGCTGAAAGGCACTATTTATAGTAAATGAAACCGTATATACATATCCTCTCTCAGTGGTTCCCAAAACTGTACTACTGACCACACAGCCAGTTAGGGTTCAGGCCATCCACAATTAATATGCCTGAGATAAATAAACAAATACTGGCTCTCTACAACAGTGTTTCCTAAATCCAATTCTGCAGTACCCCTTGCCAGTCAGATTTTCAGAATATCCATAATGATTATGCATGAAGTTGATTTGCATACACTGTCTCCATTATATGCAAATCTATTTCATGCATATTCATTGTGGATATCCTGAAAACCTGACTAGCAAGGGGTACTCCAGGACCTGACTTGGGAAACACTGCTCTAAAATATGCAGTCATATCTCATGACTACATGTGAATATTCTAAAAAGCCAACTGGTAGTGGGGGTCGATAGGACGAGTCTGAGAACTACTGCCTTGCATTATTCTTCTACAGTCAATCAAAGGCTAATTCCCACACTTCATAAAACAGAGAGGCATTTGTATTAATCGTGAGGGTTGAAGATGCAAGATGGTTAATGGATCTTCCCTTCTTACAATAAAATAATGAGAATAAACCCGGTACATCTGCTGAGCAATCCCTATGATTCAATTATTAAGCTTACTTATATAGAATACTATATATCTGGACAGATATGCAGGCATAATAACTACTGCACACAGATTTTCTTCCCTTCTAGAGACTGATGATGCCTACAGCCTCGTCAGAGTACTGATACAGTTGTGGAGTCTAAGCTAAGTCAATAATTTACTTTCTGTAGGAATTAATCACAGTAGATAGAGCCTTGGAATTTGCCTGTAAACTACCAGCTTTGTACACACAAAATCTGATTTACTGCTTGAGGTTTTCCCATAAGTAGAGAATGGCAAAGTCATTTATAAAGTATATGACTTCATTTTTTTTCACTATTATGTTTTTTTTTTTTGTTTGAGCAACCTAAAGTTTCATTCAGCTTGCTAAATTGTTTTGGTCGTTGGCCTAATTAGATTGACCCCTGGCTTTAGAACACAAGAAAATTTTGGAATTTCTGTTTCAAAGCTTTGTGTGAGATTACTATGAAAGAAAACATTACAAGAAAAGGTTAACCAAGAGCTGAGGTACCTGGACCACCTGCAGCAAAGCAGAATGATAGGGAATATGATAATTGTCTGTAGGATTCCCAGGTTGATCATCATTGTAAACCACACAATTATTTGTCTTTGAAAGGTACAGTGTATCACACGCTGAACCAGTTGGAAAGAGTGAAGGGGAATACAGACTGGTGTGCCATGGGAAGTAAGGTATAAATAGAGTGACTATAAAAGCTCCATTTCAGAGGGGACAAACTGATCCAGCCCTGGTTTTATCCCATGAGTTACAGTTTCTCTTAGATAAATGAGAATTATAGCTCCACTCACGCAATTAGACAAAACCAGGCCAGGATGAGGTAGTCCCCTTTGACACTGAGCTATATAGTCATACCGGGAATAAACACAATGCTTGAGCTCAAGTTGGAAAGAAAAATCTGAATGATTCCTTGGAATTCTTAGATATTGCACCAGAGATGGCTTATTCACTTGTTAGGCCATAAACTGAGACTTGTAAATTATATATGCACCTTGTAAAATTAGTTAATGCAATCCGTTGGAGACAGTGACATCTTAGGATGGAAATGACTCACACAATGGACTTATATGTTTTCTCCAACTGTCTACTGTGATCCCCTATCAGTGTGCCACCTTCGGCTTGGTTTCACCATGCTGACTTTCTGATGATGGATTAAAGCAGCACCTCACATGATTTAATCCCAGGTGAAAAATGCTTGCCAGTCTCTTGGAAAACGTACATCATTGAAACTCTTTCTTTTTTGAAAAAAAAAAGCAGTGGTTATTATTCCTTCTCAAACAGTTTAAAATTCAGCTAATTATTCTCAAACAAATCTTTGCTCAAAATCTTCTCTTCTTTGAGGTAGATATCTATTGGGGTAGAGGGGTAGCAAAAGAGTGGTTTATTTTTCTAAGTCTGTTAGTCTTTCAAGCAGGCCAAAAACGTGTGACTTGCTCGGGTCAGTTAGTGCACTTTCATCTATGTCCCTGCTTGACTGTAGGCAAGGTCAGAACCAGTTAGTAAATGCCTATGCTGTGTGTTTTTATTTTTTCAGTTCAGATCTTGGCTCAGCACTCTAGTACAACACAAGTTACTGTAACTGGCTGGGGCTTCTTAGACAAATTGCATTTTTCTGGTTCAATTGTCTTCCCTGCGTAGTCAATACAGAGCGGGCTTTGTGTCTGCAATCCACTCCCGCAAGTTTGCGAACATGGAGACCATGATCCCATTTGCCACAGTGGACATGGCAAGTCACCACATGGTTTGATATCTTCAGGTTTCAGCTCTCTTGTACATGCCACTGAGGCCTTGCCCTCCACATCTCGACACTCAACGGTTCGCCTTTGCCAGCCAGAGCCACAACTTTTGGAGCACGCGGACCAGTCACCCAAAACCCACTGTGAGGTTACCATTGGCTTGATAACATTTGCTGATTTCTTCTCTTTGCTCTTTTGCTTGCTGAAAGTGACATCTTTAGGGATGAAGAAGGTATATTTGACCTTTGGTGGGAATATCTCACTAGATACGGTCAGCAGCTGAACGGTCATGGGTTCTGGAAGTTGCTGGAAGCTCTGTATTCTCTCCAGTGTTGTTAAGGACCCACTGTATTTCAAGATGGTGCCTTTCACTAGGATATCCTGTTCCATGGCTGAAACTGCAAAGTCACCATTTAGAAGGTATCTGCCATTCATGGTCTTTAATGCCAGGTAATTGCCATCAGGCTTGATTCCTCGGTGACTGCGCTGTTTAATGTCTATGTTAGTGGCTCCAGCAGGGATTGTGACAATGTCATTGTATCCATATCTATGCATACAAATAAAATAGTTACTTTCAAAGATTGATCCACAATTCAATTCAGTTTTCTATGGGTTATTTCGTAAAGAAATGCATCACATAATATTTTACAACAAAATACAACAACATGTATTACTAAAAACCAATCAACTTGGATGGGAATTGCCAACTACCATACACCAGTGAAAGGGTAGAGCTGAGTGAAGGGATTTGAAGAAGAGATGATTCATATCACGCAGATGAAGTGGCAAGTCAACCAAGGCAGAAAGAGTAATGAAAGAGAAAGATCTGCCACCAGCCGCAGCTACATTAATATTTAGAAGAAGGATGAACATTACAAGACTGGAGGGACAAGAAAGGGGTTTATAGATATGAGGTCAGAGAGGCAGGCAAGATCAGTGGGGAATACATTTGGGAAACAAATAGCAAATGGAAAAGAACTGAGGGTCAAATGTGCTAAGCTTTTTTCCCCATAGAGAGAAAATAGGGAAATCCTTTAGGACATCTTGCCCTGAATGTAATAATCACCTAAGGAAGTTCTCTGAGGTTTGGATGATACTTTTAGGTTTTTTTTCCTGTCCTTCTGAAATATTATTTTTCTTGGAAACTGCTGGATGTACTGACAAGAGAGTTGATGTCTGAGTATGACCATATAAGTGTTATACTGCAGCGTGCTGAATCAAGACTACAATTTTAGACACACTGTACTAATGTGCCAAATGCAGTCTATAACAGGAAATTTGCTTTCCCAAAAATGTTTAGTTCTACTATATAAGGATACAATTATTTACTAGAAAAATGGTTTCACTGAAAGTGGTAATTACAGCAATGTATTACAAAATAAACCACACCAGACTAGCAGACATTAGCGTTGCTGAAAAAAAGTATTTGAAAGTTCATAATATATCTGGTGCATGAAGGACTGAAAGACAATTTCCATCACTCTATTCAAGGCTACAATAATGGAAATTCGCCCAGTCTAAATCAGTCAACAAATGGCCATCCAGAATTTGAAAACAAGGAACATAAGAACGTAAGAATAGCCTAGTATTCTGCTTCCAACAGTGGCCAATCCGGTCACAAGTACCTGGCAGAATCCCAAGGAGTAGCAAGATTCTGTGCTACTGATCCCAGGGATAAGTAGTGGCATTACCTATGTCTATCTTCTTAGCAAATTATGGGCTTTTCCTCCAGGAACTTTTCCAAACCTTTTTAAAACTCAGATATGCTAACTGATGTGGATAAAGTTTAGTGCTTAAGGGGCCCTTTTACTATGCCGCGGTAGGCACTAGCGCATGGCTACCATGTACCAAAAAGCACTGTCGTGGGATGCGTTGAGGTTTCCTGCGGTAGTCTGTCGATCAGCATGCGCTAATCCCATGCTAAAAAAACACTTATTATTTTTTGACATGTGAGGTATGTCTAATGGCAGAGAGTAGGTGTGCCCTCCGCTAATTGGGTACCACAGATATATTGCAGTGTGTTGCCCAATTAGCGCAGGAGTAGCACGGGAGCTCTTATTGCCCAGTAAATAGGTGGTGGTAAGGACTCCTGTAGTAATGGTCACAGCGTGTAGCCATTACAGGAAAACATACAGATACGGCCATGTTACCACCACGCCAAAAGTGGCTGCAGTGTGCGCTACAAACAGCATTGGCTACTTTTCAGCGTGGCTTAGTAAAAAGGCCCTTAATTGTTTTTTTGTTCCTGAAAAAGAAGTTCCTTTTTATGGTCAAAAGATTAATATCTTTCCTGATGTTTCCAGGGCTACACAACTTAGGAGGAAGCAATTTTTGTAACTTAAAAATCATGTGTTAACTCTAGGTGGGACTTTTTTCTTACATTTTCCTTAATTTCATACCATGGATCCAATTATGTTTTTAGATCCTTCTCAGTTAGAAGCCTTTGTCCGTAATAAATGGAGACTCAGCCTGTCTCTAGGATTTTCTCAGTTACTATTTCTGGGTTCCCCCCCCCCAATTAAAGTTCTCATATTTAGACAAACTATGTTTTTGCCCCAGACACAATAGCAAGTTCTCCATGATGTGGTTTATATTGATTGTTCAATTTTCCTTGTAGTACAGTGTTGTACTGTATTGGGATTTTTGGTTTAGTGTGTTTTTCCCTCTTATTTTTGAAAATTTAATGAAAATAAAAGATAAAAGTATAATAAAATACCCCCCCCCCCACACACACACACAGATACACTAACTGCTGTTATCACATCCTCTGACAATGAGCTCCAGAGCTTAACTATTCATTGAGTGAAAAAATATTTTCTCCTATTGATTTTAAAAATATTTTACCATGCAACTTCATGGAGTGTTCCCTTTGCACATTTTGAAAGAGTAAACAAGCTGTAGTAGGCCTGAAATGGCTTGCTAATGTGGATTTATTTCCTGTTCTTGGATCCACTTATTGTGGACAAATTATTTTGATTTTTCCTTTTTATTATTAGGTTTACTGTATTATATAGAATATTGTGAATTTCTAAAGCATTTTGATGTAATGTCATCTTTATGTGATTATATTAAAATTAATAAAATATAAAATTAAAAAAAAAAGAAATGGTTTGCTAAGGGAGATGGTGGCACATTTTGAGTATACTTGGGACAGCTATGGAGCACAATGGTAAGAAAAGAGTTGAAAGGTCAGGTGAAAGATATAGGGGAAGGGGAAAGGGGAAGTTGGTGTTGGCTTGCATATAAGAATTTATACGTATACACAAATTTTTAAGGGAATTCTATAAATTGGTGTCTCAGTCTAGGCACTCCAATGCCATGAACCTACCCCAGGATTCTATACAGTGCGCCTAGAGATCTGTGCCAAAATTCAGTGTGCCTAAATCTATGCGCCGGGATTTATGCTACGTGTTCGTTGGTGTGAATGAATGCATGTAGTTTTAGGTGCTAGGATGCCAACTAAGCATATTCTATATACCGTGCCCAACTCTAGGTGCCATTTATAGAATGCGCTTAGTCAGCACTGATTTCTGCACCAATTTTTTTAGGCGCCATATATAGAACCTCCCCTTAGTGCCAATTCTATAACAGTATCTTGGCTCCAAGATTCCATTATAGAATGCTAGCATAAGGCCAGCATTGGCGTGCCCTCTTATGCCATGTCAAAACGGCAGGTGTAAGTTGGCATGCTTAAGTACATCAATTGACGTGCATAGTTTACAGTATTCTCTAAACTTGCGGCTAATATTCAGTGTGATTTAGCTGGCCGCTGACTGGTTAAATTGCTTGGTTGAAGTTAGCCGCTAATTTTCAGTGGCACTTAACTGGCAAATTGCTGCTGAAATTTGCAGTTACTGCAAAACATAAAGCTGACTATGCTGTGGGGAGTTGGCACTTGGCCACTTAAGTGCTGATATTCAGCCCTTAAGGACTTGATTCTATGTAATCACACCTAAAAAACTGGCGCTGAAACAAAATACACCTAGGCATATTCTAAAAGGTATGCCTACATTTAGGCATACTTTATAGAATATGCCGAGTTCCTGTCCACACAACTAAATTTAGTGCGGACAGTTATGCCAAGTAAAGTTTGGTGTAAATGCTGATGCCTAAATTATGCGTGGATCGGGTGTATTCTAAAACAATGTGCATAGATTTTAGAAACGCCCAAGACTTGCCCATTCCACACCCATGGCCATGCTCCCTTTTCAGCTATGCAACTTAGAATTTACATGCATTACATTGTGTGCATAAATTCTAATTAATGCCAGTTAGTGTTAATTACTTGTTAAGTGGCAATTATCGGTGCTGATTGGTTTGTTAACTAATTAAGTTGCATGCACAAATCCAGAATATAACTGAATTTGTGCATGCAACTTAAGTTGCATTATATGGAATCCGGGGTAAGCGGCTAGGTTTAGCACATAAAGGGATCGCATAAAAGTCAGCCCTGTCTTTGGGGCCTGCCCCAAGTGTGTGCCATTTCTGGGGGGAAAATAAAACCCCTGGAAATGTCTTGCGTGGCAATAACCCGGTGGTAATAGGGCATCACTGTGTGCTGCCCGATTACCTCTGGGTTAGCGTGGGAGCTGTTATCGCCATCTCAATGGGTGGCAGTAAGGGCTCCCCATCGCATGGCCATAAGAGGGGCTTTTTTACCCGTTGCAGTAAAAAGGGCCCTGACGTGTGGGAAAAACAGCCCCTGCAACCAGTTCAGGGCTCTTTTTCCCGCAGCTTGGTAAAAGGGCCCCTAAGTTTGTGCCTGAGGCAATGGAGGGCTCAGTGACTTACCCAAGATCATGAGGAGCTGCAGTGGGATTTGAACTAAGATATCTTTTACTGCTGACACTGTTATTTCATGGCTGCAGTTTAAAGGCGGGCTGTTCTGGATTTTGTCTTTATATTGTACTCTTCCTATGAAAAATGTATATCTTTATACACCTCCAACAGCTCAAAATTGTGAGTTTCACTACCTGCAGAGACTAATGCTCTCTCTCAGCAAAGAAAAGATGAAGTTGATATTTTCTTTGCTGGATCAATGCTCTATCGTTAATGCAAATGGCTGTTAGGCTGTGCTCTAGTATCAGACGTTTTGCTCTTCTTGCATAACTAGTTAAAAGGCTTATGGTCTGTTAAATGGATAAACCATCACCTCAAGAAGTGAGAAGAGGACAAACACCGAGTTCTGTATGACTGTGTGATTTTATTTATAAGATACAGGAACCAAGAAGAAGATGGAACACAGACAAAGCACAAAGCAAAACAATACTTGGCTCTCTCCATAGTTTTCCTAACCAGCAGTTTCTTCACTGCTGAGGGCCAAATTAGCCCTTCCAAAATATCAGTTCAAGCTCCCTCAGAAGTCCTTTTACTAAGCTGCGGTAAGCACTAGTATGCACTTATGGCAGCATAAAATGGCTTTTATTGCGGTAAATGCTCAGGCGTCCTGCAGTAAGGTCCTCATCTGTGTGTGCTAAACGTGGCCTAAAAAAGTAGGCGTGTTTGGGGGGCAGAGAGTGGGTGTTTTTAGCACATTAACTGATTAGCACAGGTTTACCATGTGAGCCCTTACCACCTACAAAATGGATGTCAGCAAGTGCTAACGTGGTAATATTTTAATGGTCGTGTGCTAATGGTGATATTAGCGTTTGACCATCAATGCAAACAAAGAAAAATTGCCATTTTACTGCTGGGGTAAAAATGGCCTTAGTGCATGAGAAAAACCCATGTAAAGGTGTGCTAAGGCCATTTTATACTGTAGCTTAGTAAAAGGACCTCTCAGTTACCTGACTTTCCAGCTGTAGTTTTGCCTCCTCTGCTATTGCTTTTCCTGTCCCTCTGCACTTTGGTGGCAGCAGCCTCCCTCATTCTGGAGAAATAGGGGTGTCTCACTAATGAGTAAGAATGGTTGAGGTTTAAAGGTAGGCTGCTCTGAATCTGGTCTTTTATGGTGGACTGCATATATAAGAGACAAAAATCAGACCACCTACACTAGGCAAATCCAACGGATAATTTTCACCCATAGTGTTTGAAAAATTAAGTAAAGTAACACTATTCAAGGTAGTTTTATTTTGATTATTGTCGCTGGGGGCGGAGTTATGGTCATCAATAATGGTGAAACCTGCTGGCTGGAGTAGGAGCTACGATACAAGGTTCCTTAAGAAGTCTTTGGTGTGTGACTCCCAAGTTCAGGGCAGTTGTTGCAAAGGTTGGGATAGGGACAGTAGAAAGGAAGGATCTGTTGAAATAGAGGAAAAACCTCTGGATAATTGTGATACCAGTACTGGTTTCAAATGAACTGAAAGAAAATGAAGAAAGGAGGGACTAATGGGCCAAAAGAAAAATACATTCACAGTAGAATCAATTACTTGGATGAAAAGAAGGATCACTAATAGA
Source organism: Microcaecilia unicolor (assembly GCF_901765095.1). NCBI lineage: Eukaryota > Metazoa > Chordata > Amphibia > Gymnophiona > Siphonopidae > Microcaecilia > Microcaecilia unicolor. The sequence goes on from NC_044042.1 coordinate 51,156,376, forward strand.
ACCAACACCATAAAAGAAAACAAACAACCCCCCCCCCCCCCAACCTTTGCTTGTAGTCTGCAAAAGGGGAAATAGTGATACAAGATGAGAAAAAAGGACCTCTGAATTATTTTACCCTTTTACAGCTAAAAACTCACTGGGTTACCTCTTCAGTCAATATAATTATCTAATCCATATGGCTGCCCAGTTATCAACTTAAGAATGTATTCTGTTCCAACTGTTTTAGTACTTGATCTAAAATTATACATAAAGAAAAAATGTGTCCCTTCTCAATACATCGAGGCTCTAATGGGGCTTCAGCATTTCCTTTTTTCAAACAATATTTATGTTCCACCAACTGTACGTTAAGTTGTCTAGTGGTTTTGCCTTTATCATTTGTTCATAAATTGACATACAATTGCACAGACATCAAAAATAGATCTACACATTGTTGTGTGTCTTAATCAATAAATTCATCCATCTTGAAGATTTGTAATTTTTTTCATCTTAGTACATAAGTACATAAGTAATGCCATACTGGGAAAAGACCAAGGGTCCATCGAGCCCAGCATCCTGTCCACGACAGCGGCCAATCCAGGCAAGCTTCCCAAACGTACACACATTCTATACATCTTGCACTGTAATCTTGCATTTAAAGTGACCTCCACAGCTCCCTTCAAAAAAGCTAGAAGTACAGTAAAGAATCTTTTAAATTCTTCCCACGGCTGAAAATCAACATCATCTCAAAAAACATTATGTACTGATGGCATATTCTAATATCTTTTAATAATAGAAGTTGCTTTTGAAGACAACAGGGAATGCAAACTACATGATTTTTTTTACTATTTTTCCATTGTATTCCACTTTGTAATAACAATTCTCAATCATTAAAAAAAACCTCTCCTTCACAATCTTTGGATAACCATGTTCAGTCAAATGATTTTGCAATATATTGAGTTTGAAACTCATTTGAAGAACTACTCCTTCTAAATCTTAAAACCTGGAAAAATGGAAGACTGTCCTTTAATCTCATTGGATGAAAACTGTCATTTTAATGGTGTATTTCAGTCTGTAGATTTAGAAAATACTGTTGGGTCAAATCCTTCATTTTTTATATCAAACTTTATTGCTTCATTATAATAATTTAACAAATTAAAAAATGATTTCAATTGCAATTCAGTGTCAGACCAAAGAATGAAAACATTACCAATATAGCATCTCCTTGTCATAAGATGCCAAAAAAGTGAAAATTAATCCACTCTCCTTCAAAATCTGCCATAAATACATTTTCCAAAGAGGGAACAAAGGTGGCTCCCATATCAGTTCCAGAAACTTGCATAAAAAAGTTTTCTGGAAAGAGAAACATCGAATGTTCTGTAGATGCAACATGGAGTCTACTTTTTGATTACTTCCAAACCTCCTTCCTGAGGTATAGAAGTAATGTAAAGTAGCCATAAACTGAACCTTTGAAATGTTAGACATTACCCCCAAATATTAGTACATGTGTAGTATCTTTTATATAGGAGAGGACCTGAGGTAAATGTGGGCTTAAAAATTTGTCCAAATAAATACTGACATTATCAAGCAAGGAACTGTTACTAGATATAACGGGGAAACCCAATGGGGATTTTGAGAAATTTTTGGATATTTTTCAATGAATAGCACTATGCATGTGCTAAGAATTTCATGAAAATGTGGCTCATCTGATATGGATAGAAACAAGCTTTGTTGAAGGTGTGCCATACAGTTTAATTTGCTCCTGCCCTTACTTGGATTTGTTGAGTGAACCTGAAATTTTCCTGCAGCTGGAGCTGTTACCTCCACATTCCCCACATTTGTCAAGCTTCGTAGAGGACCCAATGACATGGTCACAACCAGCTTTGACACACTGGCCTTGAACACAGATGGACAGGCTCTCCGGGCCACAGAGCATCCCATCAATTACCTGTGTAATAAAACGGATAGATGTTATAAAGGAATCTACCAACAAGCACAGAAGAACAAAGGACCCTCGCACAGGTAAAAGCAAGCAGACGAACACAGTGAAGGTGACAACAAAGATGATGATAAAAAACGTCCAGTGGGCTCAATGAGTTCACGTCAGAAGTTTATTCACAAAATGCAATGGACTCGACACGACTTGTGTTTCAGCCACAGAGACCTGCCTCAGGAGTCCCTGTTGTGTGTAAGTATAAGATGTTCTGAGCAATATACAGAGAATGGAGACAGAATACCTAATAACTGATGGCGACATCAGCTGTGAACGCTCTTATCTTCTTACATCAGTTATTAGGTACGCTGTCTCCATTCTCTGTATAGCACTCAGAACATCTTATGCTTACACGCTACAGGCACTCCTGAGGCAGGCCTCTGTGGCTGAAACACGATTCGTGCCGTAAATTGCATTTTGTGAATAAACTTCTGATGTGAACTCATTGAGTCCGTTGGACATTATTTATCATCATAAAGGAATTCACATCAATGGTATTATTAGTATACTGTTTTGTAATATCATGAACAGAAGAGTACCGCCAACAACCAAAAACTGCACAAACAAAGTTATACTGGATTGCTCCCTAAAAACTGATCTATTAAGTTAATTTGTATCTGATGGACACCAGTTAGCTATCATGCAAAAAACACCACTGAAAGGGAAATGCTTGCTTGTTTTTTGACTTCAACATTTGATTCTCTTTGGCATCATGGTCTTAAAGATCTTAAGTACCATAAAATAAAATTATTTGCATTAAATATTTGCAACTAATGTGTAGTAACTGCAAATATTTTCCAAACTTTAGTAAACGGGTCCGTAGTCTTGTTTTCTTTAGCAAATGAGATCTCCACCAGAACAACTGAGAAGTTTTCTAGATATTAAGAAGATCGCTTCAGTGTCAGCTTTGGACTTTATTAGTAATTAATGGGGAGGAGGGGGAGGAATAACTGTTAAGCCTTATGTTTCTATGTATCCAATTTTCCTTTTTGCTTTCTCCTGGCCTGGGGATTCTCTTTCTTATTAGTAGCTTCTTTAAACAAGATTTATGGTATATTTTTGATCTGTGTTTCTGAAACAAGAGTTACTCTTGTGAAAGTATAATTGAAAATTATAAATTAAAAAAAAGAAAGAGAACTCCACCTTTATGAAGGCAATGTGGTTATAACCAGGAGTGTTTCAGTTTGGCCGTGAGATGGTACATTTTTGAAGAAATTCACTCAAGGCGGTATACAGCAAGAATAAGTCAAACATAAGCAATAGACAATTACAGCAGTAAAAACATTCAAAAAACAATACAAAGGATGATGTGGAGGGGCATAATCGAAAGGGACGCCCAAGTTTTGCTGAGGACGTCCTCGCAAAACGTCCCGGTGGAGGGATGGGGAAACCCGTATTATCGAAACAAGATGGACGTCCATCTTTCGTTTCGATAATACAGGCAGGGACGCCCAAATCCTGAAATTTAGGTCGTCCTTAGAGATGGTCGTCCCTAGACTTGGTCGTTTCTGTTTTCGGCGATAATGGAAACCAAGGACGCCCATCTCAGAAATGACCAAATGCAAGCCCTTTGGTCATGGGAGGAGCCAGCATTCGTAGTGCACTGGTCCCCCTGACATGTCAGGACACCAACCGGGCACCCTAGGGGGCACTGCAGTGGACTTCATAAATTGCTCCCAGGTGCATAGTAGCTCCCTTACCTTGTGTGCTGAGCCCCCCAAAACCCACTACCCACAACTGTACACCACTACCATAGCCCTTATGGGTGAAGGGGGGCACCTAGATGTGGGTAGGTTTCTGGTGGGTTTTGGAGGGCTCACATTTACCACCACAAGTGTAACAGTTAGAGGGGGATGGGCCTGGGTCTGCCTGCCTGAAGTGCACTGCACCCACTAAAACTGCTCCAGGGACCTGCATACCGCTGTGATGGACCTGAGTATGACATTTGAGGCTGGCAAAAAATATTTTTAAAGATTTTTTTTGAGGGTGGGAGAGGGTTAGTGACCACTGGGGGAGTGAGGGGAGGTCATCCCCGATTCTCTCCGGTGGTCATCTGGTCAGTTCGGGCACCTTTTTGGGCCTTGGTCGTAAAAAAAACAAGACCAGGTAAAGTCGTCCAAGTGCTCGTCAGGGACACCCTTTTTTTTCCATTATGGGTTGAGGACGTCCATGTGTTAGGCACGCCCAAGTCCCGCCTTCGCTACGCCTCCAACACGTCCCTGTGAACTTTGGTCGTCCCTGCGATGGAAAGCAGTTGGGGACGCCCAAAATCAACTTGTGATTATACCGATTTGGGCGACCCTGTGAGAAGGACGCTCATCTTCCGATTTGTGTAGCAAGATGGGCGTCCTTCTCTTTAAAAAATGAGCCTGCTAATGTACTACTTACAATGTCAACACAATGCACAATAAAGCATTTTAATAGACATCACAGGGTATAAGCCAAGATGGGACATATAGATAGGACAGAGTAATAGGAGTAAGAAAATAAGGGGATTAATTTAAAGAAAATTGCAAATGAGGTCAGAAAGGTGCTTGAATATTATCTTAGCTAGGGTAGGAGTGAATAAACATGTCCTGCTATAGTATGTGCAGCCAGTGTCACTCATTATGTGTGTGACTATCAAGTTAGTTACTTCTTCCATTAACGGCCTGATTGAACAGCCAAGCTTTCACCTGAAGTAGAGATAGTCTTGTGTTAAGTGAAGCCTTTCAGGGAATGCATTCCAGAATGTGGGGGCTACTCCGGAGAAGTATCTGGCAGGTATCACATCGTGTGATGTCCGGACAGGGTGTGGTTATGGATATTCCTTGGGAGGACCTTAGTGATCTTGGAGGTGTGTAGATATTCTATTTATAAAGGGCTTGCACACTACTAGTACCATGGAAACAAGTGTCTCAGATTTGCCTGCTGAATTCTGATAAGCAAGTTTGCTATAATGACCATACAGAAAAAGCAGAGCCTGCAATGTAATAAAGATACCACTGGCCAGCTTCAACTCCTCCTCCAAAGTAAAGGCATTGTTGAAGCTAATAATTGCATATTTTTGCAAACAGTGAAATATAGGGTCCAAGAAAGAGATTTCCCCCTCCCAGCTCCCCATAAACTGGGCATGTCAAGATTTGTAAACAAACATTCTATATACAAAATAACTTTTTCAAACATGGGTCCTTAGAGATGGTCATCCCTAGACCTGCATTTTGTCGGCCTAACAAGACAGATGGCATTTGGGCACAAGAAGATAGCAGTGTGGTTCCCTTGAAAAAGCCAGAGGGCGAAATGGGTCCCCATTGGGAGCGCTGCATTGAGCTAAGTGTCCGATATTCTAGTGCCTAAAAGGAAAAGGTTTTGATGTTGTTATTTTTAATGCAAAATCAAAAATCAAAAAAGCAAGTGCATTGAAATAAGGAGGTTTATCTGACCTATGATTAAGTAGATTGCCCGTTGAGTGCTAATATGGTCTGTACTTTTGCACTGAGGGCTTCTGAGGTATTTTCCTCCAAGAAACTTTTAAGCTTATTGTGGATGTACATAAGTACATAAGTATTGCCATACTGGGAAAGACCAAAGGTCCATCAAGCCCAGCATCCTGTTTCCAACAGTGGCCAATCCAGATCACAAATACCTGGCAAGATCCCAAAAAGTACAAAACATTTTATACTGCTTATCCCAGAAATAGTGGATTTTCCCCAAGCCCATTTAATAACGGTCTATGGACTTTTCTTCAGGAAGCCGTCCAAACCTTTTTTAAACTCCGCTAAGCTAACCGCCTTTACCACATTCTCTGGCAACAAATTCCAGAGTTAAATTACACGCTGAGTGAAGAAAAGTTTTCTCCGATTTGTTTTAAATTTACTACATTGTAGCTTCATCGCATGCCCCCTAGTCCTAGTATTTTTGGAAAGCGTGAACAGATGCTTCACATCTACCCGTTCAACTCCACTCCTTATTTTATAGACCTCTATCATATCTCCCCTCAGCTGCCTTTTCTCCAAGCTGAAGAGCCCTAGCCGCTTTAGCCTTTCCTCATAGGAAAGTCGTCCCATCCCCTTTATCATTTTCGTCGCCCTTCTCTGCACCTTTTCTAATTCCACTATATCTTTTTTGAGATACGGCGACCAGAATTGAACACAATATTTGAGTGCGGTCGCACCATGGAGTGATACAAAAACATTATAACATCCTCATTTTTGTTTTCCATTCCTTTCCTAATAATACATAATAATAATGCCTAAATTAGAGCGAGTGTATTCTATAATAATGCACATAGACTTTCGTAATGCCTATGACACGCCCATAACCACACCCCCTTGTGCAACTTGCAATTTACGTGTAGCATGCTACAGAACATGCTTATACTATAAGAGTATAAAAAATATTGATCACAGTTTGGAGTTGGAAGGATTCTTATGCATCTGTGCAACAGGTTTCGTATGAAGTAATGGCAACAGCTGACATCTGTAAACCATAACTGGTGATCCCTTATTATTTTATCATGATATTGTAAACCACTTACAAGCCAATATTCGGCACTATTTAAACATCTGGGAACAGCTCCTGGCTGGTTAAGTAGTTAATATCAGCACTAATTGACATTATTCGCTAAGCATGTTCTGTAGCATGCTACACGTAAACTGCAAGTCGCACAAGGGGGTGTGGTTATGGGCGTGTCATAGGCATTACGAAAGTCTATATGCATTATTATAGAATACACTCGCTCTAATTTAGGCATCAGGATTTACACCAAGTAAAACATGATCTACATAGACACAACTAAATTTGGTCATGTGGAGAGTCGCTCGGCATTATTCAATATACCGCGTGGAACTTTAAGTCTATTCTATAACATTTAAATGTACTTTACAGAATACACCTAAGCATATTTTTTTTCTCTGCGTGGATTTCTCAAGCGTCATATACAGAATCTAGCCCATAGTGGCTAACTGGCTATATTGCGTAATATAACCAGCTAGCTGCGAATATTCAGTGCTTCACTGGCTAAATTTAGTGGCCAAATAGGATTGCCTAAATAGCAGTCCTATCTTTGGCCACTATAAACTTAACTGGCCAGCGCTGAATATTAACTTGGCTGGTTAAGTTTAAGTAGACCTGGATTTTCTGATTGCAGAACTTAGCCAGCCTGCCTCCTGCAGGCTGAATATCAGCCAGTTGGACTTTATTACCTAGGTGGTATATCAAATAACCTTGATCCTAGTGGTATCTTTTTACCCATTGACATAAGCTTGGGAATGAAGAACCTGTACCACACATTCTGAACTTCGCATTCCATTTTCACTATGCAGTAATTACATGTAAACAAAAAGTAGAAGTCATGTCTGACACATGGATAAAACCAGAAGGTCTTCATTTTATTCCCACTGACTTTGCTAGGAATCTTATAACCTTATTTATATGGCTTTTCTCCTATATTAAACAGATGAACAACAAATCTTACTTTGGACTCAAAGACTTTAAATTCACTCCTGCCTCTGGCTCGGCAAACCAGCTTGCAGCGGTCTCGGGGGGAAATCCCGGAATATTTGGGGATCCACTCTAGGAGGTTTCCATCCAGATCTGTGTAGTTATAGCTGTTATATTTCTCACACTGCTGTTCCCTGAAGCTTTTCCCTGAAAAGAAATAATGAAATAAACTGGTGAAGAAAGTCAACCAATTGCAACATAGTAATAGTCAGGTTTCCTCAGTCCTGATGCTAAGGAGGAACAAACAGGGTCCCTAAGCCTGCCTAAATCTGAAGAAGATATAGCCTGCTGGTGAGCTTTGGGACCCTCTTTTAAATTTCTGCCCTTGGCCCCTACATGTTTGACAGGGAGCTCTGGGCCTCCTCTAGATAGTGGTATAAGGTCATTTTCAAGCACTAAAGGCCAGTTATACTAAAGGATTTTCCCATGTTGGGTTTATGGCCTAAGCATAAAATTACATGGTCAAACATTCTGACTCATTTGAACAGGTAGCAGACTGACATGACGGTCCTCAGAGATAGCCAAAAATTCAGCCTGCAACGAAATGTGAGAGAACCTTCTCTAGGCATCATACTGTCAACAATAATCCCTTCCCTTTTTGCTAAATTGGGAGACTCTCCATCATGGCAAAACCATATTATACTTGATGTCTTATTTGAGAGTCCTATTGAACATGCCAGTGGCATTCCTAGCCTGGATGCCACCCGGGGCAGAGCGGATCACTGATGCGGCCCCCCCCCCCCCGCAAAATGACACCTCCCCCCCCCCGGCCAAATGACACCTCCCCCGGGTGCACGCCGCTGGGGGGGGGGGGGGGTGCCGCGGCGCGTGCCTGTCGGCTCCGAGTTCACTAACTTTGCTTGTTCGCTGCAGCTCCCTCTGCTCTGGAACAGGAAGTAACCTGTTCCAGGGCAGAGGGAGCTGCAGCGAACGAGCGAAGTTAGCGAACTCGGAGCCGACAGGCGCGCGCTGCCGCACCCCCCAGTGGCGTGCACCCAGGGCGGACCGCCCCCACTGCCCCCACCCCTTGGTACGCCACTGGAACATGCTCCTTTTTGATCAGTGCAGGGCTAAATTATGGCAGACTATCAAGCAGTTACACCTACAGGAGGGGATTCAGTAAATGAACAAGAGGGGCTCAATGGCAACAATATAGCACCTCCTACATCCACAAAAAAACAACACGTGGGGCTTAGTAGCCCCTACACAGTAGTTTCTACCCTCACAATTACAAGAGGGGCTCAGCAGCTGCAACACTATATCTTCACTCCAGCAAGAACACCAAGAGGGGCTTCGAGGGCTCAGCCTAACACCTCACATTCCAATGAAAAACAAGAGGGAATTAATGACCCAAATATAACACCTCCCATACCAATGAAAAACAAGAGGGGCTTGTCAGCTCCAACAAAAGCATTCTCACCCCCAGCGGAGATGATGGGACATGGTGACTCCAACAAAACACCTTCCATCTCTGCAAAACACTACCTGTTTCCCTTCTCAGTCCCCTTTCTCTCTGTAAACTGTACCCAACAGCATCTTGCTCTCATTCTCTCTCTTACTTCTTGCACTTCCCCTCACTGTCTCCCATTCCTTCACCCACAATCCTGTCTCCTTATCTCCCCTCTCTTCCCTCACCCACTCACCCCCACTACCTTCAGTTTGCCTCCTGCTGCCAAATCCCCTATCCTGACCCCACCCCACCCCTCTTTGCCCCATCCCTTCATTTTTCTTCTTGTGCCCTGAACTTCCCTCACTCTGCCTAACACCCCTTCTTCCTCTTCTTTTACCTCACATGCCACTCTTTCTTTCCAGCCTGTCCTGACCCTGACCCCATCTCTCTTCCCCCCTTGACATCCTAAACTCTCTCCTCTGTACCATAATCCCTCCCATCTGTACCCCCTTTTGCCCCATTCCTTCTCTCTTATCATTTCAAGATCCAGCCCCACCCCAAACTCACTCCTTTGTGCCCCACTGCCCCCAGCACTTCTCTCTTTTCCCTCTTGTTTCCTATACTCCCCTCTCTTTGCCTCCCACCTGACAAGGAGAAAAGGTATTGAACTTAATAATAATAAGTCCCTTTTCCTCATACCTCCATTACAATGATGACAACAAAATTCAATGGAATTCAAACATGTGTGGGATAAACATAAAGGAATCCTATTTAGGAGGAATGGATCCATGGAATCTTAGTGGAGATTAGGTGGCGATGCCGGTAATTGGGAAGCAAAACCGGTGCTCGGCAGACTTCTATGGTCTACGCACTGATCATGACTAAATAGATATGGATGGGCTGGAGTGTAAATTTTAAGGAGTTTCGACATTAGCTTTAGAACTTAGTACAAGAACAGTGCTGGGCAGACTTCTACGGTCTGTGCCCTGAGAATGACAAGGACAAATCAAACTCGGGTATAAAGTATTACATACCATGTAAAATGAGTTTATCTTGTTGGGCAGACTGGATGGACTGTACAGGTCTTTATCTGCCGTCATTTACTATGTTACTATCCTGCTTATTTTCGACGGAGAAGGGCGCCCATCTTCCGACACAAATTGGGAGATGGGCATCCTTCTCCTAAGGTCGCCCAAATTAGCATAATCGAAAGCCGATTTTGGGCGTCCCCAACTGCTTTCCGTCATGGGGACGAACAAAGTTCAAGGGAGCGTGGACAGGGGCGTGGTTAGCAGATGGGCGCCCTCGGCCGATAATGGAAAAAAGAAGGGCGTCCCAGACGAGCACTTGGCTGACTTTACTTGGTCCTTTTTTTCTTGCGACCAAGCCTCAAAAAGGTGCCCGAACTGACCAGATGCCCAATGCATGCCAAATTGGAGTTACCGCCATGTTACCATGTGGCCCTTGCAGTAATTTCAATTTTGGCACACGTCCGCTATGCGTGTCTGAAAAATATTTTTTATTTTTTGACATGCAGCAGCTATGCGCATGGTGGCATTTGACCTACATAGACCATCATCACTCGGTTACCACATGAGACCTTACTGATAGGTCAATGACTTGCGGTAAGGTCTCAGATCCAAAATGAACGCGCAGCAATTTTCATTTTGCCGCACGTTCGTTTTCGGCAAAAAAAAAAAGCCATTTTTGTAGGTGCACTAAAAAATGATTCTGCATGCGCCCAAAACATGCTTCTACACTACCACAGGGCATTTTTCAGCACACCTTAGTAAAAGGACCCCTCTGTTCCTGTCTTATACCTCAAGAGAGGACTTTAGTTTCCATCGCAGTTATTTGTCAGAGGTAAAGCCATAATAAAATATTTCACTGTATCTGTTTTTTAATTTGCCTATACACAGGCTGGTTCTTTGTTCCATTTCTCCTCAGAAGCCAAGCTATAGACCTTCAACCACACTACAAGCTGGCACTGCCCTTGATTGTCAGTCTCTTAGTATCACAACAGTTGGAGACACAGGGCGTGAGAAGCTTCCAGGTGAAAGAATAAAGAACTCTTGTGTAACTGTGGGCTGGCACAGCAGTTGAATTCATGCCATAGAATTGACTAGAGTATGTTGTTATGAATGAAACACACCTTCCAGGGAGATTTTCTTCCAGGGTCATGTAGGAGAGGTGAAAAACAGCCAAAAGACATTCCATGTAAGTCTGGTTATCACACTAGTTCTGGACTCATGACCATTTCAAGAACTGGCTACAGAGAAAGATGTATCATTGTGGTAGCTGGACCAAGAGAATGGAACCAACTGCTGTTAGCACTTAAGACCCAAAAGGTACCTTTGATTTTTTAGAACATAAGAGTAGCCTTACTGGGTCAGACCAATGGTCCATTTAGCCCAGCAACCTGTTTTCCAAACAGTGGCCAAGCCTCAGAGTTCTCATATTTTCTCTGTTCCCTTCCTATTCTGTTTCTTCTTTTTCTATCCTACACCGAGAAAGATGTGGAAGAGATACTAGTGCCAGAAATGACAGAGCATATACATAAACATGGAATAAAGCCAACATGGGGCTAGTCAAGGGATATCTTGCCTCAGCAATCTACTACATTTCTTTGAAGGAGAGGAGTTGTTTTAGTCCAGTAGGTAGAATTGATTTTACTGCACCACTGGATTGTTACATGCTAGCTCCTGATGCAGCCCTTTAGGAGGGCAAAACGTGGTCGTTTCGGGCCTATTTTAAATAATGTGGTGAATAAATTATTTTTCTCAACATTATCACTGACGATTCGCATCTTTTTTTCTATTCCGTGCTGGATCTTGAGAATCACAGGCCTGTTTGTTTTTTTTGGTCTCTCACCAATCTACTACATTTCTTGAAGGGGTGAGCCGGTCAATATTGAGTATTTAGATTTTCAAAAGGCATTTGACAAAGTATCTCATGAAAGACTCCTGAGGAAATTAAGAACTGGTTAAAAGAGTAGGGTTAAATGGTCAGTATTGGAGATGGGTAGATAGTGGGGTTTCCCAGGGGTCTGTGCTGGGACCTCTGCTTTTTAACATATTTATAAATGATCTAGAGATGGGAATAACTAGTGAGGTAATTACATTTGCTGATGACACAAAAGTCATTCAAAGTTGTCAAATCTCAAGAGAATTGTGACAAATTGCAAGAGGACCTTATGAGACTGGGAGACTGGGCAGTCAAATGGCATATGACGTTTAATGTGAGCAATAGCTAAGTGATGCAAGGTTCAACATTAGGAGTCACTGACCAGGAAAGGGATCTAGGTGTTATTGTCGATGATATGTTGAAACCCTTTGCTCAGTGTGCAGTGGTGACTAAATAAACAAATAGAATGTTAGGAATTATTAGGAAAGGAATGGGAAAAAAATGAAATTGCTATAATACCTATGTATTGCTCTGTGGTGCACACTTCGAATACTGTGTGCAATTCTGGTCACCGCATCTCAAAAAACATATAGCAGAATTAGAAAATGTACAGAGAAGGGTGATAAAAATGATAAAGGGGATGGGACAACTTCCCTATGAGGAAAGGCTAAAGTGGCTAGGGATCTTCAGCTTGGAGAAGAGACAGCTGAGGGGAGATATGATAGAGGTCTATAAAATACAGTGGAATGGGTAGACATGGATCGTTTGTTTACTCTTTCCAAAGGTACTTGGACTAGGGGGCACACAATGAAGCTACTAAGTAGTAAATTTAAAACAAACTGGAGAAAATGTTTCTTCACTCAACGTGAAATTAATCTCTGGAATTCATTGCCAGAGAATGTGGTAAAAGCAGTTAGGGGTCCTTTTACAAAGCCGTGGTAAAAAAATGGCCTGTGGTAGTGTGGGGGCGTCTTTTAGGCACGTGTTGGGCCATTTTGTATTGCGGCTGGGAAAAAGGCAATTTTTTAATGGGTTGGGAAATGGGCCTGCGCTAATATTATAATTAGCGTGTGCCTATTTATGGCCTGAGCCCTTACCACCTCCTATTGACCTAGTGGTAAGGGCTCATGTGCTACCCACGTGGTAACCATGCAGTGCGCGCTAATGTGGATACACTGCCGGTTACCGCCGGAAATGCTCTCCGCTATACAAAATACAAATGGACATGAGCAAAATCCACTGCTGATTTCTATGATAAGCAGCATAAAATGTATTGTACTTTTTGGGGATCTTGCCAGGTACTTATGACTTGGATTGGCAACTGTTGGAATAGGATGCTAGGGGTTTAATGGACCTTTGGTCTGTCCCAGTATGGCAATACTTTTGTACTTATTGTCTACTGCAGGATTCGGCTCACGTCAAAAATCCGAATTACCACTAGGCGCACATGTGACCGTGGCGGTAGTGCCAACTGAGCACATGCTACCTGAGCGTTAGTCCTCCCGCACCTTTGTAAAAGGGCCCCTTAGCTTGGCAATGTTTAAAAACGGTTTAGATAATTTCCTAAAAGAAAAGTACTGTACATAATCCATTAGTAAGAAGGACTTGGGAAAATCCACTGCTTATTTCTAGGATAAGTTGCATAAAATCTGTTTTACTTGTGACCTGGGTTGGCCTCTGTTGGAAATAGAAAATTGGGCTTGATGGACCTTCACTCTATCTCAGTATAGCAATGCTTATGTTCTTATCCTGCTCTATGGACTATTTTCTCCTCTTACCACTTTACTATTTAACAGAAGGGAGGGAAGGGAGGGAGAAGAAGGAGAATATAAAGGAATTTTGAATGCCACAATACTCCCAAGGTAAGAAGCAGGTGGTTAATTTTCTCAACAACTCACTGTCTCGCCTCAATTGTAATCATTTTCCATCCATCCAATTAATAATATACAAGTTTGATTAACGTCTGAAATAAATGTGTATATTTGCACTGAATAATGGGTCTTGCTATTGCTACTCTGGAAGTAGATTCACATGAGGGACAAGCATTCTGTGAACAAGTTGATGTCTGAGTGGGAATGACATGTGTCCAAAAGAAGCACAGCAGAGGCAAGGGTCCACCCTACTTCTTCAAACCAGGGGATGTTTATAGTTTTGTGTTTTTTTCCCTTACAGGTAGAGGACATGCAGTCCCTGAGCATAATCTCTTTGGACAAGGGTATTTACTTATGTATTATATCTATCCTTGTTTGGAATCACTGCATCAATGTGTTCAGGTTCGAATGTCGGCAAGTAGTTCCCATACTAATGCTGGAAACTAGCTTGAAAGCTCCTACCATTGCTATTACTACTGCTTATGATTGAGCTAAGCGCTGTTCCGATTTTTACATTTATGTATTAAGTTAGTGAACTAGAATACAAATTAAGAAAGTTAATGATTAAAAATTTGTTTTAAAATTTAGAACTGATGATGATTTGGTACATAACGCTTAGGTAGCAATGACTTTTATGAACTAATATAGTGGTACTGCTGAGGTTCTTGAAATTGGGTTCTAAGGTGTTTATAATTATAGCAAGTTTGGATTTAGGCATAGGCAATTGCCTAGGTGCCAAATTAGTCCTGCTTACTTTAAGGTTAGGCAGCAGCACTATGATCTTCATCTACTTCTCTCCTGGCTCTCCAGTTTTTAGGATTTCTGATGTCCCTGGAATCTGTTGACGGGTCTTGCCTGTGGGTACCAAAATCTTAAATCCAGGCTTGAATGTGTCTGCATTAATAACTATTATAGCAATGCACACAGTTGACCATAAGTAATAAAAAAAATAATATTCATGCTAGCTGAAGTATAAACTGAACTTTATGTAAGCTGGTAGTGTAGATTGGTAGTTGAACACTTGGGAAATCCAGGGGTTCATTTCCAAAACAATAAAACAAAGAACATCATAAGGTGGCAGAAAGATGGTTTTCTCTCAAAAATATCCAAGTTGTGATTTTCAACACCCCAATTTTAGATGTTTTGCTCCACAGTTCATCCAAATTTCAAGGGGGCGTGTTGAGGGTATGTTTTTTGCAAAACGTCCAAAATCGGATTTAGATGTCATATCAGAAATGCCCCTCCACATGTCTCAAATTTAAAACTCTTTCAGTCCTGTACCAGGAGTGAATATCAACCAGATGTCCATGGTGATCAATCATTACTCAAATGGCACACATACTCAATCTCTTGCCAAACTAGGTAAAGAGAACTACACTTAGAAATAAATTATTAAGGACCATTATCCAACAGATCTCTGAAAATAAGGATATTTCTCAGAGCAAAAGGAATGATCGGATTCAATGAAAGCTTGATTTAAAATGAAATATGGGATCAGGTTAGTGGTCTTTATCTCTGCTCCTTGTTTTCCACTAACAGATTGGCAATTTTGAGCTCTTTACAGTTAATATTCATGTAATACATCTGTACGAATTGGTGTTTGATTCAGGTTAACTTGCATAGTTTAGCTGTCTCAAACATGAAACCTGTTGGTGGCTTACAAAGGCCATTGCCTAAGGGGTCCCTCTTACTAAGGTGCGCTGAAAAATGGGCTGCGCTAGTGTAGGCTTGTGTTTTGGGCGTGCGCAGATCCATTTTTATAAATTGTAAACCGTTCTGTCTTGCAGTAGCAATAAGATACGGTATATAAATTGACGTAAATAAATAAATAAAATAAATTTTTCAGCGCGCCTGCAAAAAAAAAATGCCTTTTTAAAATTTTTGTCAAGAATGGACGTGCGGCAAAATAAAAATTGGTGCACGTCCATTTTGGGTCTGAAACTTTACCGCCAGCCATTGACTTAGCGGTAAATTAGCACGTGAAACGGCACTTGGCGCGTGTAGTGGACGCGCGTCAGAAAATAAAAATGATTTTTTTCGGATATGCGTATCAGATGCACACCAAAAATGAAATTACTGCAAGAGCCATGCGGTAGCTGGGCGGTAACTCCAAATTGGTGCATGTTGGGCGCATGTACACGCTTACACAGCTTAGTAAAAGGTCCCCTAAGTTGGATGTAATGCTGAATCCTTAGTTATGCCCGTCCTGTCCCCCTGCAATCAGCACCTCTTCAATATGTGTTTAATGGGGTCAAACTGGTAGTTTACCAGTAAGGCTAGCTTTTGCTCTCCAGGTTGGGCGGTGCTGAAGATGTGGCAGAAGCAGTGCTTATGGTGTGGAAGAGGTGAAAGGGGAAGCCCAACTACTGCTGAGTGGTGCCATCTACAGGCTGGAACTAAGCTATACATATATTAGGTTGCAAAGGTAATCGTGGTATGTGGCTCCTGGCCAAAGACTTTCATTGCAACTGCTGGGCTAGGAAATGTCATAAATAGAGAAAATACATTAGGAAGGAAGGCTTATGGAATCATAAAAATTTAAATCTAACTTACTCAGTAGAGGCCAGGCAAAAATAGAAGCAAGATAGACTTGATGATTCTGGAGAAAAATTGATTCTGTCAAAACATTCATCAAGCTTTTTTTAGGAAAAAAAAAGAAGAATCAAAAGTAGATTTCATGGAATTTACATCTGGCTTTTCTGCAAACATGAAGTAGAATTATTTTTCAATTAGGCATTGGGCTTCTCAGACTTCCTCTCATTTTCAAAGAGATCCATTGGGAAGAAAGATAACAGATTTGCCCCTAGCAGATTTGGATGAAATGTAAAATTTCCAATGAAATGCAAACCTGAATGAATTGTGTATTGGTTCAAGTATGACTGTGAACCTTTTGTCCATCAGCTCTAGTGCCTGACTCAGTAGGACACTGGATTTGCCATTTTATCACTTTATTTGGCTACAGCACATTTTCTTCCTTCTACGCATTGCTAATTAACACCAAGATTACTGGTCCTATTTGCTAAATGCCCATTCCTAATTATTCTGGGGTCTCTAGTCCTTTTGTTGTAAAGTATATAGAATTCTGAATTCCAGAAGGCTTGTTTTGCCAAACTCCAAAAAAAGTTCATGATATAGTAATCCTGATAGGTTCAGTCAGCAGGCAGGTTGGTTTTTCCACTGGAAACAAGACATCCTTTCAGCTAGCTCAGACATACAAGACCTTGGGAGGTTGCACTCATATCTGGTTTCCAGAATGTCTACTATGAGGGTTCATCAGACATTTCTGCATTTGATCTGACAGCCACAGTAATTATCATGGCTTGGCCAGCTGGAAGACCAAATATTTGGCAAACCTCAAGGACTAAGGTTGGGAATTCTGATTTTAATTGCATGTACCTTCCCTAAACACAGGTTGAGGTGGAAGGTTCTATGCAAATACATTTGGTAGTGCAATATTAAAGGGTGATTTACCCCTTGGCAGGCATTCCTCAAAGTTGCATGACTGGTACTTCACTCTTTGGCCTTCACAGTATTTCCCTCCATTTTGAGGCTCTGGGTTGTTGCATTCTCTATATGAGAAGTGTACCCCTCCTCCACAGGTACGGGAACATTCACCCCAGGGACTCCAGGCTCCCCAGTTTCCATTCACTATCACCTGTAATACAGAAACATTTTAAACAAAAATGTTGTAATGTTTTATATAGGAGATATTTTATTAAAGAGCATTAAGCCTTTAACATGTGGTTAGTGCACACAAACAGGCTACCACAGAAATGCGTTAAAGTGTTTTGTGATATTTTGCCTGTTTGCGTGCGCTAACCTGTGCATTACCAAATTAAAAAAATATATTTTTGAAGGGGGTGTGTCAAGGGCAGATAGTGGGTGTTCCTGTGTTACCCAGCTAGCGTGTTATCAATAGCACATGTTAACTGGATAACGCAGAGTTAACATGGGAGCATTTAGTGCTTCCTAGATAGGAGACGGTCAATGCCCCCATATTAACTTTTTGCAGGTATCACATGTTAATGGGAACATTAGCTCATGACCTGCAAAAAACCCCAAAAAACTAAGTAAAAACCCTGACAAAGTGCCACATTAAATCTGGGTTTAGTGCACAGGAAAGTCCCTCATTAAAACATGTTAATCTCAGATTTTACCGCCATAAATTGATTTCTAATGCACAAACTAGCTGAATTTTTATCCTTTCAGTTTGTTAGTGGATCTGGGGTTTTGGCATTTACAGGATCTACATTTTGCAGAAATGCTGACATTTACAATTCTTGAATTCTGCATTATTTGGTTGTCTGGCCTTTTTAGACGATACATTCATCGGAGCATTGAATATTTTCTGTCTGTGTATTTTACCAAAGTCTTTGGAAATCAAAACACCTTACATCTCCAACAAAATTACTGAAAATCATCACATTTCAAAAAGTTTTTTTTTTGAAGGTAGGGGCCAAGAGTAGATTACATTGGGCCCTGTTTACTAAGCCATGCTAAGGGTGCGCTAGCATTTTTAGTGTTCGTTAAACGCTAATTCACCCATAGGAACATATGGGCGACTCTAGCATTTAGCATGCACTAAAAACACTAGCGCACCTTAGTAAACAAAGTCCTAAGTATGAAAGCTCCCTAAAATGTATTTCAAATGTATAGAAATCTAGAAATGAGTGAGTGAGAAACAAAACTTTGTGGTAGTCGATCAAGAGACCTTAATGACTTGTGCAAACATTAGATTAACAGTTTAAATAGCATGAAATAATTGTTGCAGAATTTTATTTTTGGTAATATACTGTTTGCCTAATTATTTGCACAGTTAGCAAACATGTTGGTTCTTGAACATCTGCATAAAACCACTTGTTAAAATGTAAAATTTGTCCACAGACTGCTGCTTCTTTTTATTTAGACTGAGTTGCTATGATTGGGCTGGACTTGTATCTGCACAGACCTGTTAATTTGACAGTACTATTTAATGCTTTGTGTTGATTTCAATCTAGGACAATATTTTTACGCCTCTTGCCCTAAACTGGCACTGGTAGAGCTTCACACATGAACACTGAAAAGTGGCACACAGTGCAGAGATTGGCACCCGCCTCCTAAGTGATAGGCCATGCATTTTCTGGTTAATTTGCAGGTGTGGCCACCTCCAGGCCACTGGGCACAGTTTGTTCAGTCACAGAATGCTTTGAAACAGAAGTTAAAACCCAGAGTTAAATCACATTTTCCCTTGTAGGCTATGTGGTTGTGCTAATTGGAGGGGGGCAGGGGGAGTACAATGAATCTCATGTAACTAAGAATGTCAACCTGGTGATACAAACCAGTAATTTTGGCTGCACAGTTTGGAAATACAACCTAACTTGTTGTACAGAGCTGTTAATCTCAGAGTCTCAATTTCAGGTTCCACTGATGCCAATGCTCCCTTTGATACTTCAATCCCCTCCAGGAAAAACTTACCAATAGAAGCAGTTGGTAATGATTATTTTATGGGATGTGAAATGCTTCTTAACAATTGTCAATTTGAGTACCTTAGGTCTTACCACCTCTTCCTGTGCCAGGCATACACCGTCCCAACAGAGCTTGTGGGTTCCACAGGATGTTCCATCTGCCCAAGGCAAACTACCATTTTTGGTGTGACAGAGGAGTTCACCTTCTATCCTGCACCAGAGCTGTGAGCAAATGTCCTCCTCAGTTGTGTTTGGACAGTGCTGGAATTCTCCCCCAAAGACTTGCTGGCACTGGCGGTTTAAATCATACATGCCATACTGGCCGGGGAGATCTGCAGGCAGTGGGATAGGTGTGGCTGGAGCATCAAGAAGGCAGTCTCCTATTGTTAAAAAAAAAAAAAAAACAATCCGAAAAGGTGTGTTGGCTGCACAGTCCCAATGAGATAAGGCTAATCCAAAACATTTATTTCCAAAGGTCAAAGGGGCATTTGTAGACAGTTGCAGAAGATGACAGTGATGTGCTTTCATTGGACATGAAACAGAAACATTGCAACAGAACTTCCTATGTTGTTTCATTTTGATTTTAATACAGAAAAAAACAATATTTTGTTCATGCTTGTTTGTCTCTCTCTCTTTAAAAAAAATTTTTTTTTAGGTTCAGGCCATATCCTATATAATAATTCTCACCTCCAACATTCTATGCGTCGGCCTGCCTGTGTCCGTAACTTTCTTCACAGATGGGCTCCGAAGCCCTTAGGGTTGGCAGTGGGAAGGGGGGGCTCGAGAGGGTCGCGGCAGGGGGATCCAGGGGTCAGGAACTCCGAGGGGGGGTCGGGAAATTGGAGGAAGGGGGGTCTGCAAATCGGAGGGAGGGAGGCAGGGAGGTGGGGTCTGGAACTCGGAGAGCGGGAGTGGCCTGGAACTCAGAGGGGGATCTGGAATTCGGAGGGGGAGGGGTGGAGGGAGGGAATCTGGAATTTGGAGGGAGGGAGGCAGGGAGGTGGGGTCTGGAACTCGGAGAGCGGGAGTGGCCTGGAACTCAGAGGGGGGTCTGGAATTTGGAGGGAGGGAGGGAGGAGGTGGGGATCTGGAACTCGGGGGGAGGGAGGGAGGAGGGGTCTGGAACTTGGAGGAGGGGATGAGAGGGGAGGAGGGCGGGAATGCACCACCTATACAAAAACTAAAAAAAAAAAAGAAAAAAACTCGGAGGGAGGGAGGGGGAACACGGAGGAAGGGAGGACACTGGAACTGGATGGGACACTCGCACCCAGTCTCACTCTCTCTGTCACACACACACACTCGCAGATTCACTCTCTCTCTTTCTCTCTCACACAGTCACTCTCACATACACTCTCTCAAACATACACACTCCGAGGAAAACCTTGCTAGCGCCCGTTTCAATTGTGTCAGAAACGGGCCTTTTTTACTAGTAACAAAGAAATTCCAAAACCCTGGGCTCTTCAGTTTGGAGATGAGCTGGCTGAGGGAAGATATCATAGAAGCCTATAAAATCCTGAATGGAGTGAAAACGGTAAATGTGAATCAGTTGTTCACTCCTTCAAAAAGTAGACAGACTAGGGGACATTCCATGAAGTTACATAGTAGCGTAAGCAGTTAGGGGCCCTTTTACTAAGACGCGTAGGTGTCTATGCACACCCAACGTGCACCAAATTGCAGTTACTGCCCGGTTACCGTGTGGCCCTTGCGGTAATTCCAATTTTGGCGCGCATCTGCTATGCACGTCTGAAAAATATTTTTATTTTCTGATGCGCAGCAGCTACGCGCGTCAAGTGGCATTTGATGCGTGTAGACCATTACTGCCTGGTTACCACATAAGACCTTACCGCTAGGTCAATGGCTTGTGGTAAGATCTCAGACCCAAAATGGACATGCGGCAATTTTCATTTTGCAGCACATCCATTTTTGGCAAAAATTTTAAAAAGGCATTTTTGTAGGTGCGCTGAAAAATAATTCTGCGCGCGCCAAAAACACGTGTCTACTCTACCGCAAGCCATTTTTCAGTGCACCTTAGTAAAAGGACCCCTTAATATAGCAGGATTTCTAAATGGTTTGGGCCAATTCCTGGAGGAAAAGTCCATAAACCCTTTTTAACGTAGACCTAGGTAAAACCAATTTATCCCTGAGGTTAAGCAGTATGAAATCTTCCTACTTTTTGGGACTCTGCCATGTACTTGTGACCTGGACTGGTCATGATTACAAACAGGATACTGGACTAGATGGATCCTTGGTCTGAGCCAGTAAGGCAAATTTTATATTTATTCTTATGGTACTACAGCTTGGATAGAGAAGGAGGGACTGGGGATTGCTCCTGCCCCTTTTTCACATATGGATGCTGTAAGATGTGAAGATAAACTCCAGAGGCATGGGGTTGTGGCAGTAAATCTGTTGGGGGTGGGGAAAGAGAGAGACTTTTTGATCATTTTGGCAGTGTTTTATTTTTAGTGCGTATGATTGCAAAACTGTATGCAGTAGCAATGAAACAAGCCCCCACAAACCAAAAGGAAAACAAAACACCCAACCAATGAAACAGTATTTAAAAACAAAATGAAAAAAAAAAAAGCCCTGCATAACCCTAGAAGGTGCCATTCTGGGAATACAGAGGTTGGCAGGGATCAGATTATATTAAGGTGATGTATGTGCTGGAGGCTGGAGGGAAGATGAAGGGAAAGAAGGAGGAAGAACTAGATGAAGAGATGCAGACTAAAATGGAAAAATATCAAAAGGACAAAAAAGTTATAAAAGCTTATATGTACATAAAGAAGAATAAAGAAAA
This sequence comes from Microcaecilia unicolor, assembly GCF_901765095.1. Taxonomy (NCBI): domain Eukaryota; kingdom Metazoa; phylum Chordata; class Amphibia; order Gymnophiona; family Siphonopidae; genus Microcaecilia; species Microcaecilia unicolor. Next base: position 51,178,229 of record NC_044042.1, read on the forward strand.
TGGACAGATCTTCTTAGAGAAAGGGATGGACATATATATAACAGGGAAAGAGAGAGAGAGAGAGCGAGAGAGAGAAAGAGAGAAGGAGAATGTTACAAAGAAACTAATAAAATAAAAATAAAAAAAGTGAGAAATGGATTAACTCCAGAGATTCTTACCATGTCCACTGTCCAGAAAATCAGTGATGTACATGGCACTGCACGGGGACCAGGGCAGGGTTTTGTTTAGCTGGATAAACAGAGGTGCCATCATGTGATGCTTTCCCAAATGCCCGAAGAGACGCTCACAAATCTTGGAGTCATCGTGGGGCATGCTAAGCACATGTCCTATGGATGAAGAAGGGAAAGAACCAAACTGTTTAGATTTGGGAGTAAGAGAGGGGAGAGAAGGACACATTGCATTTCCATGGCCCACATTAAAATGCCTCCTCTTCACTGAAAGCTCTGAATGGCTCAATTCAGCATCCTAAAGAACTCTCCATAAGTCAAAGTGCCCTGGAAACCAAGAGGGCCAAGGAAACAGAAAGTGCTTGAAGGTTTCTAAATGAGAGATATCTGTGGGATTTTCCAATGGCCTGAGAGTGCAACTTGGATGGTAAGGTTTATCACAGTAATCATAGCTTGCAGAGGTATGTAAGGTCTTCCCATCCGCTGATCCCTCTAAGCTGAGCAGGGGTCCTGCAACTGCATTGCTAGCAGTGGGGGTGGTACTTCAATATTGTGTTTTCAATTGCTATGGACCAGGGCGTAGCTAGGCGGGGCATGGACCCTCACAGATTTAGCCCTGGCCCCCTCTACTTTCGACCCCCCCCCCCCGCCACTTTCGACCCCCCTCCCCCCGCCGCCGACCCTCCCCCACCGCCGCCAGGTATCTTTGCTGGCAGGGGTCCCCAACCCCTGCCAGCCTTAGTCTTCTTCAGCACCGGTCTCCAGCGTGTTCGCTGATCTGTGCCGTGAGTCCTGACTGACGTCCTGCATGCACGGCGGCGGCGGGGGAGGGTCGTCGGTGGTGGTCCGAAAGTGGCGGAGGAGGGTCGGCGGTGGAAGGGGGCTGGCGGCTGGGGGAGGCGGGCTAAAATGTGCCCCCCACCTTAGGCTCCTGCCGAGGTCTGGCTACGCCCCTGCTAGGGACAGGCAAGTTCCTTGCAATCCTGCAGAACTTGCCTATCCCTCACTTTGGAAAATGTGACAGTGAAACAGCACCCCCAACTGGCAGGACTGGAAGTGGAGGACCCCTGCTCAGCTTAGAGGGAGCAGTGTTCCCATTCTGTGTGCATTGTCTTCTACTGGGCAGGAGAAGGTGATGAGCTGTGGTTATTACTACGGTACTACTTCCTCCTCTGCTGGTTTTACTCTGCAGTCAGAACAATTTAGGCCCTTATTTGTGGGAGTTTTAAAATGCATTTTTGTTATAATGGGGGGGGGGGGGGGGGGGCCCGGTATGCTTGTTTACCTAGGACAGTGATTCCCAAACTGTGCTCCGCAGCATCCTGGTGTGCTGCAGCGAACTTTCAGGGGTACTGCGGCGCATCGCTCCCTACTTTCCCCCTCCCGCAGGTCCAGCATCTGACGCTTCCTGCTTCTTCCCCTGTCACCGCAGCAGTGCTTGCAGCTTACATTTTTAGGCCATCCACAATTCACACAGGCACTGTGGGGACTTCCCTCTGCTGTGTCCGTCCCTTGCAACAGGAAGTTACATCAGAGAGGGTCGGATGCAGCAGACCGGGAAGGCCCCGGTGTGCCTGTGTGAATCGTGGACAGCCTGAAAATGTAAGCTTCAAGCACTGCAGTGGCGGCGGGGGAAGGAGAAGGAAGTGGCAGCGATCCTGGACCTGCAGGAAGGAAGGTAGCGAGCGATGCTGGATTTAGGGAAGGCAGAGGTGAGAAGAGGGGGCTGCAGGGAGGCAGAAGTGTGCTGGTGTGACAGGAGGGGGCCGCAGGGAAAGGGAGACCCATGTGGGGGGTGGTGGTGTGGAGACCCATGTGGCTGGGGAGGGGGGGGGGGGGGAGGTGCCGTGAACCAAAATGTTTGGGAACCCTGGCCTAGGACCTACCACAGAGTTAATCCTGCCCTTCTCTAACCTATGATCCAAAGAAAGGAAGGTGAAATTGCACTTGCTCCTGCTCTACCTGATTCTGTATTTTAAAATGGACCCAGCCAGCTCTAAGGCCAGAGCTATTTTGAAATCCAGAACCAACAGAACAAATGTGAATTGCTCCTGTCTCCTTTGGACAAAAAAAAATATATGTAGTAAGGAGATGTTTAGGGATGTGGACAGGTACTGAGGGTATTTCTACAAATTGGGTGCTAACATTAACACACCAAATATATGCTTAAATGCCAAAATTCCACCTAAGCATGATTCTGTAAAACATTTATACCTTACATAGTAAGAGGATTACATGAGTTGCCCTATTGGTGCGATTTGAATCCTGGTCCACCAGTCTAACCATTACGCTGCTCCTCCACATGAAAGCAGATAAGAAGCTAATGCAGAGCCATTAGAAAATGAGATCAAAATACAGCAAAGGGAAGCTAACATGAAGAAGCAGACAGAATGACCTTCTTGTGAAGAAAGTATAAACTGGTGCTTCAGCTTGGAGATGAGATAATGGAGAGGACGTGTTCAGAAGAAGGACTATAAAATCATGAACGAGCTGAACAGGTAAATGTAGAATGGTTATTTAACAGCAAACACACCATGAAATAGACGGGGGCCGGGGCTGGGGATCCATAGTAACCGCAGGGACGGGGCAGGGACAGATCCCATGGGGACGGGGACAGAGCCAGTGAGGGCAGGGGCAAACTTTGTCCCCATGTCACTTTCTACTTTGAAGCCTGTTGATGAACTGGACTGTTATTCATGTTTGATTGACGCAGACGACAATATTTTTATTTTTTGGAAAAACAAGCAAACATGTTAGCTACAGCTAGCAAAATTTGCATGGGGAATCCTGTTCATCCTGCTACCAGCACATCTTCTAAGAAGACATTCTATTGAAGGAGGGACTGTGGAAGACAGGAGAGCTAGACTGAATTGTTGGTGACTTCTTATTCGTCCACAGATTTAAAAATCTCCCCTCTAGGGCATACAGAACGGGTTGCATTTTGTACCCCTGGACAATTTAACAGGGTAGATTAGGATTCCTTGGGGTAGTCAAAGCCAGCTATTGTTAGGGTTGGGAGGGGACAGTTTAGTGGTGATGGGAGGGTTATTATAGCTGCTAGTTGTTATTATTGTTTTCTACTTGTAATTTATACACAACAGTTGCACAGCATATTGTTCCTTTTTATACTTTAATAAAAAGATTTAAATATAAAATCATAACTGTTTGAGGCTTCTGTAGCTGAGAACAGAGCCCATGGGGATGGGGTGGGGACAGGGACAGAACCTGCGGGGATGGAGACAGGGCCTGCGGGGACGGGGTGGGGATGGAGACAGAACCCATGAAGACAGGGTGGGGACGGGGACAAATTTTATCCCCGTGTCATTCTCTACCATGAAAACTAGGAAACTCTTTTTTTTTTCACTCAATGTTCTGTCAAGCTGTGGGGTTAGTTGCCAGAAGATGTGGTCATGGCTTTTAGCATAGCTGGATTTACAAAGGATTTCCACAACTTCCTGAAGAAAATGTACATAATAGTCAGGAAAACTTGGAGAAGCTACTGCTCATCCCCGGGAGAGAACAACACGAAATGGATCTAATTTTTAGGATCTAACGTGTACTTGTGTCCTGGATTGGTTGCTCTTTGAAACAGGATCAGTGGCGTAGCCACAGGTGGGCCTGGGTGGGCCAGGGCCCACCTACTTAGAGTTTAGGCCCACCCAACAGTAGCACAAGTTTAGTGGTAGCTGGTGGGGATCCCAAGCTCCACCAGCTGAAGACTTCTGCCTAATGGTAACAAAAACGCTACTCTCAACGATACCGGAACCTGCACATGCTCAGTTTTCAGCGCATGCCTTTGCAGACTGCCAAGGTGGAAAGAAGCGTTTTCCTGCCAGCTTAGATATTTTTTTGGTGGTGGTGATGGTAGTGGTGGTGGGGGGGGGGGGGGGGGGGGCGGGGGGGAAGAACACTTGGTGCCCACCCACTTCTTGCCTAGGCCCACCCACAATCTGTTGTCTGGCTATGCCCCTGAACAGGATGCTGGCCTAGAGACCTTATCTGCAGGGCCAGTGTTATGTATGCTGGGGCACAGGGCAGAGATTTTGGATGGGGCCCAAAGCTCCATAGAAGACACTTCCTTCTTCAGCTTTGAAGAGGCCCTCTGTGAACTGGAAACCCAGAGCAATTGCCTAATTTGCACCCCTGCTTATGCCAGCTTTGTCTGATCCAGCATGGAATAGCTTATATTCTTTGCTTCTCAACAAGGTCATAATGATAGTGAAGCAAGACAAGTCATGTAGCAGACAAAGATGGTGCAGCTGCAAGAAGAGACATTGCCTAACACCTCTCTCTGGAAATGCTGATTATAGAACTACTCTTCTTCAAGAGCAGTCACATTCCATTACATCGCGGGTCTTATATTCCACAAAAAACCTTCACAGTTCCATGGGGATAACAAAAGACTTAAAACTAGAAACAGCAAATCTAGGAGTTACGTTAAAATACCAATGTCAATCCATGTAAAAATTCCATGAAATTAAAGGAGACTCTTCTTCTGACTTACCCAACTCATGAGCCAATGTGTAGGCTGCTTGAAGCCCATCATCTTCGATGACAGAACAGCTTCTGTTGGGGTCACACATTGTTCCTATGTCTGCCACTCCCAGGGTATCACAGCTCTGATGCCCACAAAAGTCCTATAGCCCAAAGCAAAATAAATACATAAATAAAAATGACTGAAGTATTACTTTCGTAACAAACCCTTCCCTAATTCTTCCAGAAGCCCCCAAGTTGTGTAAGCAGACTAAATCAATACCAGGTGGTATCTCATCACAGTCTATTTCAAAACTTAACCTCTCTTTTAACTAAATAATATGGAATTCCAAAATGACGGGAGGCTGCCTTGTTGAATTGTAGAACGAAGCAGTTATGGGTGAGTGAAAAAGTATGTCAGCTATTTAGTGACAATCTCTGTTCCTAAAATGTTATGTACCTGGTGGAGACGATAGTATCATTCTGGTATCTCCCTATTTTGTTATTACTATTATTATTACTAAGGATGGGCAGCCCCAAAATTTTCATTTCATTAGTTTCCAGTGTTGTTTGCAGCGTTGTTCGTTTTCTTAGGCTTTGATTAGTCTTCATTTTCATTTCGAGGCAATGTCATTAAGAATGCAATCTCTTTGGAAATAGTGTGTCTCCTTTGCAAATAGTACAAACTATTTGTAAAGAGGGTACACAATTTTGGAAAGATTACACTCTTTTTCCAGATAGTTTGTGCATGTATGATGGTTTGTACATGTGTGATGGTTCATGCGTGTGTACACTATTTGCAAAAAGGGAACACTCTTTCCAAAATGATGTGCACTATTATCGACAAATGAGAAAACACAAAATGTGTTTTTTTTCTGCTTGTTTTTGTTTAATGACATGCAACCACATGGGATATATTGTTGACATTTCCTATGTCACCACAACCTGGTCAGTATTCTCAATGGAAAAGAGTAGATAGTGGGGTTCCCCAGGGGTCTGTGCTGGGACCAGTGCTTTTTAACATATTTATAAATGATCTAGAGATGGGAGTAACTAGTGAGGTAATTAATTACAAGAGGACCTTACGAGACTGGGAGACTGGGCATCTAAATGGCAGATGACATTTAATATGAGCAACTGCAAAGTGATGCATGTGGAAAAGAGGAACCTGAACTATAGCTACGTAATGCAAGGTTCCACATTAGGAGTCTCCGACTAGGAAAGGCATCTAAGCATCATCGTTGATGATATATTGAAACCCTCTGCTCAGTGTGTGGTGGCAGTGGTGGCTAAGAAAGCAAATAGAATGTTGGGTATTATTAGGAAAGGAATGGAAAACAAAAATGAGGATGTTATAATGCCTTTGTATCACTCCATAGTGCGACCGCACCTCGCATATAGTGTGTAATTCTGGTCACCGCATCTCAAAAAAGATATACTGGAATTAGAAAAGGTACAGAGAAGAGCGACAAAAATGATGGCTGAGGGGAGATATGATAGAGGTCTATAAAATAATGAGTGGAGTGGAATGGGTAGACGTGAATCGCTTGCTTACTCTTTCCAAAAATACTAGGACTAGGATAAATACAATGAAGCTACTAAGTTTACACTTTAAAATGAATTGGAGAACTTTTTTCTTCACTCAACGTGTAATTAAACTCTGGAATTTGTTGCCAGAGAATTTAGTAAAAGCAGTTAGCTTAGCTGGGTTTGAAAAAGATTTTGATGGCTTCTAAAAGGAAAAGTCCATAGGACTTGGGGAAAATCCACTAGAATAAGCAGCATAAAATGAATTGTACTGTTTTAGGATCTTGCCAGGTACTTGTAACCTGGATTGGCCACTGTTGGAATAGGATGCTGGGCTTGATAGTATGGCAATACTTACGTACTTATGTACTTATGAAACCTTACTGATCACCCCCATTTCATGTCAATAAACAAGAAATATTTCATGGAACACCCATCATCCAAGACAATGAGATGGAAAATGTGTGTGCCAGAAAACAAAAAAATGCAAAACAAAAATAAAAACAAAAACAAGTACCTCAGCTGCGTTGCTCTTGGCACTTGGGCTTGGAATTCATGGAATCCAACTCTCCCCTCAGCACCCCACTGTGGATGGCTGAGTTCCATGCTCAAGTCCCAGAGGCTGTAGAATCTTCAATGAAATTTACATTGATTTCAATGACTGGCCCTTTTTCCTCCTGGATCACATGATAGAAGACCACTAGTCCCCCCGCGGACAACTGGCCTGCATGACTCATGGCTCATGGCAGCTTGTTCTGCAGCTTTTGGTGACCCAGACAAATTAGAAAGGAATGAAAAAAGCTTCTTGGTTCAGATTCAACTCATGGGTTTTGTGCCAGAGTGAACATTCCTTTACTACTGCTAATCATCAGATGTGGAAGGCTTGTACTGCTCCATGAATCACGACATACTTGCTCTTTGTCCTTCTCTTCACATCTGACTTTTCTTCTGGCACCTACTCCTTTTTCGCTATGACTACTTTTCCATCTCTAGTTCACACTCTAGTTATCTCTCTTTCCCCACTTATTTTTCTCTTCTGTTTCTCTTTCATCAGTCCTCATTTCCTCTCATTCTTTCTCTGTTAAGTCTGAGCCTCTATAGGCTCTATAGGATTCTCTATCTCCTTCCCTTCCCTCACACACTGTGTGTTGGTGAAAAGCACATTATAAATTAATTAAACTTTAACTGATGCAGTATCTGCATTATAAATTCAACTGAAATCCACCTGAACATGTAAAGGGTCATATTTTAAAATTAAATCAAAGGGAATGATAAAGCAGTAGGCTACCCCCTAACACTCTCCCAGGGCTTTCTGTCTAAACCCTGCAAACAACAGGGTACATATGCATGTTCTAACTGCCCATACCTGTCTGGTGAGCAAAATGGCAGTGTCATAGTGCTCAGGGTGACGATCACTCGGGGGGTTGAAGGTCTTTTGCCAGTTGCAGAAATTGCGAAGAGTAAGTCCTCCATTTTCAGATACCTCTGGTCCCACTTCCTCATCCTCCACCACCATCACTTTCACCACCACAAGGCTGACTGAGTTCTTCAAACTCGGGTGCTTATAGATACGGGATGCTACAGACATCAGAGTTAAAATGTGGTTCTACAGAAAGAAAGGAAAGAGGCCGACAGTTAAAACCTCTTAAAAAGAACCTATAGCTTTTGTCTATACTCCCAGTCCTCAAGGGACATCAGGGGGCCAGGTTTACAGGATACTCCTAATGAATATGCATGAGAGACTTTGCATGCCTACTAGCTCCATTGTATGCACATCTCTGTCATGCATGCTCATTAGAGTTATACTGAAAACCTGACCTGGTGGCAGCTCTTGAGGACTGGGAGTGAAGACCAAGGACTTATAGACAGATCTGGAAGAAAATCTTTACAGTGTGTTCACAATTATTTGGTCTTGCACTAAACATAAATTACAAACATTATATAAAATAATGCAGTTGATTCATGTGGATATTAATTTATTTGGATTTTGCTCACACCTTTTTTAGTAGTAGCTCAAGGTGAGTTACATTCAGATACATTAGGTAGTTCCCTGTCCTAAGAGGGTTTACAATCTAAGTCTGTACCTGAAGTAATGGAGGGTTAAGTGACTTGCCTAAGATCACAAGAAGCAGCACTGAGATTTGAACCTGCCACTGCTGGATGTCAAGGCTGGTGCTCTAACCACTAGGCATTCCTCTACTCCCTATGGAAGTTTTGTTGTTGTTGCCCACAAGTGGTAAGATGTGAATGGAGACTAAATGGGGTGAGGTTGCTAGTGCCACCCCTGACCAACAGAGTATTAGGTTGCTTGCCCAAGGACACAAGGAGCCATTGTGGGATATGAACCTGGGTTCTGTGGTTCCTATTGTGCTGCTCTAACCGTTAGGCTACTCCTCTGCACATACATAAGAGCTAAAGGTCAACCAAAACGTTCTAGGTGCTTTACTTTTCTTAAAGTAATTTTAGACATTTCTGAGCAGCTCAGAGAGCTACATTCCCTTCATTTTGCTTTGACCTGATGAAGAGTGGATAGCTCTTGAAATCTAGGAAAGAATGCATTAAGATAGTGTAAGAAAATGTATTCATTTTTTGCTCACCTTTTCAGGCGACCCTCAGGGGGAGGAATGCTGGCTTCGGCCTAACCCCTGGTAAGCCTTTCCTCAGCTGAGAGGTGCCCAGCTCTACCACCGGCTGCCTTTCAGGTGCTGTGGAGGACTTGCAGCTCATCTGCATATCCTTACAGCCTTCTCCGGGGTGACACCCAGGTCCACTCTATCTAATCTTTTTCCAGTTGCTAAAGTACCTTAATCATTTATGGCCCCTATTCACATTCTCTTCCTAGCTCTGTCCCTTCCTAATCTTTTCCCTCACCCCCTACCTCTCTCCGCTACAGGAACTCACTTCCCATCCATTGACTTCATCACCTCACCTTCTCTCCTACCCTCTTCCTCCCTCTTGGCTTTTAATCTCCGCCTCTTTCTTCCGTCCATTTTGCCTTCCCCATTCCACCTAAATGCCTCTCGCCTTCGACGCCTTCGTGGCCACACCTCTCCTGCTCTCCTCCGCTCTCTTTTATTCCTTCTCTTACTCTCAGCTGGTGACATCAATCCCAATCCTGGCCCCCCTCACCAACTATTATCCCAACTCTACAGATCTCACCGCGACCTCTCTAACCTCATCTCTATTTCTCTACTCCCCTCCTCTTCTCTGCCCTTCTCTTGCGCCCTATGGAATGCCCGCTCTATCTGTAACAAACTCGCCTATATTCAGGACCTCTTTATCTCGCGTCACCTCCATCTGCTCACCCTAACAGAAACCTGGCTCTGCCCTGATGACTCTGCTTCAGTCGCAGCCCTGTGCCATGGCGGTTATCTATTTTCACATACTCCTCACCCTGCTGGCCGTGGGGGCAGTGTTGGACTACTTCTCTCTCCCTCCTCCAGATTTCAACCCCTTCTTCCACCTCAATCTCACTGTTTTTCCTCCTTTGAAGTCCACTCTATCCGCCTTTTCTCTTCTCTGCCTCTTCGAATAGCGGTCATTTATCGTCCCCCTGATAAGTCCCTTTCATCCTTTCTCAGTGACTTTGACGCCTGGCTTGCCTTCTTCCATGATCCTTCCTCCCCCTCTCTCATCCTTGGTGACTTTAATATTCCTGCTAATGAACCTTCCAACTCTTATATTTCCAAGTTATTCGCTTTAACGTCCTCCTTTAATCTCCAACTATGCTCCACCTCCCCCACTCATCAAAATGGTCACTGTCTTGATCTCATCTTCTCCTCCAACTGTTCACCTTCTAGTTTCCTTGCCTCTGATCTTCCTTCCTCTGATCACCATCTTATAACTTTCACACTTAAATCTCCTCCCTCCCAGTCCCGTCCTATCTTATCTAATTTATCTAGGAATCTTCACGATATTGACCCTTCAACTCTATCCTCCCATGTTTCAAACCTCCTCTCTACTGTGGCACCATCCACGTCTGTCAACGAGGCTGTTTCTTCTTACAACAATACTCTATCCTCTGCCTTAGACACTCTTGCACCTTTGATGACCCGCCCTGTAAGGCGTACAAAACCCCAACCTTGGCTGACTTCTAATATCCGCTACCTACGTTCCTGTACCCGCTCCGCCGAACGCCTCTGGCAGAAATCTCGGGCCCTTGCTGATTTCTTACACTTTAAGTTCATGCTGACCTCCTTCCAATCTGCTCTTTTACGTGCCAAACAGGATTATTATATCCAACTGACCAACTCTCTTGGCTCTAATCCTCGACTTCTCTTCACCACATTGAACTCTCTCCTCAAGGTGCCCCTCCCCCAACTCCCCTTTCATTATCTCCTCAGACCCTTGCTGAATTCTTTCACAACAAGGTTCAAAAGATAAACCTTGCTTTCTCTACCTCACCACCTCTCCCTCCACTAGTCCGTTCCCCTCTCTCTCCTTCCCCTCATTCCCTTTCCTCCTTTCCTGAAGTTACTATTGAGGAAACTACACTTTTCCTTTCTTCCTCAAAATGTACCACCTGTCCCTCTGATCCCATTCCCACCCACCTTCTTAATGCCATCTCTCCTGCTCTTATTCCTTTTATCTGTCATATTCTCAACCTCTCACTTTCCACTGCGACTGTCCCTGCTGCCTTTAAACATGCTGTGGTCACACCTCTCCTTAAGAAGCCTTCACTCGACCCTACTTGTCCCTCTAATTACCGACCCATCTCCCTCCTTCCTTTTCTCCCCAAATTACTTGAGCGTGCTGTTCACCACCGCTGCCTTGATTTTCTCTCCTCACATGCTATTCTTGACCCACTACAATCTGGTTTTTGCCCTCTCCACTCAACCGAAGCTGCGCTTACTAAAGTCTCCAATGACCTATTACTGGCTAAATCCAGAGGTCAATATTCCATCCTCATTCTTCTTGATCTTTCCGCTGCTTTTGACACAGCATACTTCTCGATACCCTGTCCTCACTTGGATTCCAGGGCTCTGTCCTTTCCTGGTTCTCTTCCTACCTCTCCCTCCGCACCTTTAGTGTTCACTCTGGTGGATCCTCTTCTACTTCTATCCCTCTGCCTGTCGGCGTACCTCAGGGTTCTGTTCTTGGTCCCCTCCTCTTTTCTATCTACACTTCTTCCCTTGGTTCATTAATCTCATCCCATGGCTTTTCCTACCATCTCTATGCTGATGACTCCCAAATCTACCTTTCTACCCCTGATATCTCACCTTGCATCCAAACTAAAGTTTCAGCGTGCTTGTCTGACATTGCTGTCTGGATGTCTCAACGCCACATGAAATTAAATATGACCAAAACCAAGCTTCTCATTTTCCCCCCCAAACCCACCTCCCCGCTCCCCCCGTTTTCTATTTCTGTTGATGGCTCTCTCATTCTCCCTGTCTCCTCAGCTCGAAACCTTGGGGTCATCTTTGACTCTTCTCTCTCCTTCTCTGCTCATATCCAGCAGATTGCCAAGACCTGTCGTTTCTTTCTTTACAACATCCGTAAAATCCGCCCCTTCTTTCCGAGCACTCTACCAAACCCTCATCCACACCCTTGTCACCTCTCGTTTAGACTACTGCAATTTGCTTCTTGCTGGCCTCCCACTTAGTCACCTCTCCCCTCTCCAGTCGGTTCAAAACTCTGCTGCCCATCTCATCTTCCACCAGGGTCGCTTTACTCATACTACCCCTCTCCTCAAGACCCTTCACTGGCTCCCTATCCGTTTTCGCATCCTGTTCAAACTTCTTCTACTAACCTATAAATGTACTCACTCTGCTGCTCCCCAGTATCTCTCCGCACTCGTCCTTCCCTACACCCCTTCCCGTGCACTCCGCTCCATGGATAAATCCTTCTTATCTGTTCCCTTCTCCACTACTGCCAACTCCAGACTTCGCGCCTTCTGTCTCGCTGCAACCTACGCCTGGAATAAACTTCCTGAGCCCCTACGTCTTGCCCCATCCCTGGCCACCTTTAAATCTAGACTGAAAGCCCACCTCTTTAACATTGCTTTTGACTCGTAACCACTCGCCTCCACCTACCCTCCTCTCTTCCTTCCCGTTCACATTAATTGATTTGATTTGCTTACTTTATTTATTTTTTGTCTATTAGATTGTAAGCTCTTTGAGCAGGGACTGTCTTTCTTCTATGTTTGTGCAGCGCTGCCTATGCCTTGTAGCGCTATAAAAATGCTAAATAGTAGTAGTAGTAGCTCAAGGTGAGTTACATTCAGATACACTGGGTAAGTCCCTGTCTGGCTCACACTCTAATGGGCCGATGATCAGAAGCAAGCACAGGCGCTAGAGGCTGTTAGCGCCATACTAGGGCCTGCGTTTTCTAGTGCCCCATGATCAGAGTCCCCAAGCGGGCGAAACAAAGCGCTCACGGGCTCTGAACACAACTAGCATGTAAATGCATGCAAAACAGGACTCTTAGTGCAAGTAGCATGCAAATTCATGCTAAAAGTATTCATCCCCAATGATCAGCGACTAGCGCGCCAAAGATTGGCACGCTGGCTGCGGAAAACCCTACAGGGTTTGCAGACCATTGGGGAGGAATGGTGAGCCATGTCCAGCATGCATTTGCATGCTAGCAGGCTCCCATTCCCCCAATACAGCAGCCCCCCCCCCCCGCAGAAACACCGACCTGACACCCCCCCAGCGACAGGGGGCTGGAGATCCGGCAGACCTCCAGTCCCCCTGACACAGGTTTGGGGGGGGGGGCTGGAGATCCAGTGGGTCTCCAGCCCCCCTAACCCCCCCAGCATCCCTCAGATGTCCCTGGTGGCCCAGTGGGCTGTGGGTCAACCCCCCCACCTGGTGGTCTAGCAGCCCTTCCCCACCCCCTTATCTTCAGTTGGAGGAGAGAGGTTGCCTCCCTCCTCTTCCTCAGCGCTGCCTGGAAAATGGTGGCGCCCAGTGCATCTCTCTTATATGGTGTGAAGCCACACCTAGCGCATCCCAGGATGCACTTGGCAGGGCCGGGCACCGCCATTTTCCAGGTGGCACCGACGGTCCCTCTCAGATATGCAATTCGGTGGCCCCTATGGCAGACTTATGCCCTTTTAAGTCAGGTACTGGTAGAAAGAAGAGTGATGGTGGGGGTAGGGACCAGAGCCATTGTTGACCACAAAGATCTGTTTTTCATTCCTTGTGCATTGTCTTCCAGTCAGCAGGAGGAACCAGCAAGTAGCGCTTCATACCTGCCATTTCCTTTTCTGAAGTCTGAATCATGGACATCTAGTTTTTAGGAGCTGTAAAATGTATTTACATTACAATGGGGGATGGGAGACAATAACACACTTGTTCACCTTGGGCCCAGGGCACAAAGAAGGTTAATCCTACTTTGATGGGCATTGAATATCCAGCTCTGCCTGGCCACTGGAACATATCTGAGTGCCAGTTGACATTAAGTACTGGTACCCGGATGACTATGTGGGCAAGTTAGGAGAGCTATTTATGCACTCCTACTTGCCAGCCCCAGATAGTTATCCAGGTACCAGCATATCAGTGCATGGATAACTTCCAGACTGCCCCGACTCCACCTCCAGACCATCCTGGCACTAACTTAAAGTGTGGTCTCTCCAGATTTTCAGTGGCACTATCTACTTGTAGGTTTCTAAAAATCTGGGGATCAACAGATCAGCAGGAAATAACCTGGTAGGAGCCTCTCTTACCCAGTTATCTTCCACTAAATGTCAGCCCCAATGCGCATGACAAGGCCTGAAAAAGAACAAGACTAAACACATGGCTGAAATAACTGCGAACATTTCATACCTTGGAATCCTGCCTCAATAAATAAAATAGCTTTATAATGTACTGACCCCACAACCCAAGGTTTCAGCTCGCAAGACTCTATGAGTCAACGATAGGGAATCTTAAACTTTGTGTTTCTGCAATGCATCCAGGGAGCACTAGTGACATTTACAAACTATAATTCAGCTATGTTATAATACTATGCAATATTTTATTCTAATAAGGAATTTTCTGCCAAGCAATCCAGATAAACATCTCTCACAACTCTGTTGTGGGCCTGCATTCCTGCCTCTCAGTAACAGTTTCAGTGTTAAAATATAAATGAAATGAATGTATGTGTAGAGATAGGTAGTCAGCACACAGACACTGTATTTTATGTTCTAGGTTGAGATTGTAAAATGTTTTGTTCAACCTGTTGGAAAGACAACGGGAAGTCCAAATCAAGGGTAGACATGAAGCGTCTGTTTACTCTTTTTAAAAATACTAGGACTAGGGGGCATTCTATGAAGACACAAAGTAGTAAATTTAAAATAATCAGAGAAACTTTTTCTTCACTCAATGTATAATTAAACTCTGGAATTCATTGTCAGAGAATGTGGTAAAGGTGGTTAGCTTAGCAGGGTTTAAAAAAGGTTTGTTCGGCTTCCTAAAGGAAAAGTCCATAGACCATTGTTAAATGGACTTGGGGAAAATCTACTGCTTATTTCTGGGATAAGCAGCATAAAATGTTTGGTACTTTTTCGGGATCTTGCCAGGTTTTTGCGACCTGGATTAGCCACTGTTGGAAACAGGATGCTGGGCTTGATGGACCTTTGGTCTGTCCCAGTATGGCAATACTTATGTACAATCAATCAATCAATAACAAATGAAGTAAACATGGAAAAGGGATTGTTAGATCCCTTTTCTTGGTGGGGTGGGGGGGGGGGGGTGAGAAATGGTATTAGAGATGGTAGGAAGCAAAGTGGTATAGATTAAGTAAGTTTAATGTGTTCTTTTAAAACACACTGAATTTTTACCCTTACTTCATGGACATAGCTGTCTTCATGGGATTGGCAGGGGCACTCAAAATGCATTTTCAAATGCATGTAGCAGCTATTAACAGCTGCTGAATGAAGAGACTTGATCTCTAGTTCTGTTCTATTCTGCAGCAGTCCTAAGGTATGCCGACTTCAACTGTCATTACCACTTGGCAGCCTCTTGTGGAATCACAGTCATGGTCAAAAAATGTAATCATTACGAAAGAGGAAAAGGATTGAGAAATGGAAGAAGATGCCTTGAGTTGCAGCCGGATAAGCTATGATAAATCTCAGCTGAGGGACCCTTCTTGTTTAGTCAAATGAACAGCCCTGCAGAAAATGTCCTTTTACACTGTGGGATTTTTATGGCATTTTAAATGTAATTACTTGCTTTTTCAAACCTGTGTGCAAGACAAATTACAATTCAAGTATGGCAGACATGTTTTTCAGAGTACATCTGACTGCAATATTCCAGGTGTTTGGTCATGTCAAACTATTTAAGTCAGTGGTAGCCAGCCATGTTTTCTATGCCATGTGGTGTATCAGTCAACTGGAAAGACCAGAGGAAGATTTCCGCATAGGTAAGGTAGGCAACTTATTAGAGAAAATGCCAAACCATCACTGGAAGTTTGTCTCTGTCAGTAGACGTGGTGATCCTATGTAGTACCATCCTTATTTTAGGCCATTCAACTGATTTAAAATTGAAGGGTACCCCTCAGAGCCTACCACAACTCACAATTTTGAAAGAGGACTTTCCTCCAGTTGAAGGGAGACAGCTGGTTGTCCCAGCCAGGGGGCTAAGTCCATCACTGGCAAAGACTTATGGCACATTCCTCCCTTAATCTCCTTTCCTAAATTAAGGGTTTGGGGCATCTTCAGAACTTCAGGAATTAATAAATCAATCTCAGGATCCCAGACATTTCAGGAGCAGTTTTTGTACAAGGGATGAGGTCTACTAATTTTGTGTAATGAGTAGAGTACAAATTTGGGGCCTAGTTTACTAAGGTGCGCTAGCGTTTTTAGCATGTGCACAAAATTAGCATGCACTAATTGCTTAGGCATCCATAGGAATATTGTGGTTGCCTGCATAGTTAGCACACTCTAAAAATGTTAACATACGTCTAGCATGGCTTAGTAAACAGAGCCCATGGATCCCTGTAGCATAAGAGGAGGGATTAATGTGAAAAGATTAAAGATGAATCACTGCATTTGTGTTAGGAGATCCAGTTAAGTTCTAAGCAAATCAGACAGTCACCTAGAGAATCACAATTTGGAGGAGGGGAGGAAGGTGGCAGAAGCACTGCAGAAAAACACACCAGAACTGCATTGATCTATCCACTAGTACAGAGTCCTGCCTGCAGACCCATTCCACAGGACCAAGAAGGTGAGGTACCAGTGTATGAAGCCCCTATCTCTTCTCCCTCCCATTCTTCTGGTTGTTACACTGCACCTGCGCACTCCCCATGGTCAGAAGCCAATGTTCTTTTTGAGGGGGATGGTCCTTGGGCATGCCCAGAGGTGACAACATGCAGAAGAGATCAAGTGCTGAATACAGGTGCACAAAGGACTGCTTTTGAACCGCAGACACTTGCTCATGGGTTTGGAAATGAACCACTGGTGCTGAACCCTGTATGGAACCTGGAGTGACAAGGGGAGGTGATGAGGTAGATAGATGCTGTTGTGGTGGGGTGGGAGGAAGAGGAGAATATGTATGAGTTGAGGTAGGAGGATATTATGAGTGCATAGAGTTTAATATTCAGCGGGACTTATCCAGGTAGGAGTGGCTTCAGCCCAAATTAGTCTCTCTCAGCAAGGCTATACTCAGATTTTCAGTAGCATTATTTGGACAATGCCACTGAAAAATCCTAACTTTATCTGGATAGTTATCGGGTACTGTTCTGAATATTGCGGGTACCTGGATAACTTGCATTGGTCACATTATACCTAACTATCCAGCACTGCCCAGTATTCAGATACTGGTGCTGAACATCTGAATTAAAAATAAACAAAACACAGTGGCAGAAATTAAATCAAGTGCTGACAACCATGGCTGAATATCAGGAAGATAATTTTTCAGGGGGAGGTAGGAAGAGAGCGAGGATACAAGGCTGACGGTTTGCCTATGGTGCCTAATACCCTTACACTGGGTCAGTTTCCTGCAGTGCAATGGATAAGTTAAACAAAGCTCTGTTGAAGTGTGTGTTGCATTGCTAATTGGCAGGTGAAACTGTTGCAGTCTTACCTGGGTCATAGACAAGCTATTAACTTCCATAGAAGTTAATTATTGGTGAGATCCAATAATTGGCTATAAGAGTCCTTGCTAAAACAGGACCTGGGTGGGAACGTAAGGGGAGATGAGGGTAGAAAGGTAGTGAGGGGCAGCAGACTGAGTGCATTTGTAGGTAAGAAGGAGAAGCTTGAACTGAATGCGGTATCTGATTGGAAGCCAGTGAAGTGACCTGAGCAGAGGGGTGATATGAGTATATCGGTTCTGGTGGAATATAAGACGTGCAGCAGAGTTCTGAACAGATTGAAGGGGGTATAGGTGGCTAAGTGGGGGGCCGGTGAGGAGTAAGTTGCAGTAGTCAAGGCGAGAGGTAATGAGAGCATGGACGAGAGTTCGGGTGGTGTGTTCAGAGAGGAAAGAGCGAATTTTGCTGATGTTAAAGAGGAAGAAGCGACAGGTCTTGGCTATCTGCTGGATATGCATAGAGAAGGAGAGGGAGGAGTCAAAGATGACTCCAAGGTTGCGGGCGGATGAGACGGGGAGGATGAGGGTGTTATCAACTGAGATAGAAAGTGGAGGAAGAGGAGAAGCGGGTTTTGGTGGAAAGACGATGAGCTCGTTCTTGGACATGTTCAGTTTCAGGTGGCGGTTGGACATCCAGGCAGCAATGTTGGATAAGCAGGCTGATACCTTTGCCTGGGTCTCCGCGGTGATGTCTGGTGTGGAGAGATACAGCTGGGTGTCATCAGCATAGCGATGATACTGGAAACCATGAGATGAGATCAGGGAGCCCAGGGAAGAGGTGTAGATTGAGAAGAGAAGGGGTCCAAGGACAGATCCCTGGGGAACACCAACAGATAGCGGGATGGGGGTGGAGGAGGATCCATGAGAGTGGACTCTGAAGGTGCGGTGGGAGAGATAGGAGGAGAACCAGGAGAGGACAGAGCCCTGGAACCCAAATGAGGATAGTGTGGCAAGAAGTAAATCATGATTGACAGTGTCAAAAGCGGCGGCGGTGTTATGAAAATGAGCCTCCCCATTTTTCAAGTCTTTAAACATCTTTGTATCATATCTCCTCTCTCCTTCCTCTCCTCCGGGGTACACATATTCAAGTCTTCATATCTCTTCTCATACATCTTCTGGCGCTGACCCCATACCATTTTGGTCACTGAGTCTTTTTATATCCTTGGCAAGATACAACCTCCAGAACTGAATGCAACACTCCTGGGGGATCTCACCAATAACTTGCACAAGGGCATTATTACCTCCTTTTTTCTGCTGTTTACTGTATTCCCTTTTCAGTGCAGCCAAGTATCCTTGGAGCCTTGGCTACTGCCTTGCCACAAATGAGGCAATTATATAAACTAGGTGCTAACATTAATTTAATTAATTTATTAGGATTTATTTACCACCTTTTTGAAAGCTTCACTCAAGGCAGTGTACAGCAAGAATAAGCCAAACATAAGCAATATATAATTACAGCAGTAGAAGTACCTGTCCCTCCAACTACCACCCCATCTCCCTCCTACCCTTCCTCTCCAAAATACTTGAGCGCGCTGTTCACAGCCGCTGCCTTGATTTTCTCTCCTCTCGTGCTATCCTCGGTCCACTTCAATCCGGTTTTTGCCCTCTACACTCGACAGAAACAGCACTCTCTAAAGTCTGTAATGACCTGTTCCTTGCCAAATCCAGAGGCCACTACTCCATCCTCATCCTCCTCAATCTATCCGCCGCTTTTGACACTGTCAATCATGATTTACTTCTTGCCACACTATCCTCATTTGGGTTCCAGGGCTCTGTCCTCTCCTGGTTCTCCTCCTATCTCTCCCACCGCACCTTCAGAGTCCACTCTCATGGATCCTCCTCCACCCCCATCCCGCTATCTGTTGGTGTTCCCCAGGGATCTGTCCTTGGACCCCTTCTCTTCTCAATCTACACCTCTTCCCTGGGCTCCCTGATCTCATCTCATGGTTTCCAGTATCATCGCTATGCTGATGACACCCAGCTGTATCTCTCCACACCAGACATCACCGCGGAGACCCAGGCAAAGGTATCAGCCTGCTTATCCGACATTGCTGCCTGGATGTCCAACCGCCACCTGAAACTGAACATGTCCAAGAACGAGCTCATCGTCTTTCCACCAAAACCCGCTTCTCCTCTTCCTCCACTTTCTATCTCAGTTGATAACACCTTCATCCTCCCCGTCTCATCCGCCCGCAACCTTGGAGTCATCTTTGACTCCTCCCTCTCCTTCTCTGCGCATATCCAGCAGATAGCCAAGACCTGTCGCTTCTTCCTCTTTAACATCAGCAAAATTCGCTCTTTCCTCTCTGAACACACCACCCGAACTCTCGTCCATGCTCTCATTACCTCTTGCCTTGACTACTGCAACTTACTCCTCACCGGCCTCCCACTTAGCCATCTATCCCCCCTTCAATCTGTTCAGAACTCTGCCGCACATCTTATATTCCGCCAGAAGCGATATACTCATATCACCCCTCTCCTCAGGTCACTTCACTGGCTTCCAATCAGATACCGCATTCAGTTCAAGCTTCTCCTTCTTACCTACAAATGCACTCAGTCTGCTGCCCCTCACTACCTTTCTACCCTCATCTCCCCTTATGTTCCCGCCCGAAACCTCCGTTCACAGGACAAATCCCTCCTCTCATTACCCTTCTCCACCACCGCCAACTCCAGGCTCCGCTCATTCTGCCTCGCCTCACCCTATGCTTGGAACAACCTTCCCGAGCCCTTACGCCAAGCCCCCTCCCTGCCCATCTTCAAGTCTCTGCTTAAAGCCCACCTCTTCAATGCTGCGTTCGGCACCTAACTCTTTCAGGAAATCCAGACTGCCCCAATTTGACTGCCCCTATCAGACTGACTGCTCACGTGTCCTTTAGATTGTAAGCTCTTTGAGCAGGGACTATCCTTCTATGTTAAATTGTACAGCGCTGCGTAACCCTAGTAGCGCTTTAGAAATGTTAAGTAGTAGTAGTAGTAAGTATTTAAAGAACAATACAAAGAATGGCACTGTCTATGAGCTCTTACCGCTCACCCTTCTCTCCACCACTAATTAGTTTTTTTGAGAAGAGAGAGAGAGCATTTCTTTCCTGGCATTCTAAACTAAACTGGTAGGCACATCTACCTCACCCCCACCTTACCCTCTCTCTTTCATGCCACAATCAATAACTGATGGACACAAGATGCAAATAAAGATTAGCTACTCTGTGCACAATTATCAAACCAACTTTAGACATATAATAGAATTTCTTGGACTAGATTGCTGTTTCTGATAACTGCACACCTCAAAACAGACACTTTTAGCTCCATGGGGGGGGGGGGGGGGGGGGGTAGTCAATTTGCATAGACTGGGTTTAAAAAGGTTTAGCAAAATTCCTGGAAGAAAAGCAAACAAATGATGCTAGTTAGTTGCGAGGGAGGGGAAGGCATTCTTAGGGTTGAAAGCAATGGTATTATGGTATTTTGTTGCAAGGTGGCAAATTGCCCACTGCCAGTGTTTAATTGTGAAGTAGAACCTGCACAGAGTGCTAGATACAACTGTGATCACCTTGTTTGGCAGACTGGATGGAGGTCTTTATCTGCTGGTATTTACTATGTTACTATGTAAAGGTCTATAAATTGTTATTAAGGCAGACCTGGGGGAAGCAGAATGGAATTTTGCCACCTTTTGGGATCCTGCCAGGCCCTTATGTGTGCAATATATGCACAAATGTTTAGAGCAGGGGTGTAGCTATGGAGGGCCGTGGGGGCCTGGGCCCCTGCAAATTTTGTCCATGCCCCTGGTTTGGCTGGGAAGGGTCCCTAACCCCCGCCAGCCGAAGCCTTCTTCAGCGAGGACTTGGGGCAGCCGTGTTCACCACCTGCCCCCTGCTCTTCTTTCTTCTTGCTCCTCCTGTGCACACTGACACTCAGCGGTCTCCGGCGCAGCCGCGTTCGCTGCCTGCCTCTGCTCTTCTTTCTTCTTGCTCCTCCTGTGCACGCTGACACTCAGCGGTCTCCGGCGCAGCTGCGTTCGCTGCCTGCCCCCTGCTCTTTTTTTTTTTTTTTGTTACATTTGTACCCCGCGCTTTCCCACTCATGGCAGGCTCAATGCGGCTTACATATTGTATACAGGTACTTATTTGTACCTGGGGCAATGGAGGGTTAAGTGACTTGCCCAGAGTCACAAGGAGCTGCCTGTGCCTGAAGTGGGAATCGAACTCAGTTCCTCAGGACCAAAGTCCACCACCCTAACCACTAGGCCACTCCTCCACTTCTTTCTTCTTGCTCCTCCTGTGCACGTTGATGCTCTAAACCAGGGGTGTAGCCAGACCTCACGGTGGGAGGGGGCCAGAGCCCAAGGTTGGGGGCACATTTTGAGTGCTACCCCACCGCCACGCCTCACCACCTCGCCCCACCACCGCCTCGCCTCCTCACAAACAAATACCCTTTGCTGGTGGGGGTCCCCAACCTCCACCAGCCGAAGCCTTCTTCAGTGCGGTCTCCGGCGCAGCTGCGTTCGCTGCCTGCCCACTGCTCTGCATTATGATATTTATATGGCCCTCTGCACCTAAATCTACACACTAGGATTTATGCCACATTTCATTGGTATAAAACGAGGCATGTAGTTTTAGGCACTGGGATATCAACTAAGCATATTGTATATACCACACCTAAATCTAGGTGCTGTTTATAGAATACACTTAGGCGGAAATGTTTTCCACGCAGATTTTTTAGGCGCCAATGGCCCATAGTGGCTAATTAGCTATATATCATGCAATATAGCCAGTTATCCACAAATATTCAAGCGCTGGATGGCTAAGTTTAGCAGGCAAATCAGACCACATAAATAGCAGTCCTATCTTTGCCTGCTATTAACTTAACTGGCCAACACTGAATATTCACATAGCTGGTTAAGTTAGACCTGGCCAACCCCCCCCCCCCCCCCCCCCCCCAGATATTCAATGCCTGACACCAGAAATGGCCCAGCACCGAATACCCAGGGTTAGTGCCAGTAGCGGTAGCTAACTGCACTGCCTGCCATTGGCTGAATATCAGAGGGATAGTGCCTGAGGATCTTGAGGTGTAAAACAATCACTCTGAGGTCTCGTTCCTGGTCCATGCACATTAGTCTAGCACCTCCTATTATGTAAGTTCCTTTGGATGGATTTATTTATTTGTTGCATTTGCATCCCACATTTTCCCACCTATTTGCAGGCTCAATGTGGCTTACATTATGCTGTAATGGTGATCGCCATTTCCGGAGTGAGAAATACAAAGTGGTATTGCATTAAAGTTCATAAGTGACAGAGTAGGTTAAGCATTTAAGTATAAAGAGTTCATTTCCAGAATGAGAACTGAAGTGGAATTGCGTTCATGATCCTTAGTGACAGAGTGAATGAAGCAGTCAAGTGTAGAGAGTTCGGTTTTGTCCAGTTCCGATACTCGTTTCGTTGTTTGGTATTTAGGTTGGGTCATTGTGGTATGCCTTTTTGAACAGGTTGGTTTTTAGTGATTTTCGGAAGTTTGTTAGGTCGTGTATTGTTTTTATGGCGTTTGGTAGTGCATTCCATAGTTGGGTGCTTAAGTATGAGAAGCTGGATGCATATGTTGATTTATATTTTAGTCCTTTGCAGCTGGGGTAGTGGAGATTCAAGCTTGTACGTGCTGATCTTTTTGTGTTCCTGTTTGGTAGGTCTATGAGGTCAGACATGTAGGCCAGGGCCAAGTCGTGAATAATTTTATGCATTTCTGCATCCCAAGTGAATCACTCTATATCTCTTCACATTGGTTTCACTTTTCTGGGCTTCCAAATTTTCTATCTTATCAGCTCAGAAATAAAGGTTAGTAAATTAAAAAAAAAAAAAACTATAGATGATGATATCATTTTATTGGACTAACAATACTAAGTTAGATCAATAAAAAGGTATCACCATAGTTAGTTTTGGTTTATGGATGTTTATTTCTATTCCACCTACCATAATTGCGGCCAACAGAAAGTTTTGATAGTTGTCTGGAGAAAATGCACTTCTATTCTGGTATGAATTCTCTACTCAGAAGGGTGTAGTTTGTGCTCATTTTAAATGATTTTTTCCAAATTGTTGGGCTTTTTTTTCATATTGATTTCACCTATTTGCTCTTGGCATGCACATTATGGGGGGAATTCTATAAATAATGCTCAAAAAATGGGTGCCAAAATAAATCGATGCTAAGCACTAGTATTTTATCTTCATATTACCAGTATCTTCGTTGTTCTCTTAGTTTTACCACGCTCCAGACCCTTTCTTCCTTGCTGCAACCTGGCCTTGTTCCTGACCTAGCTTTCCGAATAGTCATGTGCAGCAGCAATTTAGAAAGGATGTCCAACTCAGAAAATGGACATCCATTCTCAGGTATTTTAGAACAGGATCTGCCAACATACAGCCTGTTCTAAAATACATAAGAAGTGGACATTCGTGTGCTGATGATGTTCAGCATGAACAAAGATCACAATTACAAAAAAAAAATCACAAAAAATTGAAGTGGGATTCAGTGCCTTAGCGAGGGCTAATGACACCCGGGGCGGGTCGCCGCTGCACACCCCCCCCCCCCCCCGGATGCAGCACGGCGCGCCCCCCCGCTCTGCGGCACACCCCCCTCCGGAGCGAACCCCCCCCCCGGAGCGCATTCTTACCTGCGGGAGGGCCGATCCGCCCCGAGTGCACGTCACTCGGAGCTGCGTTGGCCCCGCTGGTTCCCTGCTCTCTCTGCCCTGGAACAGGAAGTAACCTGTTCCGGGGCAGAGGGAGCAGGGAACCAGCGGGGCCAGCACTCCCCGAGCGCATGCACCCGGGGCGGACCGCCCCTCCCGCCCCCCCCTTCCTACGCCACTGGTGGGATTTGAACCTGGATC
Source organism: Microcaecilia unicolor (assembly GCF_901765095.1). Classification (NCBI taxonomy): domain Eukaryota; kingdom Metazoa; phylum Chordata; class Amphibia; order Gymnophiona; family Siphonopidae; genus Microcaecilia; species Microcaecilia unicolor. Next base: position 51,202,276 of record NC_044042.1, read on the forward strand.
TCTTGTTTCTCAGGCTACTACACTAACCATTAGGTTGTGCCTCATCTCTGCTTGGAAGTAGCACTATAGAAATGATAAGTAGTAGTAGTAGTAAGTCTCTTAAGAAGTTAATTTATAAAAGATTTTAGTACCATGAACATCCATGGTTCCTGAAGCTGTCATATAGCTTCCTATCCCTTGCTAGTTTAATATTTAATGGAGGTAGGGGAACAGCAACCACTGGGAACGTAAGGGGGTGACTTGCCTCAATCCTTCAAGTGGACAGCTGTATCAGAGCACCTTTCTGTAACCTGGATGCGCCAAGTAAGGGAAAAGGAATGGGACTTGATATACCACATTTCTGTGGTTTTTGCAACTACATTCAAAGTGGTTTACATAGTATATACAAGTACTTATTTGTACCTGGAGCAATGGAGGGTTAAGCAACCTGCCCAGAGTCACCAGGAGCTACAGTGTTCCTGTTATATTGATAACTCTTTGCACTCCTGCTATGCTTTGGATCCTTTCTCCTTGCTATGATCTGGCCTTGTTCCTGTCCTCACCTTCTATGTGCAGTTATGCACTCTTCACTTAAGCCTTGTGCAGTTAAGGTTTGGCAGCTACCAGCACCAGAGGACCTAACACACAAGGACTGTGGCTGCTTCAGGGGGAGACCATGCTCCCTCTCTTCCTGTCCTGGGAAGGAAAGTGGCAGCTTCAGGGGAAAACCAAACCCTCTTTCTTCAAGACCCAGAGTGCTCTGTCTCGAGACTTCTCTGGCCTTGTCCCTACTTGCCATCTCAGGATCCTTCTTAGTTACTAACAAGAAATTGTTCCAGATCTCTTTTCTGTCTGAGTGTATGCTGCTCTGGACTCCTCTTAGTATTTTTGCTAAAGCATTTTTTTAGGTGCCTTTCAAACTGGAATGCATACTTCTGAGCAAAAGGTCTGAAAATGCTGGAGACCGCATGAGGGGAGGTAGGACAAAGAGCTAATGAAGAAACTGGTTAAAGACAGCTCTACTAAGTTTCCGCTAGTCCCACACCAGGTCTTGGCACCAATCACTGTAAGGCCCTTTTACTAAGCTGTGGAACAAGGGACCCTGCGCTAGCTGCAGCGGCCATTTTTGTCACACGCCAGAGCCCCTTTTACCGCAACAGGTGAAAATAACCAAAATGAAATGGCTGTGCGGTAAGGTTTGGGGGGGGGGGGGGGAGAGGAGCACTTGCTAGGGTTACCATTTGTCCGGATTTACCCGGACATGTCCTCTTTTTGAGGACATGTCCAGGCAACCGGGCGGGTTTTGCCAATCTGCCCATTTGTCCAGAAATCCAGACAAATGGGCAGATTGCTAGCCTCCCCTCCCCTTACTTACTACTGTCCTGGTGGTCTAGTGACCTCTTCCGCCTTCGGGACAGGAAACAGCCCCCTCTTTCCTGCCCGGAGCGCTGCCCTGCATGCATCCTTCCTGTTCGTGATCTCGGCGCCAATTCAAAATGGCTGCCGAGAGTTGACGTGACCTCACGAGACTTCAACTCTCGGTGGCCATTTTGAATTGGTGCTGAGATCACGAACAGGAAGAATGCATGCAGGGCAGCGCTCCGGCCAGGAAAGAGGGGGCTCTTTCCTGCCCTGAAGAGGTCACTAGACCACCAGGGCAGTAGTAAGGTAAGGGGAGGGGGTGACGGGGAGGGGGAGTGATGGGGTGTGTGACAGGGGGGAGGGGAAATGTGACAGGGGCGGAGTGAGGGCAAAGGGGGCAGGGCATGTCCTCCTTTTTGGGGGACAAAATATGGTAACCCTAGCACTTGCCACCACCCATTGAGGTGGTAGTAAGGGCTCCCACACTAACCCAACAGTAATTGGGCAGTGAGCGATGCTGCCCAATTATCGCCAGGTAACCCCTTGCAGAAATATTTTTTCAATATTTCTGCTAGCACCAGAAATGGCAAACTCTGGGGGTAGAATTACTGCCGGCACCTGCATTAGGCCAGCAGTAGTTCTGGGTTGCCACACAACAACCCTTTAGTAAAAGGGCCCCTATGTAAGTTCAAAAAAGCACTGTAGGTGCAATGATTTTCATCGTAATTCCATGATTTCTCAGATTGTGATCATAGGGATGTACTGAGCACTTTGTCACACTTATATATACATTTATTTTGAAAGATTATGAGGTTATAGTTTAGATTTGTTAATTATTACTTAATTGATATGAGTCAACAAAAATATTAATAATTTACTATATTTGTTGATATTCTGAGATCTTTAGCTCTATTTTATATATATAATGAATATGCATGAGATAGATCTGCATGGATACTACCTCCATTGTATGCAAATCAATCTCATGCATATTCTTTAGGAATATCCTGAAAACCTGGTCTGTGTGCAATATTCAAGGTCAGACCTCCTGCAACCCTGCATTAGGTACATCTTGAAAATCTGGCCTGTTTGTGGCCCTTGGAGACTGTACTTAAGACAACCCTGGTTTGGACTAAGACTCTATTTCTGCTTGATAAACTGAATGTAAAGAAAATGGAGCAGATAATGACTTTGCAATCATAAGAGAAGCCACACATGCAGATCAAAAATGTCAAGCAAAAAACATTGGTAAGCAAAAATAATTTATGCACTAAATTCAATAGACACATATCAGGAGATCAGATAAGTGGAAAGACTAGTGTACACAAGAATAATATTTATATTGGCTAAAACCTGGGCTGTGCTCCAGTTAGCTGTGTCAGACATATATAGGCCACTGTCTAAGGTCAGCAACTTAATTTCTTTCCGTCATAAGAGCAGGATGACCTTAGTACAGGGATGAAAGGTCGAGTGTGTTGATCCGCTGAACTGCCCACTTCCCTTACTCTGAAATTTCACCCAGGGTTACAATTAGATTCCGGATATGGTCTGAGTTAAATGAACCTTTAGGGGATGGTCTCTGGGTTGTGCCTGGGAGCTGCTTGACTCTGAAATCTGAGCTGGAGAGTTTATTGGCCTCTTTGCTGGAGGATTAAGTGAATTCTATTGTATGAGCTTTAGTAAAGCTGGCCAGTGCCTGGAGGGCAAACATGGGGTGGGCAAAACACAGGCTCCCCTCCAATTTATTATGAATGTTTGGTGAGATCACATTCAGTCTAGACTGTCATGAGATACTGCTCCCTGCAAGAGCCCTTTACCCTGCTACTCCCACCACCTCTGGCTGCTGTTGAAGTGGCATTTGATTAGTAGCTGAACTTGTAACAGCTGTAAAGGAAAAATTTGTAAAGAGTGGAACATTCCAACAGTGTCAGAGCTCCAGTAATTCCATCTCAGATCTTTTATCTAGACAGAGCTCATTTTCTACTAGGAGAACTGCAGTCTTCCTTCCTGCCCATTTTCTGCAGATCTAACTTCTGCAGGGGAGTGGAGATACAGTGAGGTCTTTTACCTGTAATGGGGGAAATTGGAAGACTGGGCATCCAAATGGCAGATGAAATTTAATGTGGACAAATGCAAGGTGATGCACAGTGGAGAGAATCATCTGAATCGTAGTTACCCGATGCTAGGGTCCACCTTGGCAGTCAGCACTCAAGAAAAAAGATCTAGGTGTCGTTGTAGATAATACGCTGAAATCTTCTGCTTAGTGTGCGTCAGCGGCCAAAAAAAGTAAACAGGATGTTAGGAATTATTAGGAAAGGGATGATGAATAAGACCAAAAATAATATAATGCCTCTATATCGCTCCATGGTGCGAATGCACCTTGAGAACTGCATTCAGTTCTGGTCGCAAAAGAAAAAGTGGAATTAGAAAAGGTTCAAAGAAGAGCAATCAAAATGATAAAGGGGATGGAACTCCTCTCATATGAGGAATGAAGGTTAGGGCTCTTCAGCTTGGAAAAGAGATGGATGAGGGGAGATATGATTGAGGTCTACAAAATCCTGAGTGGTTTAGAATGAGTTTAAGAAGTAAATCGATTTTTCACTCATTCCAGAAGTACAAAGACTACCGTTGCAGCAAAGCTTCCTTCAGTTTCAAATTCTGAGTCTGACGTCCTGCACTTTGTACGCGCAGGACGTCAGACTCAGAACAGGATGCTTTGCTGCAACGGAAGAGGGGACCTCAGCTGGCGGGGGTTGGGGTCCCCCGCCAGCAAAGGTAGGCGACGGCGGCGGGGGAGGGTTGGCGGCAGGAGGGGGGTGGAGAGGGTCATTGGCAGAGGGGGGGTCAAAGTTGGTAGCGGGGGGGGGGGGTTCGGCAATGGCGTGGGGGTCAGCAGCGCTGGGGGGGCTAAAATGTGCCCCCTCACTCTGGCTCTGGCCCCCCCTCCCGCCGAAGTCCAGATATGCCTCTGGTCAGTAGGCAGGAAGCAGACTCAAGAGTAATCCAGGTACAGGCTAAGTCAGCAACGAGGAACAAAGTAGAGGAGAAGCACACTACTGAGCAAGTAACACCTACCAAAGTAGAAGCCGAAGCAAGGATTCTAGGGAGAGCTCAGCTGATAAAGTGCTGGCGTCTGACATCAGCAGGGAGAAGGGGCACAGCCATAGGACAAGAGCATAAGCCCTGCAGGCCGCCCGCACCTAGGGGCTCAACCTCTGGGAAACGGCGGTCAGCGCAGGTGAAACCTGGGGTTGTCCGACCGCCAAGCAGAACCTGGTCCGAGTACCGGGCTTGGCAGCGCTCTGCTTGGTACAAGAACTCACAGGTCTGACACATACATGAAGCTTCTTTGCGTGTATGAAAGCCATATACAAGCACCACTTTGAGCATGTGCAGAGCATGCTCAGCTGACTGACTGGCTTCCCCACTATCGAGCTGCTTGCTGCTTTTGTGAGCAGCTAATTTGCATAGATTCACTTTGGGAATCCCTCTGTATTTCCAAATCGGTAAATTTTACCGAGGTGGGTATACAGAGTGATTCTTTACGGGGACCTTTGTGCATCTGGGTCTCAGTCTCCCAATGAAATGTATTAGAGTGGAGGAACTGCTTTAGAGGAAGCAAGAGGCTAAGTAAGATGGAATTGTTCTGCCAAAAAGAGGAATAATTTGCCTTTTTAAGTAGCTGGCACTGCCACTGACCGTGCTTGAACGGATGAATGGATGATCTAAGTTCCTAGACTTGACAGTTTACTATCTAATGCTAGCTGTAAATTCACCAGAATATCCAAAATTGAAAAGGGGAGGAAGTGGAAAGACCTCTCTGAAATAACTGTTTGCAGGGTAGCTGTCCACAGAGAATAACAGATGTAGGCAGTGCTGAATTTTTTTTGTGAAGTTCCACCTGCAAGGTCACTGATTGCCAAGTGAGCATACTGTGCTACTGACATTGGCCCAGATGCATCAACCATACGTAAAAAAATTACAAACGTTAAAGTCCGAACCGAATTTTAAAAAGCGAACAATGCACAAAAAAAAACAAGTCGCACAAGTTCGGTGCGGATTTAAAAAGTACAATGCATCAATGATTCGTAATTCTGGTCGGTAATCGGCCCTTAAATCATGCGCAGAGCAGAATAGCGTTATGCTGGCTGCTCTGCGCATGCCACGAACCATCAAAACAACAACAACAAAACCCCCACAAACACGTGGCTCCCCGCTCCCCGCTGCATCACTGAAAAAATAAACATACCTTTAAAAAGGATCAGGAGGGGGCAAAGGCGCTTGTCAGAAGCGTCCTGTATGGACGGCCTTGCCCCCCCCCCCCCAGATCGCCGCTGTTCCCCGCTTCCGCCCTTCACTTAATTAAAAACTGAAAATAAAAAGCTAAACTTTAGCAGCGCCAGGTCCCCCTTCCTTCCTGTGTTGATCTTCTTCTTTTCCCAACACTGCTCCGCCTCCCGCCATCCTCCGCCCCCCCGAGTTCGTCGCCGCCGTTCCCCCCTCCAAAGGACCCCCCTCCGCCTTAACGGCCGTGCAGCGCCTCTCACCTTTGTGTGAAGGCGCTGCATGAGATGAAACAACCGATCGTCGCTCCCTTCTGCCTCCACCGATGTCTCTCTCCTTCTTCCTGTGCACGCCCTCCTCTGACATAGGAAACTTACGTCAGAGGAGGGCGGGCACAGGAAGGAGAGAGACGTCGGTGGAGGCAGAAGGGAGCGACGATCGGTTGTTTCATCTCGTGCAGCGCCTTCACACAAAGGTGAGAGGCGCTGCACAGCCGGTAAGGCGGAGGGGGGTCCTTTGGAGGGGGGGAACGGCGGCGGAGAACTCGGGGGGGTGGAGCAAGGGGTGGAGGATGGCGGGAGGCGGAGCAGTGTCAACACAGGAAGGGAGGGGGCCCGGCGCTGCTAAAGTTTAGCTTTTTATTTTCAGTTTTTAATTTAGTGAAGGGCGGAAGCGGGGAACAGCGGCGATCTGGGGGGGGGGGGGGCAAGGCCGTCCATACAGGACGCTTCTGACGAGCCTTTGCCCCCTCCCGATCCTTTTTTAAGGTATATTTATTTTTTTAGTAATGCAGGGGAAAGCGGGGAGCCAGTGTTTGTGGTGTTTTTATTTTTTTTTCTCACTTTTCATGTTTAAACATGCCAGCTTTGATTTTTCTGGTACAGGGGGCAGCGGGGAGATGACAGCTCAGGCCTTTACGACTGCTCTGACCACACGTTAAATATGTTGCGGTAAATGATTCGGTGTAATCGTCGGTATTGTTAGTGCATCCCGAATCGCCCACATTACAATGGTAGTTACTCCGTTTTCGTTAGCTGCTTGCTTCATTGGAAAAAGGCCTTTAATGCATGCAAGGGTTAGGAATTTCCTTCGTTAAAGGGTTGTTAGAGGGTCGTTAAGGTTTAGTACATCTAGCCCATTGAAGGGGCTTGCCCTGTAAAGTGACACCCATATACCCTGCATAGTACATAGTAACCTGGGCTTTCTGGTACCTGAAAGGGCTGCAGATGAGACAACCAGGTGGAGTTTGCATATAAGGAAGGCAATTTTATTCAAAGACCCGACATGGCTCGTGTTTCAGCGAATACCTCTGTCAGGAGTCAGAGTGATGATGTGTCAATAATGCAAGTCTTCCTGTGTTAGTTCCACAATCACAATGATAAAATAGCAACAACACACTACACAAAAATGTGACAGTACGATATAGTTGACTCCTAATGTTCAAACAAAGCAGCCGCATGTCAGCAAAATAAAATACATGGAGTGCTGTCATAAGCTAAAATACCGTTATCACCAACTTATAATATATATGTGCACCGAGAAGACATATAATAATTGCTCAGTTTACAAATGTTGGGAATGCTGTCAACCACTTGCAGGCTAGGAGGTGGTAATGTGACACTTTTATTAGTGGTCGATGGCGTTCCCTGCTAGATCTCTGGTGTGGCTTGATAGTACATGTTGGTCTACTCTCTCTTGCCTAACTCCTTCTTTGTGGAACACTCTACCATCCTCACTTAATTCAGAAACCTTTTCTGAAGGCTAATTTAAAGTACTATTTGTATCTCAAGGTTTTGTGGACTAATCAGCCCCATAAATGAGCTGGATGATGGCCAGTGCAGTCGTGAACAGTTCGTGTCTCCTCTTCCTTTCGTTTTCTATTTTGTAAATATTGCTTTATGTCTAATGTTGTGTTGTGGTAAGATTATAACTATTAATTAGATATCCCTATGTTTCTTTGTATGCCTTTGTTGTCTTCTTTGAGTCTTGGAACCCCAGTTTACATAAAATATCGAGAAAGGAATTAAGATGTCCAGGTTGGGATGCGTTCAATTCCAGCAGTAGTTTAGAACAGCATCTGCTACTCAGAGCTTTTCCCAAAATACCTGCAAGAGTGCATATGTATTTGCCATCAAATGCAGTGGGAGTAGCCATTTTACAAATAATGTATGTTGATAAAATGAATGACTCACACCTGGCAACTTCCACTTCCACATGGAGGTGTCGGCATTTACATGTGGAAGTGATAATTTCACAGTAGCGAGGCCACTATTTTATCTCGGTTTCACTTTGGAGGTAGAAAGAAACTACATGGGATTAAGGTAAAGCTGCCAACTGGATCAAGATCCACAGGACAGGGTCAATCTAGTCCTGGGTTTACCCCAGTGTATGCTGGGAAATCAGAACTACAAGTCCCTGCATGCAACAGGTAAACCCAGGACTAGATAAACCCTATCATTCAAATCTGGATCCAATGGTCAGCATTAGATTAAGGAGAATGTTTCCCTCAATCCATCATGTGAAGCCATAGCCAAAATGAGCACCATTTAAAAACCTATGTGTGCTTTTGAGCTGGTGTAAAACCTGGTGTGGAAATGTTTCCCATACATGTACATTTCCTTTCTAAAATGGGAATACGTGTGTAGATTTAGTCCCTTCCAAATCACAGGTACAAACTTAGATTGTGAGCCCTCCTGGGACAGAGAAATATCCAGAGTGCCTGAATGTAACTCACCTTGAGCTACTACTGAAAAAGGTGTGAGCAAAATCTAATTAAATAAATAAATAAAACCCCTTGAAATCTCCGAATAATATAAATCTCCACATGTAAAGGGAGCTTCCCAAAATTGATATTTAGACATGTGTATGATATACATATGTAAGTGCTGTAAATATATGTAAACATATTTTTTTTTATATCCCCTATTGAATCTGTAAACCATGTTGCCATATATTCTGAAAGGTGTAATAAATAATAATAAAAAAGCTATTCTATCCTAGATTACCCTTGTTCTTTAACCAGAATTCTAGAAATAGAAGGTTCATTGCATAATGCCTTTGTACTGAGAGTTCTTACAAACAGAATTCTAGAAAGAGAATTTTATGACAGCTTCAAAAAAAGATGCTGTTATACTGGGGTCTCTTAAGCGACATTCACTATTCTGGTTTTAGTGAGGGGGTGAAAGTGAGGAGAAATCCAAATGACCAAGAAAAATAAGTAGTAAGAGTGTCCAAGAGTTTATTTGCCAAGAAAACGGAGACAAAAAACCTACACGGGCCGTGTTTCGGTTCGAAGCCTTCGTCAGGGGTTGTAGCAGTACAAATGTAGTTAGCTTCACAGAGACTTTGGCTGAGGAAAAAAAAGCCCTAAAACCAACGGAACGCCATATGCTATACAGCAAAGCAAACAGACGTCTCTGAGGTTTTTTTTTCCCACAGAGATGTCTGCATTCCGGTGCTTTTAGGGCTTTTTTTCCTCAGCTGAAACACGGCCCTTGTAGGGTCTTTGTATCAGTGTTCTTGGCAAATAAACTGTTGGGACGCTCTTACTACTTGCATTTGCCTTGGTCATTTGGATTTATCATCACGTCCACCCCCGCTGGTGTTGCTTGACTGTTTTGTGGATGCTGTGAGGAATCCTCCCCTCTCTTTTTGTTTAGTTAGTGAGGTTCATGCTCTATATTGAGGAACAGCTAAAGGGTAGGGGATGGCATGGGTAGGCAGTAACTGGACAGCAGAGACACAGTTTTGAGATGGCAGTAATCAGGGGCTACAGAATGTACATTAGTTATGATGAAAAGCCCTCCTGGTTTACATAAAAGAGCAGACTTCACGAAACAAGTCTATTAATCTGAGCGCTGAATAGATTACATGAACCACATAGCACACGTACCCATCATGCGCTCTGCCCGTACCAAAATCAAAGGCTTATAAAAGGTAACAAGCCAAAGCTGTGTTCCCCTGCTGTAGGATTCCACAACGCGCAGGCTCAGTGTGGGGCATCACAGGGAACAAGGAGACCTTGGTTAACCAACAGCAGACAGGAGAGGAATTTGAAGAGTTTTGAAAACCTTTTTCAATATTTCCAACATTTTTTCTGTATCTTCCTGCAGAATAGAATTCCTCGTGGCCCTAGGCAGAACGTGTTATCCCAGTCAGTGTCTTGGCCTCAAATAACTCTGCTAGAATTTATGTAAATGGGGAGGAGAACATGAACAATTGGAAGGGGACTGTGCCATAATCATGTTGAATAACAGTAAAAATAAAGCCCTGACTCTTAACACACCCTCTACCCAAGGAGGACTGACCCACCACTCCCAGTGAGGACAGAGAGAGAGATCAAAATCCTAATTTATAAAAATAAAAAATTAAAGCTCCTACACAACTCCTTCAGAAATCAGTTTCGGAAAAGCAGTGAAGCTCTGCAGGGTGTGCTTTGACATAAATATTATCAGTTCTCAGGTATCTGAAGCCATGCCAAGGACACAGCCTTCATGAGGAACAAGAGTATACATAACAAAGCACTGCCTGTTTATTACCTTACTGCTTAAGCAGACAGCTTGAAGGTTTTCTCAGAGATTAATGTTGTTTTGGTAAAAACTAAACAAAAAAAAACACACTTTTGGGAATGTCTGTAAGTATGGGCTATGCCTGTTTACTAAAATTTGACTAACTGCATTAGTGGTTTAGAAAGCAACGCACATATAATAGTCAGGCATAAATAATGTACAATAAATTATACAACATAGTGAAATGTGTCAATTAAAATTCCATAGACAATTAAAAAGAAAAAGGGGAAGGAATAGTTCATAAGGAACGGATTGCAACACAGAGATGCCAAGCATGCTCTGCCAAGCACTCAGACTAACCTATGGCCAAATTAGCAAGCAATGTTATTTGAAAGCAGTAATGAAAAACCAAGTCTCCTGCATAAGATCAATAGAAAAAGTATTCCACTAGAAAGGCGAAAGAGGACTGCTGAAAAGTCAGGCCAAGTAGATTCTCAACAGAGGATGAACAGTCAACAAACCAGTTTGTAAAGAGTGAGGTAATTGAAATGATCTATAGGAAATGATCCAATCAACGAGATGTATAGGGATGCCTGTATGCAAATTTGGATGCGCTAATAGCAAAATCTCAATTTTACGTTGATATGATATTAGTAATCAGTGTTTACTAAACAACAAGGGTGTCACATGATCTATGCTGTGACCATGAGTTATTAACCGCATTGCAGTATTCTGAATGAGCTGTAGATTTTGATGGAAGTCAGACTATTGTTGAGAGAGTTACAATAATCTAATCTGAAAAGAACAAGAGCAAGTAATAGCGTCTGGAGTTCTTTGTCCTCTAAATATTTGCAGACTGACTGAATCTGTTACAACACAAAGAACGAAGATTTAATAACTGAAAAGATTTGTCTATCAAAAACCATTATCTAGTTTCACCCCCAGGGTTTTCACAGCATCCTTATTGGAAATGACAGCAACCACAGGACACAAGGAAGAGAAGCGAGTAAAGGACTTTCTAGCAAATCAGATAGACTCAGATTTGTTAACATTAAGTAGAGGTGTGCAAACAGAACATTTTAATTTCTAGGAATGTTCATTTTTTCCCCCCCATATTTTGCCATGGAAGCAACATGGAGCCATCGGTTGGAGAGTTTTTACTACCAATCTGTTGATTTTCAGATAAGTAACTTTTCTAGTGACTGTAATGCTGAACTGAACTTTTGTCATTTTTGTATTTTGGAGTCTTTATATTCTTTTTGGGAACAATTCCTTTGTATTTGGGATATTTTCACTTATTTCACATTCTCACACACACACAGGAATGGTGAACTTAAGGTTGAATCTGGGCACCAAATGTAAGAGCCTGAAATAGATGGCTCAGAGTTCTTGTTATCTAAGTAAGCTTTAGACACGTGGGTGTCACAGCTTAGATAACTGAGAGTCTCCATTCTTTTCACATAAATTTACCATTATTAGTTGTGTTGTTTCATCCCTGCTCGTATTCCTTTTTGATTTTTAAAAAAAATATTTTGTGTATTTCACATTTGTTTGGTTTTTGTTTTTGAATTTATTATTCTACCTTGCGCCATGGAAGCAATCTCATTAATAGTACATGCTCTTCTGAAAGAGCACATGTTATTTTGAAAGAGTGTGCATTATTCACAAATCCCCGTATGCTATACATAGCACCCAAAGTTGAGCACTCATTAAAATTTGCACATGCATTTAGATGTGAGCTGTTCTATAAAGCATGGTACCTAATTCCCATGGCACATATCTCAAAAGGGGCATGGACATGGGCGTGTTAGAGGCATTCTAAAAAGCTGCACGTGGAATTACAGAATACTGCCTGACTGCACCTAACTTGGGCCAGGGGCGAAGCCAGACTTCGGTGTGAGGGGGGTCCAAAGCCCAAGGTGCAGGGGCACATTTTAGCCCCCCCGCACCGCCAACCCCCCCCCCGCCATTGCTGACCCCGCCACCGCCACCACCAACTTTGCCCCCCCCCCCCGCCGACGACCCTCTCGACCCCCCTCCCGCCAACGCCTACCTTTGCTGGCGGGGGACCCCAACCCCCACCAGCCAAGGTCCTCTTCTTCCCACAAAAGGCTTCCTTCTGTTTCTGACGTGCTGCACGTCCTGCCCACTCTGGGGGCCCTTTTACTAAGCTGCAGTAAACACTAATGCATTCTTACCACAGCTCTAAATGGTCTACCCTGGGGCATGCTGAGGCGTCCCACACAGGGCCGCCGAGAAGGGGGGGCAGGGGGGACAAAATTCCCCGGGCCCGTGTTTCCAAGGGGGGTCCGGTGCCACAGTCCCACCCGCCCTCCGTCGTCGACCGTCTGCCACTGGGCAGGGCCCCCTGCATTGAAATCACAGCACCTCTCACCTCCGTGTGAAAGCGCTGCAGGCAGCAGGGCAGCAGATCGCCTCCCTTTGGGCCTCCTTCCCTCCCTGTGTCCCGCCCTCATCTGATGTAACTTCCGCGAGGGCGGGACACAAGGAGGGAAGGAGGGCCGAAGGGAGGTGATCAGCTGCCCTGCTGTCTGCAGCACTTTCATACGGACGTGAGAGGTGCTGTGATTTCAATGCAGGGGGCCCGGCCCGGTGGCGGACGGAGGGGGCGGGTGTAGGGGGGAGTGGTGGCGGCGACTTCGGGGGAGGGCAGCGGGGGCGACCTTGCCCTGAGCCCGGCCCAGTCTCTTGGCGGACCCGGTCCCATGGTAAGTTGGAAATGTGCGCATGCTATATCGGGGTGCGTCTGGGGGTGGAGAGTGGGCATTTTTGCACCAATCAGTTAGCACATTGGCATTGCGGTGTACTAGCTGCTTAGCGCAGGATTAGCGCATGAGCCCTTACGGCCTACAATATAGTTGGCGGTAAGGGCTCACATGCTAATTTTTGTTAATTACTATGCGCTAATGGCTACGTTAGTGCATGGCCATTAAGTTGGAAAATGGAAAATCAGCCATTTTTCGGTTGCAGCAAAAAGTGGCCTTAGCGCACAGAGAAGACCAGCGTAAGGACACGCTATTTGCCACAGCTTTGTAGAAGGGCCCCCTCTGTGAATATTTTGCATACTTTGAAAGACTGTACACGCTTTCAAAAGACTGCACATTTTTTCTGCTCATTTGCTTTTGCCAGTGTCGTGAAATGACATAAGATGTGTCATTTGACATTTCCTTTTATTTTAAAGTCTTACTCTTGTTGGTTTTTCTTTGATAAGGGAAGTGATATGGGATAGAACAATACCATGAACTGCCAGATACAATAAAAATACAACAAGACCCAGCGACCATAGTGTCAGATAACAGAGAGAAGTAGATTTCCAAACAACTTCCACTAAAATATATGACACCCACAGCCAGCTAATAGACATAACACCAATGTCGTTGACATGTCCTATTTTGTTTCAAATGAATGCATATCTTTAACATTTGGGGGGGGGGGGGTCTTTTAAAAAGCTGCAGTAGCGTTTTTAACGCGCACTAAAAATAAGTGTGCGCTTAATGCTAGAGATGTCCATATATTCCTTTGGGTGTCTCTAGCTTTTAGCTTGTGCTAATCATTAGCGCGTGCTAAAAAAATGCTACCGCTACTTAGTAAAAGACCCCCTAACTTTGAACTTCAAATTTGAAACCACCCATCTACCACCTCCAGACAGTTGTTCAGATTAATGTTTATTTTTGATGTCTGCAGGGGGATCCAATTTGGGTCTACATAGCTGGAGCCCAATTTAGAGGGAGTCATAATTGTGCAAAGTGGTTTCACAGAAGGCGTTCTTAAAAACTTGAAACACTAACATCTCTTCTGAAACGGGAGAAAAAAAATCTGAAAAAACTAGAAGCCAAATGATGTTTGTTTTTTTTGTTTAATTAACAGCTGAATAATGTAAAATCAGCAGACTTGGAACGGGAGGGGCAACTGGGGAGATATCCCAGAAGCTGTATTTTTAAGGGCGCTTTCCAGCAGTGCTCTGTGGGGAATGGAGTGGGCATCACACTTGTTTGTTTGTTTTCAATAGTCTTCCAGGTGTCACAAAACAGCTGCCTCCCAATATCAGTAGCTTTGGTCCTGCAAAATTCCTGAAGTGTATAAATTGCCTCATGTCTGGAGTATGGGAACTGTAACATTTTTCCCATGCTGAAAGAAAAGATATTCAGGATGGCCTTGGATATACTTCTGCCATAATCAGGGCTGGCACAAGGGTATTCAGTGCCCGAGGCAAACATTCTAGGTTTGTACTCTCTAATTAACTTAAGGCTCCTAGCCCCCATGCCTGAGAGTCTGATAATTCAACTCAACAATCACGATCACTCCATCACCTTCCCACAAAAAGTTTGTAAAAATACATACTTGGAAATCATGGAGTCAATATTTAGTGATTTAACCAGGCTGGAGAGGCTTCTGCCCAGTTAAATCTATGGTCTATGTCCTGATCATGACTGGACAAATTCAGCTTCAGTAGTTGGAGATCAAGGCTAGTGCTGGGCAGACTTCTATGGTCTGTGCCCTGAAAATGTCAAGGACAAATCAAGATCAAGTATGCATATGTAGTATCACATTATACCTTATGCTATGAGTTTATGATGTTGGGAAGACTGAATGGACAGTACAGGTCTTTATCTGCCACCATCTACTATGTAACTCACATCACTTAACCAAGTTGTGCTGCTAAATATCAGCACTGACTTCCCCCATACTATCTGGGTGGTGCTGGGGCAGTCAGGGGGTGGAGTATGGGTGGAGCCAGACAGCCCTGGATTAACTATTAAGGAAACTAAGTACATGCTTAGGCCACCAAAGGAAGCACTCCAGAGCTGCTCCCCTCTTGGTCCCCCCCCCTAACTAGGAGACATTTTATGAGCGTAGACAGCATAGGCAAGAGTGAGTGGGATTCACTCCTGCCCCAAAGACTACCCCTAGAATACCAGGGAGACAAATTAGACCCAGGGGGCCTTCAGGTGGGTGGTTAGGGGGGACCTCAGGGGAGGAGCCTCCAGTGGGAGTCCAGGGGGGGAGAAACTCTTAGGAGGGGGCGAGTGAGTAGTGGGTGCTGGAAGGGGTATGTGTTCCTATTGGAGTGGGTCAGGGGAGGTTCAGAAAATGGGGGAATTCCTTTATACAAGTCCTATCTGATATTCAGCTGGGATGCATATCTTATATGGGTCGTGCATGAATATCAGTAGAGACCTGCATAAAAGCTGGTGGCCAGCACTTGTCCAGATAGCCCCTGATATTGAATGCACTGGCATTGAAAATCCAGTCTTAATTCAGCCAGCTAAAAAAAATATTGACTGCCAGCAGTTTAAATATTGACCAGCATATTTTTATTAGAACATATAAGTAATATGGTAAATGATGGCTGCTAAATTCTCAAGTTGCCCATGCAGTCTGCC
Organism: Microcaecilia unicolor; assembly: GCF_901765095.1. NCBI lineage: Eukaryota > Metazoa > Chordata > Amphibia > Gymnophiona > Siphonopidae > Microcaecilia > Microcaecilia unicolor. The sequence goes on from NC_044042.1 coordinate 51,217,814, forward strand.
CTGTATAGATTCATCCTCTTGGTAGATAATATGCCTATAGAATTTCTACATGCAATGCAATACCAATTCCTCTCTTGCTCATGTCTTCCACTTGTCCCCTCAAGCCTCTTCTCATATCTGTCCAAAGCATGACTAAACTCTATTCAGCATTAGCTTCCCCAGGGCTGCAATACAAACACCCCCCCCCCCCCCATGTTTTAAGGCAATAGTACCACTGCTAATTAAAATTGTATTTGCCATGCTATGCAGTTATCTTCATGTTACTGGGAGACTTGAGTGATCATGTTTGCTCTTTGGGGTTGTATATAATGAAAGCAATTTCCAGAAGTCATTTTCCCTGGTAAATACGCTCTCTGAAGATTTCCCACTGATGGCTCTTTGACTTTTGTGTGGCTGTCAGAATCTATTCTTGTTTTTTTGTTTTTTAGTGACCACCTAGTTTGCACAGTGGTTAAGCAAGTCCTGGCCAGAGAAAAGACAACTGCTGGACTTTCTATCTCACATAAGGCAGCACCTGTATTTAGGTATGAGCCTGACTGATAAATAGATCAGCAAGTTATCATTCCTTTTGCCTTCAACCAGCCAAAAAAGTTAGGAATCTCATCACCAGGCTGCAGATGATCAAAAGCAAACACCGGTGCTAGAGGCTGTTAACGCCATACTAGCGCCGGCGTTTGCTACCACCCCATGATCAGAGCTCTCGAGCGGGTGAAACAACGCACTCGCCGGCTCTTTGCGCAAGTAGCATGCAAATGCATGCTAAACAGGGCTTAGCGCATTCATCGCCAATGATCAGCGGTCAGTGCGTCAAAATTTGGATCGCTGGCCGCGACAAACCCTACGCCAGCTCCGAGCTGGCGTTAGGGTTTGCAGATTATTGGGGAGGAATGGTGAGCCCTGTCCAGCATGCAGTTGCATGCTGGCAGGCCCCCGTTCCCCCCCCCCAAAGCAAACCTGCCAACAGGGGGTTGGTCCGACGGACCTCTGGTCCCCCCCGACGACCCCCCCCCCCCAGGTTCAGGAAGGGCTGGAGATCCGGTGAACTATATGTTTGAACTACATTTTAATGTCTGCTAGAACTTCAAACTAAATATTAAACTGAATTAGCACAAATGAGCTTTCATTTCTTAACTTCCTAATCTCTCTGGTGCTAAATTACATTTCACTTTCAGAACACTGGAAGGTCATCAAGAACAGTCTGTGTAGTTCTTAAAAGCTTGCTGCTAGTGTGCTGTGAAGCCAGGTATCTCTAGGTAGGTACAGTGTGTCAAAAGAAAGTCTCCCTCTGACCTGCCCAGGTTTGTCTTTGTCTCTCCCTGTGGGAGGAAGAGCTGGGCACTAGAGGTATGAAGCTCATCAATTTTCCTTTTGTATGGTTTCCTATGTCATTTAGTGGAATCGTCATTTTCTTCTTTCTTTGTATTATGGGAGTGATATCATTAAGGGGTCCTTTTACTAAAGCTACAGCAAGTGCTAGCGTGCGCTTACCACAGGTTAAAATGGTTTACCATGGGACGCACTCAGGTGTACTGCAGTAAGTTTTGGATCTGAGCATGCAAACCATGTACTAAAAAATACTTTTTCATTTTTCTGGGAGGGGCTGTGTCTGGGGAGGGGGAGCAGAGAGTGGGCATTTCTTTGCTAATCAATACCATACGTTAACTGATTAGCACACGAGTCCTTACAACCTACAAAATAGGTGTTGGTAAGTGCTCATGCACTAATTTTTGTAATGGTCATGTACTAATGGCAAAATGAGCGCATGGCCATTAATTCAAAAAGGTATGCTAAGGCCAATTTTTACAGCAGCTTAGTAAAAGGACCCCTTAGAGTACACATTTTTTTTTTTTTAGAAAGAATGCAACTCTGTTCCAAAAATATTTGCTCTTCTCTCAGTGTGCATTATTTGCAAAAAAAAAAAAAAAAGGTGTGTTCTTTCTCAAAGAGTGCACACTCTTTCCTGATAGTGCGTACTATTTGTAGTAGTAGTGTGCACTACTGGAAAAGAGCATGCCCTCTTTGTAAATACTGTGCAATGTTTGCAAAAAGTGCACACTTAGAAGAGTGAGCAGTCTTTTGGAAGAGTGCACATTATTAACGACACATGAGAAACCCACCACAGGAATGCACATCCCTATTCTGCACCTCCCAAACTGCTTTATAGCCAAATAGGGAGCAGGAAGCAATCATATCACCTGACCTATACAGATTCCATGCAAAAGTCCCCAGGCTTTCAACTCTTTCCCCTCACCCCAGGCATGAATTTGAATGACATGGGCAACCTTCACAAGCTTTCTTACCAAGATGTTTCTGATTCAAAAGTAAAGAGCCCCTCCCAGCACCCATCCCAGGGTGTGCAGTCCCTATAGGGTATTTTTCATCAAAGGTTATTTTCTCCATGATGTGTGACTACTTGACACACACGACCCTCTCCAGCAAACTTAATCTAAAACCTCTCCGTTACCCCTTCTGCTGTCCCCAGGGCTGTAGCAGCTGGGGCGAGACCCCACTAAGAAATCCCCAATTAAAAATGTTTTTTTCCCCCTTCGGAAGGGGTACAGCATTACATATATTAATGACAAAAGCCTGCAGGGGAGTTCTGAGCTGACCAAGTAATGTTTTGTATTTTTGTTGGTGCATTCAGGATGAGTTCACTATATTTTCTGCCAGCGGGAGTTGGGGAGAAAAGAAATCTCTCTGCATTTTTTTTCCGGTGGGGGGGGGGGGGGGGGTGCATTTTGCCAGGTCCTCCGTATTTCTATAGCTAGACTACTACTACTACTACTACTACTATTTAGCATTTCTATAGCGCTACAAGGCGTACGCAGCGCTGCACAAACATAGAAGAAAGACAGTCCCTGCTCAAAGAGCTTACAATCTAATAGACAAAAAATAAAGTAAGCAAATCAAATCAATTAATGTGTACAGGAGGAGAGGAGGGTAGGTGGAGGCGAGTGGTTACAAGTTACTACTTACAATATAGACTGAGAATCAAAACAGGCTACTCTCAGGCACAAGAAGCACCCTCCTCCTCCCCCTTCTTCAAAAATCCTGCAACAAATCCCGTTTAGGGAGTTTGGAGTAGGAAGGGCGATTTGAACGTGCTAGTGCTGGGAAGGCGTGTGTGTGATCATACCTGTGCGCTTAAGTGTAAAGGGAAGAAAATAGGCTTGTCTTTCTGTGAGGCCGTCCTGCCCATGTGTGTGTGTGTGTGTGTGTGTGCATTAATACACGAGCACAGAAGGGCAGACAAGGATCAATCAGAACTAGTGTCTTTCTTACCTTTAAGTCCTCGCCATAGAAGCTGACCATGGAGGGATCGGCCACCAGCAGAGTCTCCACGAAGCGAGCCTCGGACACAAATCTGCGGCGCCGGGGCTGGGGGACCTTCGGGTCGCTCTGCCCCAGGATCATCCCCCGATCCACATTTCCTGCGTCCCTTTCCCGGGAGATCTTCTTCTCCCCAGCACCTCCCTCCTGGGCTTCGCTCTGTTGGGGGCCCCTCGCCCAAGTGCTCGGGCTTAACCTACGATGCCCCCCCTTCAGGACGAGATGAGGCCGGGGGCGGATGCTGATCCTTTCGTCCTGCCCCGGACCCTGGGGCTGGATCAGATACTCTTCTCCGTCCAGAAGGAAGGAGCCCCGGATCCCCCGGCACAGGCTGACCGCTGCCAACGAGTCCCTCTGCTGGTTCACCTTGCCCGAGTAAAAGCAGCTTCGAAGCCCTGCGGGCACGTCTCTGGCTCCGCTCAGTCGCCCCTGGCCCTTCCTGACGTACTGGATCTTGAGCCCCGGGGCCAGGAAGCTGGCATCGGGCACCAGGTGCAACACGAAGTCCCTGCCGAAGGCGGACAACTGGAAGGAGAGAACCTGCTGGCCCCCGGGGCTCGGGAGCCGGATTGGCACTGTGAGCTGCGAGCTGGGCAGTGCCGGGGAGCTGGAGACCACCAGTAGGGAAAGGAGGGCTGGCACCAGGGGAAGGAGCAGACGTGCCATGGGAGAGCCCTTAGTAAGAAAATAAATATGCATTACCTCTCAGCTTGCAAAATAAATCTTGTGCAGATGAGCATTCAAAAAAAATAAAAGTTGCACTGTGGTAACAGGAAGCAAAATTTCAAAAATAATGAATAAATGTTGCAAAAAAAAAAAAAAAAAAGGAGAATTTACATATTAAAAAAAAAAAGTTTCAATGAATTCAGTTTTTTTGTCAAGTGGTTCTTTTCTATCACTGAAGGAAAACAGAGAGAGAGAGAGAGAAAATCTTGATATAAGAAAAGTGAATGAGGGAATGAAGGTTTTTCAGCACCCTCGGCGCATCCTTCCTTCCAGCTGCAGAAGTGTGGATGAATGTGGACCTGTATTTGAGGCAGCGATTATAATCTGGGCTTTTTCTAAGATCTTGAATAAAGTTTGCAGCCAAATCAGCAATGCAAAGCAACAGACACCCAGCAGGGGGACGTGGAGTGGACGAAAAAAAGTTTCGTGGTCCACCACGCGGTCAGCACAGGTCGCGGAGAAAAGCAGCTCCTTCCCCTAAAGGTGTCTTCTCAGTCCACCTTGACTGTCTCAGGCTCGTCGACAAGAAAAAGTTCCTCTCTCTCTCCCTGCTTGGACCAATCCACTCTTCAGAGGTCTTTGAAGCAGCGGCGCAGGTTGGAGAACTTCAGCGTATTTATACGTTCTGCCCTTGCTTTGACATAAGCGGTTTATTTTTGATCTCCCAGTCCTCCGGTTTCTCCTCCCCCCTGAGAAGCTCAAGAGAGGAAGGAAGAAAAAAAAGACACGAGTTCGGGATGAAATTTAAGACCAATGAGTTCGAGAGTCACGCCCCTCCTTTTAAGTGTCAACTCCGACTTCTTCTCTCCCCCCCCCACCCCCCCACATTTTCTGTATTAACCCTTTCGGCACCCACCCTGTCCGAATGCCAATGGAAGAAGATGTACTTTAGACTAGCACATTTTACTGCAGCCTCTCCTTTCGCAGCTTTGTGTTCTGTTGAAAGTAGAGGAGTGTGGTAGCCGTGTTAGTCCACTCTTAAGGTTATCAATAGAAATCAAACAAAATAAAACATGGAAAAGAAAATAAAATTATACATTTTTTTATTGGACATAACTTAATCCATTTCTTGATTAGCTTTCGAAGGTTGCCCTTCTTCGTCAGATCGGAAATAAGCAAATGTTGGTAGATGACATACTAGTATATAAGTGAAAACGTTCAAGCACTACTATGACAGTCTGCTGAAATAAATACAAACTCGTTTGCTGGTTGCAACATCGTTGTCCTCAGTCACTGAAGCGTTAATCTAACCGCACCCACCACCAGGGTGTTCACGCACCTCTAGCAAAAGAAAAGTGATGAAGCGTGGGGGGTGGGGGAGGGGGGGGGGATCTGTAAGAACACATCACAGTGCACACATCCATCTTCCCAGCCCAGCGGCTCTGAACGGATTTTAACCCCACCGTAAGATGAAGCAATGCACACACGTGCTGCTTCCTGGCTGATTTATCAACATTTTGCCTTCACGGCTGAATGGAAGTAGGAACTGTTTACCCATTCATGCTATTGTATTTTAGTTCGCTTTATTATTACTCGGAATACTTAGTTCGGGCATTCGAGAGTCAATAATTTCGAGCCAAATAAGGAAATTGGAGCCTGATTGTATCCATTTGGAGCTTTTGCTCATTTGGAATGTCTTCTACTTTACGAAAGTGTTAAAAAAATGTCCAAGAATAAATAATCACTAGAACAGCAAAGGTTACAAATGCATTCTATTATTATTATTATTATTAACAATCTATTCCCTTAAAAAATTGAATCTGTGTATTTTGAGGGCCTCACAGAAAGCACGAAGGAATGCATCCAAATCTGGACACTTGGACACTTTTGTTAATTTGCAAAATGGAAATGTTAATCCATTCCCTGACAGCCAGTCTAAGCCACCAGCGCATGTCCACGTCCTCTCCGTATTACTGGAAATCACTGGGGCTCAGGGCATTTTGGGCTGGAGCCAGGCCAGTCTTCCCAGCACTGAAACGCGTGGTCCAGCTGAAGATCTTGCTACCCACACCGGCTCGTTTCTGGGAACAGCTAACACAGTTCTTTTTATATCCCTGCAGTATTTCAGTACATCTACCTGTTACATTTATAAACCCTGTGTGTATTTATACCGGCATGAATAAGCCTCAGAGCTATCCCTGCAAATAGTATAATGCTCTGGAGAGAACCAAGGTTGTATTAGGTTCTTACTGGTGAACTGCAGTATGTCAGACATATATAGGTACCATTAAATCAAAATTTGGATGTGACGAGATGACAAGTCAGGCACGAAAAAGTAGACGTGTTACCAAAGCGGCCCCGCTACCAGGACCCTGAAGCAGAAGTGCGAAACGCTGGCCATCGTCGGCCTGGGGCGAGGAGAGGAGAAGATACGGTTCAACACGAGGCCCATCAGTGCCTTTCAAAGATAAGTGGCTCAATCGATATTAAATGCTAAGTTGGACTTTTGTTGACATGTTGTAGGTTTACATAGCATAGACCACAATCAAAAAAAAAACTGTGTTCTGATTGACATAAGTACATAAGTACATAAGTAGTGCCATACTGGGAAAGACCAAAGGTCCATCTAGCCCAGCATCCTGTCACCGACAGTGGCCAATCCAGGTCAAGGGCACCTGGCACGCTCCCCAAACGTAAAAACATTCCAGACAAGTTATACCTAAAAATGCGGAATTTTTCCAAGTCCATTTAATAGCGGTCTATGGACTTGTCCTTTAGGAATCTATCTAACCCCTTTTTAAACTCCGTCAAGCTAACCGCCCGTACCACGTTCTCCGGCAACGAATTCCAGAGTCTAATTACACGTTGGGTGAAGAAAAAATTTCTCCGATTCGTTTTAAATTTACCACACTGTAGCTTCAACTCATGCCCTCTAGTCCTAGTATTTTTGGATAGCGTGAACAGTCGCTTCACATCCACCCGATCCATTCCACTCATTATTTTATACACTTCTATCATATCTCCCCTCAGCCGTCTCTTCTCCAAGCTGAAAAGCCCTAGCCTTCTCAGCCTCTCTTCGTAGGAAAGTCGTCCCATCCCCACTAAAGAAAGAAAGAAAGAACATTTAATTAAGAAAAACAGGAGTGGGACTTCAATATGGAAGGTTTTGTTTGGCCAATGATGAAGAGAAGATTGAGACATATATAGGTAGCAAGCAGTAATTCCCACCCTTAAACAATTAAAACTTTCATTGCTGTCATGTGTTTTCAAATATTTCAAGGTGTTGTCCTATTAGTCTAGTGACCCATATAGGAAGCAGTATGTTGAAAAGTTACAAGTTAACTTGCATGGAACCAGTTCAGACAGGCTCACACACAAGCAGTAAGAGCAGGTGGGGTAAGCTCAGGGGTTCCCAAACCTGTCCTGGGGGAACCTCAGGCAGTCAGTCAGGTTTTCAGAATATCCACAATTAATATGCATGAGATAGATCTGCATACCAAGGAGGCAGTGTAGGCAAATTGATCTCTGATTGGCTGGGGTTCCCCCAGGACAGATTTGGGATTCACTGAGCTATGCACAGAAGCTCAATGCACAGTTGCCTATCACAGTCCTAATATTTTGCACCCAATGCTGTAACCTAATTGTATGCAAATAATTTGGTGCAAAAAATGTGGGCAAATAAAGGAAAGCATGCCTGTCACCATGGAAACAAGCATACATGGGCTGGGTTAACACATGCTTGCGTGCATATATGTTATGCGTGTGTCAGGAATGCTATTCTGTGAAGAAATATTTGTCTGGTATCATTTAAAGTTCTACAGTCATGCACTTTTCTCTTCATTTCACAGCTGTGGCACCGACTTCCTAACCATACATTTGGCAACAGATTCACCTCAGATCCTTTTTCCTCTGACACTTTTCCCCCCACTGACCCTTCCCCTTCAACAAAGCAAGAAAAACAACTGCAGGTACCTACCGTATTTTTCGGACTATAAGACGCACCGGACCATAAGACGCACCTAGGTTTTAGAGGAGGAAAATAGGAAAAAAAATTCTGAAGCAAAAAGTGTGGCGGAGATCTACTGGAGGACCACAGGTTGTGCAACACTCTTGCTTGGGGACAGCAGTTTTGCACAACCTGTGTGGCTCTGCAGTGGAATTTGTCCTCTCCTGCCATCCATGTCCAACGATTCTCCTCTCTCCCCTGCCCTGCCCTCCCCTCCCCTCCATGTCTAGAAAATTCTCCTTCCCTCCCCATGTCCAGCGATTCGTTCAAACCCCCACCCACCTGCCTGCCCACCTGCCTGCCTGTCCGCCCTCAATTCTCCGACTTTCCATTCGTGCAACCGTGCTCCCTGCCTTGAAATCTTTAATTTACATACCCAAAGTAGCGGCGAACCAGCAGTAAATAAAAGCAGCAGCAGGCAGGCTCACCTCCTCATCGCTTCCCTTCCCTCTCAGCGCGTCCCGCCCGCACGGAAAGGAAGTTACATCAGAGGAAGGCGGGACGCGTTGAGAGGGAAGGTAAGCGACGAGAAGGCGAGCCTGCCTGCTGCTTTTACTGCTGGTTCGCCGCGACTTTGGGTAAATTAAAGATTTCAAAACAGGGAGCATGGGTGCACGAACGGAAGGGAGCGGGCAGGTGAGCTGGACCTCACAAAAAAAGCACTGGGCGGAGTTGAGGCTCCGCACGGGGCCCCTTTGAGCGCAAGGCCCTATGCGATCGCAGTGCTCATCTCGGCCTAAGACTGGCCCTGGCTGCCCCCCCTCCCACAGCAAGCAGGTACGCTACATTCGGACTATAAGACACACCCACATTTTCCTCCCAAATTTTTGGGGAAAAAAGTGCGTCTTATAGTCTGAAAAATACGGTAATGCTCCCCAAAAAAAGAGAATAAAGAGGCATGTAAACCTCACTAGCACTAGTCACAGAAGAATGAGCTTTTCTCCATGTGTAAAAGGTCAGGATTAGATTAGGGAAATGGGACTTGATATACTGCTTTTCTGAGGGTTTTCCAACTACATTCAAAGCAGTTTACATATATTCAGGTTCTTATTTTGTACCGGGGCAATGGAAGGTTAAGTGACTTTGCCCAGAGCCACAAGGAGCTGCAGTGGGAATTGAACTCAGTTCCCCAGGATCAAAGTCCACTGCACTAACCACTAGGCTACTCCTCCACTAGCAACATTCCACATAGAAGCCTGCCCTTGCAGATCAGCAATGCGGCTGCGCAGGCTTCTGTTTCTATGAGTCTTGCGGACATCAGACTCACAGAAACAGAAGCCTGCGTGGCCGCATTGCTGATCTGCAAGGGCAGGCTTCTACATGGAATGTTGCTAGTGGAATAGCAACATTCCATGTAGAATCTCAAATAGGGAAATGGAAATGGGACTTGATATACCGCCTTTCTGTGGTATTTTACAACTACATTCAAAGCGGTTTACATATAGTCAGGTACTTATTTTGTACCAGGGGCAATGGAGGGTTAAGTGACTTGCCCAGAGTCACAAGGAGCTGCAGTGGGAATTGAACTCAGTTCCCCAGGATCAAAGTCCACTGCACTAACCACTAGGCTACTCCTCCACTAGCAACATTCCACATAGAAGCCTGCCCTTGCAGATCAGCAATGCGGCTGCGCAGGCTTCTGTTTCTATGAGTCTTGCGGACATCAGACTCACAGAAACAGAAGCCTGCGTGGCCGCATTGCTGATCTGCAAGGGCAGGCTTCTACATGGAATGTTGCTAGTGGAATAGCAACATTCCATGTAGAATCTCAAATAGGGAAATGGAAATGGGACTTGATATACCGCCTTTCTGTGGTATTTTACAACTACATTCAAAGCGGTTTACATATAGTCAGGTACTTATTTTGTACCAGGGGCAATGGAGGGTTAAGTGACTTGCCCAGAGTCACAAGGAGCTGCAGTGGGAATTGAACTCAGTTCCCCAGGATCAAAGTCCACTGCACTAACCTCTAGACTACTCCTCCAGTCTTCTGGTCACTTCTTTGCAGCTAGGTTTAATAAATAATATCTTTATTACCGTTGGATTTAAATGAGCAGTGCACCGATGTGTGCACAAGTCTTTGTGTACAGTATTCTTGTGCACTAAGCTGTGTTTTGCATTGGGTGGCCAAATGGAGCAGAAAAGTGAGCACAGAACTCATGGTTAAGCCTCCTGCACTTTGTTACACTGGTCTCCCAGTCTGTCCACTTGTCGCATCTGTTCAGACTTTGTTACATCCGTCAATACCAGGCATGTTGTTAGGCATGTGGGGGGTCCAAGATAGAAATTTGGGAGGGGGCCCAGAAACCCACTGCCAGACTGTGCCTACTTCAATTTTGGACAGACATGGGGCCTCCTGTAGTCTGGTTGCACACTACTGTAGCCAGCTAAGAGTCTTTCTACCCTCCCTTTAAGAGTTTTCCCCCATTTTTCTTTGCAGAACTCTTGTAGTTTAGAAATATCCTTAGGTATCCTTGCATGCATTGTTTGAGATGTCCCCAGAGATTTTCAAAATTATTCAAGATTGTGAAGGCCATTCTGATTCCTTTGTCTTATTTATTTATTTATTTATTTATTTGTTTGTTTATTGTTACTGTAAGTGTTTTATGACTGGTTTTGAGCTATCTTTCAGATCATTGCCTTGCTGAAATATCCAACCTCTTTTTAGCTCCTGTTTCTTCACAGACTGTTGGGTATTAGCTTCTAGAATTTACTGATATTTAGTTGAATCCATTCTTCCTTCCACCTACATGGCACTTCAGCGTCAGCCAAACTTTTCAGCAGGTCATTTGCAGTGATTTCTGGGTTCTGTTTTTGCAAATCTGACCTTTTTTTTCAGGCAGTTCAATCAGAGATTTCTGTTGGTCTTCCTGGAAGATATTCTTAATAATATTTCTAACAACTGGAATTGCTAGCTGAAAGCACTTAGAAATCTTTATAGCTTTCTCTTGCTTTGAAAGAGTGAATTTGAATGCTCAGACAGCTGCTTAGGGGAGCTCATGATTGAAAATAGACAGAACAACAACAACAATCAGAAGCTGAGAAGTTGGAAGAGTCAGAGTATTTGTTCTATCATGAAATTGTCTTCAGCTGACTAATAAAGAAGGCCTTGGAGTAAAGTAATCTTTTGCCACTTATTAAGTAGTAATGAATCATCTGGTAGTTTTTCTAAACTTTTGTTCATGCCAAATTCATGTTAAAATCAGCAAATAAATAGTAATTTTGCTTTAAAAATTACAGAAAGATAAAGTGTTTATCTTGGTACCATGTTGTGTCAGCTTCTGTCCATTTGAGGATTCATTGAAACATAATTGAACCAGAGATGTCTAAGATTTGCATACCACTGCATCTATCATTGTACAGAGTCACATAAGAGATTCTCTTTGGAGCGTACGATCAAGATGACACATATAAAGAAAAGATAGACTTCAGGAAATGTATTTATTATAGAAAACACGGTCACTGCACTACTGAATTGACATTCATTTTGCCAAGAAGGATTGCATTAATAATAAGAGGTCCCTGGAGGGGCTACATTACCTGATACTGAGGAGGGGGATTCCTTGCTGAGTCAAAAGACAAGGTAAATGGTTTATCTTGGCTTTTTGAGTCAAATGACACAGGGAAGGCCCCTTCTTAACCCATTGGCTGTCCTTCTCCAAAGTGCCTCAAAACAATACTCCCTAAGTTTTGCCTTTCTTCCACTCCATAGTCGGTTTCATCACTTTCCCCCATTCATTGCCAGGGCATTTCATCTACCCCCATTTGGATATCATCCTTCCCCAGCAGAGCACTCCACCTGCATTCCCACTAACCAGCACCACTCAGTGCTCTCATGTTGCCACTGTACCTGCTGGAAACCCGGAAGCAATGCTTCCCTTTTCTCTTGCACCTCCTTAAATATTGCAAATGAATGGCCCCTTTAAACCCCTTAGACTCCTCTTACTTCTTCATATATCATCCATGGTTTAGCTGGAGCAAGGGTGATCCCCGATAACTGCTGCCCCACTGCTTCTGTTTTTCAAACTAGCACTGATGGTTCTGAGGGCTGCATCATTTTGTTGTAAGGCCCATACAAATGGCATCATTCTGCTGTATGGCCCATAGAGATGGCGCCATTTTGCTTTACAGGTGGACAGCAGGCACCATTTTCAAAAACAGAAGTATGTGGGGCAGGATGAGCTGAGGATCACTCCTGCTCCATTTAAACCTACAGATGGGGCAAGAAGAGTTTGGAAGAAACCATTCATTTGTACCGGGAAGGGGACGTTGCCTCCACGGGTTACAGCAGCAGTAGAAGTGATTTTTTTCCTGCTCAGTTGATGGTGGGGGGAAGGGGTGGTCATGAGCCAGATGGGAGAGTCACAAAGGCTTGATCAGGCCTATGAGCTGCATAGATTCTCCATCCCTATTCTATTGGATCTCCAGTATTCATCTTCTTTTGCCCCTCCCACTGCCTCAGTGCCTATGCCAAGCATGTCTGAATTCTGCCCTTCCAATGGTTACTACCTACTATATCAACTTTGCTGGTCAGTCGTTCAAGGGATCAACTACCTTTTCAGTAAAGGATTTTCTCCCATTCCTCTTAGTCTTTGTCTTTCAGACCTTCATATCATAACACATGAAAATCCAAATGAACCAACTGCTAAGTGTAAGTTAGTTTGTGACCCTTATAAATGTCGAGACTCCAGAGGATTAAGAAGGAATTGAAATGAGACTGCTTAATGAATTACACAGAAACAAGAATGCACCAGGACAAGCTGTGCGTACTTCTGAAATTCTGCACAGCTTATTTTCCCTAAAGAATAACTCCTATATTTTTTCATGTTCTAGTAAGATCATGTTCCCTGCCTAGATTAAATAAGGATTAAACTGTACAGAGGGCACTGAGGAATTTAATGAGATAGCATACTTTATATGGAAGGATGAGAATCCTCAGGGCAGTGGGATTGCAGACACTTTCTGGTGTTGCTGTTCATTTTGTGCCCTGGGAAGAGCTAAAATGATTAGGGATGGGCTGTTTTTGAAATTAATGTCATTCGCCGATAGTGGTGTGCACTATTCGGAAAGAATACACACTATCCTTCAAATTCTATAAATAGCTGTGCCTGCAATTTAAGGAACAAGATCAGTTATATGCATAACTTAATAAGCTAATGAGCTGCTAATTGGCATTAATGACCAATCACAGTAAAACGCCGATTGTCTGAACGCCGATCATTCGGATGTCAAATTATCCAGACCCATTATCCACCCACCAGTTCAGTACCTTCCAAACCAATCCTAGTAGTCTGTTGCAGGAAATGATGTGAACCGGAATAGGGGACGCAGCTGAGAAAAGCCCTGTCCTTTCCTTTCTGGCCCTTTCCTGACTCATACGCAAGAAAGAAAAGCCCTGCCCTTTTCTTTTCAGGCCTTTTCCTTGCTAATATGCAGCATAAAAAAGCCGTTTCAGCCTCTGGGGCTTGCTCTTTCAGTTTGCTTGGATGCGGCAGAGAAAAAAAGCCTTGCTCTTTCAGCTTAAAAATGGCCACAAAGTTAAGAAAAAGATACTTTTTGTCATTAAAAGTGAAGATTGATATCGTGGAGAAATTAGGAAAGGGAGTGTCAGGGAAAAATTTGGCAGAAGAATATGGTGTAGCAACAGCAACAATATCTGACATAAAAAGTCAAAGTGATGCTATTGTAAACTTCGTTTCAGTTTTTGAAAAAGAGGAAGGAAGTTGTTCCAGAAAAACCGTGATCCAATTCATAAGAGAATTGAACATAAAAGATTGTTCCTACATGGTTGCTGGCGCTTGGAATCAGGTTAAAAACCAAACCCTGAAAAAGGCGTGAAACATAATTCTAAACAAATCAGAAAGACACAAAGATGATGCCCAAATATCTGGATTTATAATTATCTGGATCACCCCCTGCAGAGGATAGTCTGGGTAATTGGCATTTTACTGTGTAGGCTATGATTGCTGTTAACTGGCACAAATTGACAGTAGTTAGCAGTTACCTGTGTGTAACTACCCCTACTTGGTATTGTATAAATTGCTTGTGCAAATTCCATAGTGTACAACTGCAAGGGGTGTGTGGACCTGGGAGGAGCATATGCAGGCCAGGGGCATGTCTGGAAGCTCCATGTGTGGGATGTAGAATACCTGCATGGATGCACCTAACTGCTTACAGTTAGGTGCAAACATGTACACCAGAAGCCAAGCAGACCAGCCGTCTGGATAGATGTGAAGCTTTATTATTTATTTATTTTTATTTATTGCATTTGCATCCCACATTTTCCCACCTTTTTGCAGGCTCAATGTGGCTTACACTATATCATGAATAATGGAGATATGTAAGAAATAAACATTTAGTATTATAGAAGGATCTTGGGTAACATGATAATGTTAAAGCATGATATTAATATAACAAGCAGATAGTAAAGACAATTCTGGCTATGTGTGAAGGAGTTCATATTTGTTGGTCTTTGTGGTATGTCTTGTTAAAGAGATGGGTCTTCAATAGTTTGCGGAAGTTGGTTAGTTCATGGATCAATTTTAAGTATTCACAATGGAGAAGGGTAGTTAGTGGGGCTCCTCAGGGGTCTGTGCTAGGACCGCTGCTTTTTAATATATTTATAAATGATTTAGAGATGGGAGTAACTAGCGAGGTAATTAAATTTGCTGATGACACAAAGTTATTCAAAGTCTTTAACTCGCGACAGGATTGTGAAAAATTACAAGAGGACCTTACGAGACTGGGCGGCTAAATGGCAGATGACGTTTAATGTGAGCAAGTGCAAGGTGATGCATGTGGGAAAAAAGAACCCGAATTATAGCTACATCATGCAAGGTTCCATGTTAGGAGTTACGGACCAAGAAAGGGATCTGGGTGTCGTCGTCGATAACACACTGAAACTTTCTACTCAGTGTGCTGCTGCGGCTAGGAAAGCGAATAGAATGTTGGGTATTATTAGGAAAGGTATGGAAAAGAGGTGTGAGGATGTTATAATGCCGTTGTATCACTCCATGGTGCGACCGCACCTTGAGTATTGTGTTCAATTCTGGTTGCCGCATCTCAAGAAAGATATAGTAGAATTGGAAAAGGTGCAGCGAAGGGCGACTAAAATGATAGCGGGGATGGGACGACTTCCCTATGAAGAAAGACTAAGGAGGCTAGGGCTATTCAGCTTGGAGAAGAGACGGCTGAGGGGAGACATGATAGAGGTATATAAAATAATGAGTGGAGTGGAACAGGTGGATGTGAAGCGTCTGTTCACGCTTTCCAAAAATACTAGGACTAGGGGGCATGCGATTAAACTACAGTGTAGTAAGTTTAAAACAAATCGGCTAAAATTTTTCTTCACCCAACATGTAATTAAACTCTGGAATTCATTGCCAGAAAATGTGGTGAAGGCGGTTAGCTTAGCAGAGTTTAAAAAGGGGTTGGACGGTTTCCTAAAGGACAAGTCCATAAACCGCTACTAAACGGACTTGGAAAAATCCAAAATTCCAGGAATAACATGTATAGAATGTTTGTACGTTTGGGAAGCTTGCCAGGTGCCCTTGGCCTGGATTGGCTGCTGTCGTGGACAAGATGCTGGGCTCGATGGACCCTTGGTCTTTTCCCAGTATGGCATTACTTATGTACTTATGTACGCGGTAGTGTGTTCCAAAAATGTGTGCTCAAGTAGGAAAAGGTTGACGCGTGCGTTAGTTTGTATTTTAGCCGACCGACCCAACTTAAATGGCTCAACCCTTCAGCACTTCATTATCAAAGATCTTATTGGACATTAACAAACCCTTATACCTCAAACCCAACTTGATTGAATCTTATCTTCCCTATCCCACTACAACATTTTGTACTTATCCCGTACCGGACTTGGCGAATGCCTTCACGGTATTATGTAAGCCACATTGAGCCTGCAAATATGTGGGAAAATGTGGGATACAAATGTAAAAAATAATAATAATAATAACATTAACCTGACATGGCCACATTTCGCCCACAGGCTGCATCAGGGGTAGGAACTACAGGGGAATGCAACCCACTTTCCCCTAATAGTTAAAACAACAGCATTCCTCCTCAATGCCTTGGCAAATTCTAATGCCAGCTCCAAGCCACGGGAGCAGCACCCTTGTTTGAGCACTGGGGAGGAATAATGATGACCCTGTTTAGCATGCATTTATATGCAATTAGCGTTCAGAGCTGGCAAGCTCGTTTCATGCGGCCCACAGTTTGGGAAGCTCTGGCTTAGGTTGTGATGCAGGCAAACCCCGAAAGACTGAGTTGGAAACCCAAAGAAGCAGGATGAAATTGTTGGATCAAAATTTTTTTTTTAAATGGATCTATTAACATATTTATAATACATATATTGGTGCTACATGATATATGCATTTATTGAAAGCGTAAAGAATTTCTTGTATTACAGCATACAGACAACTGTTACCCTGAATGAAGCCACAAGGTGGCAGTGGTGCCTTAGATTCCTGTTCAACATTTACAGTAAAGGGTAGACAGGTGGTTTGTTTTTCTGTCTAATATGTCCACTATATGAACACATGTAGTATAATAGCAAATATATAATTTCATGACTTTTTGCAGACCTGTTCGGGTAAGAAGACTGAAAGAGAAAGAAATCTGAGCATAAGAAAAATTCCAGTTATGGTCTAGATTTCATTTTCCTATTGCCATTTGGGAACTGGGGAGCAATATGATTTTTTTAAATGTTCTTTTCCCAGTCAGGAAGAGTGCATAGACAAGGTCCCAGGTATGCATGAGTCATACTCCTTAGGACCAATACTTGACCAAATTTCTTAAAATTTTAAATGACACAGACAGACGGTATTTGCTGTTGCCTTAGACATTACTCTGTAGCCAGCATTACACAGCTGGATGCTTCAAAACAGTATTGAAGTACCAGTACCAGTGCCAGCTTCTTAATGAAATGTCATAAGAACATATGCATTGCCGTACTGGAACAGACTGAAAGTCCATCAAGCCTAGTATCCTGTTTTCAACAGTGGTCATCCAGGTCATAAGTACCTAACAGGATCCCAGAACAGTAAAACAGATTTTATGCTGCTTATCCTAAAAAGAGACAGTGGATTTTCCCAAGTCCATCTTAGTAATGTCTTATGGACTTTTCTTTTAGTAAATTATCTAAATCTTTTTTTAAACCCTGCTAAGCTAACTGCTCTTACCACATTCTCTAGCAATGAATTCAAGAGCTAATTACACACTGAGTGAAGAAATATTTTTTCCAGTTTGTTTTAAATTTACTACTTAGTAGCGCCATTGTGTGCCCCCTGGTCCTAGCAGGGCCGCCGAGAGCCGGG